>NC_041221.1:3929400-3977477 GCF_002837175.3 Physeter macrocephalus
CCCGTGTACCACAAAAAAAAAAAAAAAAAAAAAAAAAAGATGTGGCACATATATCCAATGGAATATTACTCAGCCATAAAAAGAAACGAAATTGAGTTATTTGTAGTGAGGTGGATAGACCTAGAGTCTGTCATACAGAGTGAAGGAAGTCAGAAAGAGAAAAACAAATACTGTATGCTAACACATATATATGGAATCTAAAAAAAAAAATGTTTCTGAAAAACCTAGGGGCAGGATAGGAGTAAAGATGCAGACGTAGAGAATGGACTTGAGGACACGGGTAAGGGGTAGGGTAAACTGGGACGAAGTGAGAGAGTGGCATGGTCATATATACACTACCAAACGTAGTGTATAATACAATGTTTTCTGTATATTACATTATTAATTTAAAAAATCATCTATATCATAAAATTTGTCATTTTAACCATTTTTAAAGTGTACAATTCAGTGACACTAATTACATTCATGATGTGCCACCGTCACCACTATCTAGTTCCAAATTTTTTTTATCATCCTAAACAGAAACTCTGTCATCATTAACCAGTAACTGCCTATTGCCCCTCCTTCCAGCCCCTGGTAAACTTGAATCTACCTTCTGTCCCTAGGAACTTGCCTATTCTAGACATATATAAGCAAAATCCTACAATCATACTATATTTGTCCGTTTATTTCTCGCTTATTTCACTTGGCCTGATGTTTTCAAGTCTCTTCCATGTCGTGGCTGTATCAGAACTCCATTCCTTTCAATGCCTGGATAACATCCCACTGTATGGATATACCACCTTTTGTTTATCCATTTCACCTGTCGATGGACACTTGGGTTGTTTCCATGTGATTACCTTTTGATCTGACCTGTACTGCCCTCAGTCCCAATTCCCCTCCTACTGCAAAGCTGCTCAGCCAGAAGCTTGGGCAACACTTGGCCACACCAACTTGTCTAAGGCTGTCCTGGCCTCCATTCAGATGGGGCACACTGTCCAGCACGGCTGCATAGATAACCCAACTGTTATTGTTTTGAGAGATCATCTTTCTTGCCATGGGGCACCCCCTGTAAATCCACACGTGTTGTATCCTTTTGACAGACACCATCATTTTAAATTTGGAGGTGTGCCAGTTATTCTTGTCTTCCAGTTCCAAACTCACCCTTCTGAAGTCTTCTCTATGCTGTTCGATCAGGACTGGGGCTTTGCAAACCACATTTCTACTTTCCCTGCTGGCTCCATGTTAAGTTTTGCCAGCGAGGTGAACTGGAGAGAAACTAAAGGGATGGAGAGCATAAAAGGGACTTGCTCCTTCCCGTTTGCTTCCTGGCCCTCAGAACACCACCCAGGATGCTTCTTTACCCCAGCAGCAGCAGTCCCTTCCCAGAGAAGGTGTTGCATCCAGTGTGCAGTTTTCTGCACAGCTACAGAATCAGCTTCGTTCCACACCCCCTCTCCCCCCTTGAGAACAGCACCAGTTGGCTGGAGCTCTCCCTCCTCCAAGCTCTGCATTCCAGCCCCACAGTGTCCCCCTTACGAGCCCAGAGGCGCCAGCACCAGCTGAGCGGGGCCCTTTCTTCTGAGATCTGAGTTTTTGCTCCTCAGGGGTCCCTCAATTCGAGGTTTTAAAAATACATCTTCCCTTTGTTCCCACCAGCCTTAGGGGGTGGAGCTGCTTCTTATAGTTGCTACCTCCATCTCCCTGAATTTTCAATGACTTTTTAAACAACCTTATTCCTAATTAACAGCTATTTGTATTAAATTCCCATTTCGAATTCTGGATATGAGATGGCTTCTCACCCAGCCTCTCTCAGCCCCCACACACAGCATGGACACCACACACACACACACTGCATGAGTGTAATGGAGCTAGGGTACCATCTTTCCAGTGAAGACAGTGACTATCCTGTGGTGAGCTCTAGAGTGGGGCCAGACCCCGTGGATCTGGGGACGTAGAAGTTCCTGCAGATCAGGAAGCTCTTCTCTCCCTCCTGAGAATGTAATAGTGAGGGTTCGAGTAGCCGTGGTCCAGGTGAGGTGGTCCAGGTGATGGAGGAAAAGAGGCTTCTGATGAATTCTTCAGACATTCATCTCACATTTCTTCTGTGATGCCCACAAGCAAAGATTGGCTTAAACATACCACACCTGAATCATAATCCGTACTTGAATCAGGTGTTAAAAGGGAGCAGTGATTCCCTCCCCTAGGGGTGAGTGGCAGCTCTAATTCATAAGAACTCTTCACTGGGGAATGTGAGTTCCCCCAAGACTGACCTGATGACAGACTTGGGGCTTAAGACAAGAATTATCGATAGATGCTAAGATTATTGGATGAAAGTTTGAAAAGAATCAAAGTATTCCATAGTCTAAAAGTATTTCCCTACAGATTGTTTATTAATTACAATGGGAATCAGGGTAATTACAGTGGAGAAACATGGCAGACACCACCCTATCCAGGTGATCTGAGCTGACATCACTAGTCATGGGAGAAACTGACATCATGTGTCCCCTGACGTGTGGCACTGAGAAGGACACACATCACTTATGTGCTCCTGCCAGAAATGCAGAACCCAACCCTACTCAGCTCAAACCCAAATCGTGGAATATTCTACGAAGCAACTGACCTTCACTCTTCAAGAATATCAACGTCATGAAAGCCATAGGAAGACTGAGGAACTTTTCCAGATTAACAGACACAGTACATGATCAGGATTGAAGTCTGGATTGGGGGAAATTTGCCATTAAGAACATTTTTAGGATGATTAGTAAAATTCGAATATAGACCATATATTAGATCATAGAATTACGTCAATGTTAAAATTTTAGAATTTCATAGTTACTGTATTTACATCAGATAATCTCCATGTTCTTGGGAATACACACTGAAGTGTCTGGGAGTAAAAGTGTTGATGTGTGCACTGTCTCAAATAGTTTAGGAAAAAAAGTGGGGAAGGGAATCTCAGGTGACAGGTGAGCGAGGGGAGAGAGGAAAGAATGAATGATAAAGGAAATGTGACAAAATGTTAACAATTTGTCAATCTACGGGGGTTGTGTACTATTCTTTCAATTTTTCTGTAAATTCAGAATTATTTCAAAGCAAACAATATAAAAAAAAAAAAAGAACAGGCTGAAATATGCAAGCAGCCTACAGCCTAGAAACCATAAGACATTTCCCATCCGCTATGGCCTCCTTCCTCCCCTGCTGCTTCTACCCTGGACAAAACAGAAACTGAATACTGCGAAGGAGGTGGAGGTGGAGAGGAATAAAAACACAAGGTGGAGAAAGAAAAAAGAAAACAGCCAAGTCCATCTGGCTACTGTGGCTTCCAGCCTGAAGCAGGGCCGAGCCGGGGGTGAGAACAGGGGTTAACACTGCAGCTGGAATCGTGATCAGTATGTGACATGGACATTCTAACGTCTGAAGCGAGACAGTGTTTGTCTCTTAAGGTAACTGTCAAACTCCTGGGGCCTGCAGGGACTTTTATGCAAGGGTAGAGGAAGATTATTACCACCGAATATTCATTCAAGGGAGTCGGGAGAGGCCAGAAGTAAAGTTTCATCATGTCTGTAAGTTAAGTTCTTTCCCACTGCTGGCCCAGGAGAAGGAGGTTGTTTTAGAGGGCGGGCGCTGTCTCTTTATACTCACCACCGAATGACTTCTAGAAGCCCACATTTAAGAGAGGTCTCTTACCCATTGTAAACTGCTTCCGTAATATGCTAGAAAAATCCTTTAACTCCTCAGTTACCAGAGACATCTGACAGGGGTTCCTAAGAATGGAGCACTTGAGCCGCAGCTGGTGGGGACAGAGGAAGGAGGGGACCAAGAGGAGGACGGAGGAGGGGACAGGTGATGGACAAGCTCCACCCCCTCATAGTTCAGGCTGGGCCTGACCTAGACCCTGGATGCGACACGGTGGGCCTGAGTGGCTGGGCCCCCAAAGCGGCGTCACCCCGACACGGATGGCTGATTTATATAATATTATTCCCTTGGTGGTCTGCCGCTCTTTGGAAAGCAAGTATTTACCCCCCAATCTCTCATCTTGTTATTGGATTTCACCTCTGTGGTTATATCCTAACACCCAGTACGGCCTGAGGGTCATTCCCAGAGACAGAGGCAGATGGAAGGAGGGGGCAGGAGATCCGGGATGGGCCGCTGCCCTGCCTCTGCTTGGCCAAAGGACCTTGGATTTATTACTTCACCATGATGGGCCTCAGTTTGTCTCATCTGCGAAAGGAATGCTGTCTCAATGGCATCTAGTCCTTCCCAGTTCCGCGAGTCTTTGATAATCTCTGGAGAAATTCTCAGAGACTTAAAGAAGCCCAAGTGGTCCTGCATTACTCAGGACACAAGCAAGAAACAGTGTGTTACACACACATTGTGGTATCTGAGGAAAGTTTCATAAAGGGACCATTTACAAAGGTGTGGGCTGGGAGAAGGGCAACCGCAAGGAAGAGTGTGGCATTTCGGGGCTAATAAATCATGGGCGATGCTGTTACTACCCTCGGGCCTGAGAGAGCCCGGGAGCTTGAGACGGAGAAGGCTTGGGGGGGCGGTGAGGACACCTGACCCTGGCCGCCTTTGGAGGGACTTGGCCAGCCTGCAGCGACCCCTAGAGAGGGATCAAGAGAACACAAGGCCTGGACTCAGGTCTCGAGCACCCTCTTGACTGAGGATCATGGGAAGTTGGAGAGGCCGGAAGCCTTTCCATGCCATGCTCCCAGCTCAGCCTCCTGGGCACAAAACAGCGGAGAGGGGTGGGGAGCAGATCTGGGGGTGCCAATGGAAGATATTCGGCACAGGTCACCCCTCTACCCCCCAGTTTTTCCTCTTGTCTTTTGTCCAGTTGAAAAATGGCCATCCCCAGCACGGGGTGGAGGGTGCAGAGCACATAAAGTCCCGTCAGTGACTGTACCATTGTGGGGTGACACCAGTTCAGTCAAACTCCTACCTGAAACTGAGAAAATTAGCTGCTTCCTTCCATCATCCTCCTGTGTCCCCCCCTTATCTCGTGCCAGCCACGGTTAGGCTGAGCTCTTTACCTAGAGGGATCGCCCGAGCCTTCACTCTGGAAGGATCTAGACCTTGACGATCGTTTTTCCACTGTCACGGACTAGTGGACACGGAAGTACTCAGAAGTACCCCAGTGAATCTCCTGGGTCCACACGTAAGAACTCCATTCCCCTATTATGTCATTTGCCCCTTGCATTTGGGGATCAACCACCCTGGTCAACACAGTGATTCCTCCTCTGCCTGTTGGTTAGGCAGCATGAAGTTCCCCCCAAAACAGCCGTGACTCATCTCCTTGGGCAAGTCATCTTCCCCCAGACACTATATCAGTCAGGGTTCCACCAGAAAAAATGAACTAGTTTTTTGCAAAGAATTGGCTTACCTGATTGTGGAGATTGGCTAGGTGAGTCTGAAATCCACAGGACGGGCCGTCAGGAAGGACAGGCTGGAACTCTCAGCAGGAGCTGAAGCTACAGTTCACAGAGGATGTTTCTTCTTCTGCAGGGAAACCGCTGTTCTGCTCTCAAGGCCTTTCAACTGATTAGACCAGGCCCACCCAGGTTGTCAAGGATAGTCTCTCCTTTACTCAAAGTGGACTGAGTGTAGGTATTAATTGCATCTGCAGAATACCTTCCAGCAACACTTAGACTTATGTTTGGTTGAATAACTGGGGGCTAAGCCTAGCCAAGTTGACACATCAAACTGACCAGTACTGGCACTAGCGACAGCTCCAAACCCTCCAAGTCCACAACACCAGGGATGGGAAGCAAGCATCACTTCAGAGGGTGACACAGTGCAGTAGTGATCCACAACACCAGGGATGGGAAGCAAGCATCACTTCAGAGGATGACACAGTGCAGTAGTGAGAGGGACAGTCTCCTCTGCACCCCCTTGCTTCCCAGGCCCCTGCATTCTGGCCAAGGGGAAGATGGCCCGTACATTAGCTCTCTTTAAAGGCATGTGGGACAGATGTGACAGCATTCTGACCCCTAGCTTATCATTTCTCCATTAGTACTGCACTTGAGCCTTCGATGGGAAGCAAGCATCACTTCAGAGGGTGACACAGTGCAGTAGTGAGACAGTCTCCTCTGCACCCCCTTGCTTCCCAGGCCCCTGCATTCTGGCCAAGGGGAAGATGGCCCGTACATTAGCTCTCTTTAAAGGCATGTGGGACAGATGTGACAGCATTCTGACCCCTAGCTTATCATTTCTCCATTAGTACTGCACTTGAGCCTTCAGCTGGCTCTTACCCTCTTCCATTAAGCCAGCAGCTTCTGAGTAATGTGCTATTTGGGCATTAGCTCATTGCCACTCTTTCTTTACCCTAAAGTGGAGGTGAACAAAAGGGGGACATTTTGGTAAGTGATGTGCTGGTCCCTTACCGGGTAGACCTGATTTTTATCATAGATTACCAATAATCATGATTTCTACAGTACATCAAATGACACATAGCAACAAAAAAATGTTCTCCCTAGCTCTTAGGTACTTCTATTTGAAAAATAAAGTTTCAAATCATCTTGATTTCTATGAAGAGTTCAGTGAAATTGCAGAAAAAAATAGAATGAAAGATTATTGATACCTTGTGCAAATAAACCCTAGACTTTTGTTAATCTACTCACACATTTGGCTGACGGTGCAAATGTAAATTCTGGCAAATTCCTTTCAGACTAGAAACTTCTTACCAAAGAAAATGAAAAGATCTTACCTGCTAATCGTCCTGCATTCAGGGAGTGTAAATTGCTTATATGGGATACAGTGAGTTCCCTACCTACAAATGAGTTCCATTCCAAGCGCCCGTTTGTTAAGTCCACTTTGTTCGTAAGTCCAACAAAGTTAGCCTAGGTACCCAACTAACACAATCGGCTATATAGTACTGTACTGGAATAGGTTTATAATACTTTTCACACAAACAATACATTAAAAGCAAACAAACACAAAAAATAAGGAAAACATTCTTCATCTTAAAGTACAATACCTTGAAAAGTACGCTAGTACCAGCTACATCACCGTTACTTTTATTCATGCATCCGACATCCTGGGCTTGAACTAAAGATACTGTACTACTGTACTCTATACAGCACTGTACAGTAAAGTGCACAAAAGCACAACCACTTGTAGAGGATTCATACACATGACAGTGTACGCCAGACACGTGAACAAACTTAACGTGATTGCACATGTGAACGCACGTTCGCATCTTCGAAAGTTCGCAACTTGAAGGTTCGTATGTAGGGAACTTACCGTATTGGTGCTTTCATAATGAAAGTTTTTGGTCACTTTGTAGCTTTCCTAAAACATGCAGAAGCACTTAGTGAGACTTTTGACTTCATAGAAATGGAAGGAGACGGCTATATAGTACTGTACTGGAATAGGTTTATAATACTTTTCACACAAACAATACATTAAAAGCAAACAAACACAAAAAATAAGGAAAACATTCTTCATCTTAAAGTACAATACCTTGAAAAGTACGCTAGTACCAGCTACATCACCGTTACTTTTATTCATGCATCCGACATCCTGGGCTTGAACTAAAGATACTGTACTACTGTACTCTATACAGCACTGTACAGTAAAGTGCACAAAAGCACAACCACTTGTAGAGGATTCATACACATGACAGTGTACGCCAGACACGTGAACAAACTTAACGTGATTGCACATGTGAACGCACGTTCGCATCTTCGAAAGTTCGCAACTTGAAGGTTCATATGTAGGGAACTTACCGTATTGGTGCTTTCATAATGAAAGTTTTTGGTCACTTTGTAGCTTTCCTAAAACATGCAGAAGCACTTAGTGAGACTTTTGACTTCATAGAAATGGAAGGAGATAGCTTTCCTTGCCGTGTGCCTAGGAGATGGCTCTCGTTATCTCCTGCCATTGAAGGGATGTTGACCTGTTACAAAGTCATATTTTCAAAGTTTGGGAAAAGAAGAGTGTCCTTCTCTAATTTGGAAAGAACATTGAGGATAAGAATGGAGAAAAGGATTACAGCAAAGCAGAATTAATCTGCTCTTTCTCCAATTGTTTGATGATCTTTGAAGAGGCCATCAGGAGCCTAGCAAAGGATGAATCGACTGAACCTGGGTTGTTTTATGTTATGTGGAGGTTATGACAAAAACTCATTTACAAAAAAAGACTTTTTAAAAAATAAGACTGCTTAAAAACTAAAACCAAACCAACCAAAAAAACAAACCAAATCACCAGAAAAGGGCAACAGGATTTTCTAAATTTCTTTACTAATTTTGGACATGAATACCCATATGGTGAATTTCTAGATGCAAAGGGCCTGACTGAGAAACAGCTGGTCAACCTAGACAAGCCCATAGATACAGAGTGGATGGTCATTTTTGGAGAGCTGGAAACGAAATCTTGCAAGTCTAAAAATTCTCTGTTTATCATGTATTAGTCAGGGTTCTCCAGAGAAATAGAGACAGAGAGACAAAGAGACAGAGACAGATTTTAAGGAACTGGCTCATTTGACTGTGGAGGTTGGCGAACCCAGAATCTCTAGGGTGGGCGGGCAAGCTGGAGACTCAGGTAATAGCTGATGCTTCAGTCTTGAGTCCAAAATTCATGAGACAGGCCAGCAGGCTGAAAACATAGGCAGGATTTCTATGCTGCAGTCTTCAGGCAGAATTCCTTCTTTCTCAGGAAACCTCGGTCTTCGCTCTTAAGGTCTTCAACTGATTGGACGAGGCCCACCCACATTATGGAAAGTGATCCACTTCACTCAGTGCCAACTGATTGGAAAGTTAATCTCATCTAAAACATACCTTCACAGCAGCGTCTAAACTGTTGTTTGACCGGACACCTGGGCTCCATGGCCCAGCCAAGATGACACATAAAATTAACCTTCAGAGCCAATGAAAAGTATCCCTTGTTCAAAAACTTTTGTTGAGAGGCTATTCAGCTCAAAGTCATCACCTTGGACTGGTATCAGGCATCAGCATAACGTGGGCTTCATAAGAGGAGAGCTATAAGTCAAAGTGAATTTTACTTTGGGCTATGTTCAGTTTTATCACTGCACAGATGAAAAAGGCAGTTCAGAGAAGTATCACTAGAGAAGGAAGCAAAAAGAGTAAAAATATCCTATTATAACACTGCATAGGAAGAAACATATTATTGCTACTTTTTATTAAATATATGCGATATCTACTTAATTAGGCCTGTTGTGTTTGTTTTCCTTTCCTTTAAAAGTTTTACATTTATATACCTTAATATAGCCTACAAGATTTAAATATCCAATAAAGAGCTGAAATATATTGCTCTATCAGAGGACCGAAAAAAAATTACAAAATATTGTTTTATTTTCTCACATATATTATTTGTTTAATTAGTGCACCTACTAATTACAGTCAGCCCTCCATATCTGTGGGTTCTGCATCTGTGGATTCAACCAACGGTGCAGATTGCAAATATTTTTTAAAAAATTCCAGAAAGTTTCAAAAAGCAAAACCTGAATCTGCTGCACTCAGGCAACAATTCACATAGCATTTACATTACTTTTACAGCTGTTTACATAGCATTTACATTGTATTAGGTATAATAAGTAATCTAGAGATGATTTAAAGTAGACAGGAGGAGGGAATTCCCTAGCGATCCAGTGGTTAGGACTCGGTGCTTTCACTGCCGTGGCCTGGTTTCAATCCCTCCTTGAGGAACTAAGATCTCACAGGGCTCTGCCAAAGAAAATAAATAAATAAATTAATTAATTTAAATTAAAATAAAATAAAGTACACAGGAGGATATGTGTAGGTTATATGCAAATACGACACCATTTTATATAAGGGGCTTGAGCATCAGAGCATTTTGGTAAGGGGGCGGGGGTCCCTCCCATGTATATCAAGGGACAACTGTGCTACTAATTGCCATTGCTAACTAGTCCCAGTGCTGTTTTGTTTAAATAATAGCATTTACGTAACAGAAAAGTAAGTAATATAGAATAATATATCATTTTGGATAAGTACCTATTTTTCATATTTTCCTGTTAAAGGAATAAAGCACATGTATCTGAGTATTGATTATATATTCTATTAGCATAGGTAGTGGTGGTTGTTTTTTAGTCTTACATGGCCGTGTCTCAGGTCGACTTTCAAAAAAGTTGGTCACCCTGCCCATTGACCAAACACTGCCAGGACCCAGAGGGCAGGGGAGCCTGTGGATGTAACCCCCACCAATCCAGGGCCCAGAGCAGAGTAGAGGTGATTGGGGGGTGGATTTGGAGGAGGAAACAGACGCCCTCCCAGTTTCCCAGCGTGTATTGTTGGGGTACATGATGCTGGGGTACTCTCAAGTGCCCAAGACCACCAACAGCATAGCTACATTGACTGTGTAACAACTAGGAAATGGACAATGCTGATTTCCGTGAAGGAACCAGGGTTTTCTTAGGGCTGCTTCCTAATCTCTTTTCAAGAAATGATGGCACTGCCTGTGCCCCAGAGCATCAACTGAGTGTGACTTTTCATTCACGTGCCTATGGTCAGTCAGAAGCGTACAGCAATCCCGTGGTTCAATTTTCTCAACCATAAAAGGGGAGAAACAAAGCACAGATTTGTCTTGGGACTATGGTTAATAGATAGGAAAGCACCTTGACAAACTTAGTGATTCAATCATTTCTTGGCATTTAGCTCTTCTGCCTTTCAGGCCACTGGAGCTTTTCAAAAAATAATAATTCTCTGAAGTTGGATATCTGATTCAGACTAAGGAGTGATAACCACCATAATAATAGCAGACATTTACTGAGGGCTGACTATGTGCCGGAATCTGTGGCAAGTGCTTTCACACAGATTATCTTATTTACTCCTCATAATATCCTTAGGAAGTTGGACTACTGATGTATTTCACAGAAGAGGCTTAAAGCATTAAACAACTTGGCCCAAGTTTCCAAAACTAGTAAGTAGTAGATCTAGGGTTAGAACCCAGGCAGTCTGACTCAGCCCATACTTTTGACTACTAATACAGTGCTTTGTAAAGCCAAGATAACAACCAGGAACTATTCCCTGTAGAGAGATTTTTGATAAAATATTGCAGAACGGTGATGAGATGTGTGTACTTTAGAGAGTATTAAACTCCATCAAGAGTCAGGCTTTGAGCCTTCCATCGGCACCAACACAGAGTAATGATAGATTTTAAAAATTGCCATGCTCAAAAAAAGATAACATCTTCATCAGCCAGCAAACCTAAAGTGAAAGCAGGACTGAAGCTACCAGCCTCCTGGACTGTGGGCCTGGAAGCACTTAAAGGAAGCAGGGAGCTTGTTTCTTACACAGTGGTTGAGACTACAAATGGCTCATACAAGGGAGGGAACAGAGCCAAGGATGGGGTACAGCTCCCTCCTTATAAAGAGGTTAAAAATGCTTCTATCAACCACTGCCTAGACTCAAGATACATACCTATTAAGATGAGGAAAAGCAAATAACAGACTTGAAGCCAAGAAAGATGTGGTCAACTTATCAAATGGCTCAGTGGCTGGGACTGCAATATTCCCAGTTACCTCCTTAGGATGAACACTCTGAAAACCCACTATAAGATGTGGTTCTGAACTGGAGACTCTAAGGGGGCTGATAGAGACAACAAAACCCCCAGAAAGGGAGTGGTGAGTACAGAGCCACTGCAACTACAACAAAATGAAACAAAACTAAACTAAACTAACTCTTTTTCTTTTTTTTGGGAATACTTACACCTGGAAATGGTTTTTTAAAAAAAATATTTATTTATTTATTTGGTTACGCCAGGTCTTAGCTGTGGTACGTGAGCTCCTTAGTTGCGGCATGTGGACTCAGTTATGGCATGTGAACACTTAGTTGCAGCATGCATGTGGGATCTAGTTCCCTGACCCTGACCAGGGATCGAACCTGGGCCCCCTGCATTGGGAGCACAGAGTCTTAACCACTGTGCCACCAAGGAAATCCCCAAATAAACTAACACTTGATGAACTCACACCAAATCAACAAAATCAGCAATCAGGAGATGAAATCACTTTAGAGAAAAATTTACTATGCGAGTATCTTCTAAGAGTTAAAGGCAGGAGTAACAGAGATTAAAAAAAAAAGATTAAAAAGAACACAACTAAGAAGCTGAACCAGGTGGAGATGAAAAAAAGAAGAGATGGGTATGAAAAAGAACCACTTAGAAATCCTGGAGATAAAGCAGCTTATCACTAAAATTTACAAAGCTTGATAGAATTGATCAAAGTTTAAATTGGAAGGCTAAAGAGAGGACTGATAGACTGGAAGATCATTAGGGAGGAATTCATCTAGAATGTAGCACAGAGTGATAAGTTATCCAAATGACCAACAACATGAGCAAGTATTTGACATCAATATTCTCAGATTGCATTTTTTAAAATAGCTAGATATTGGTTACAAGTCCTAAAACAAAATGAAGCAGAAATGTTGAAAATATGAGACATAAAAATTTACCATGTGTAAAAGCTAAACGAACTGCTATATTAGTCAGGATTCTCCAGAGAAACAGAACCAGTAGGATGTAAATGTACAAAGAGATTTATTATAAGGAGCGAGCTCACATGATTATGGAGGCTGATAAGTCTCAAGATCTGCAGAGTGAGTTGGCAAGTTGGAGACACAGGCGAGCCAGCAGCATCGTTCCAATCTGAAGGTTTGTGCCATCTGAGAATGAGACCCAGGAAGAGCCAGTGTTTCAGTTTGAGTCCAAAGACAGGAAAAAGCCAATGTCCCAGTTCCAAGGCCATCAGGCAGGAAGAATCCTCTCTTACTTGGGGGAGGCTCAGCTTTTTGTTCTATTCATACCTTCAACTGACTGGGTGAGGCCCACCCACATTAGGGAGGGCAATCTGCTTTACTCAGTCTACAGATTCAAATGTTAATCTCATCCAGAAACACCTGCACAGACATACCCAGAATAATGTTTGACCAAATATCTAGGCATTCTGTTGCCCAGTCACGTTGACCTATAAAATGAACCATCACATGTGCCCATGGGAAACTTACCAGGCACAGCACCCTGGTCAGCCAGGGAAATAAAGGGAGGAATGCCCCTTCTTTTTGGAAAGAGAGGTGAATGGATCATAAGGTTGGGGATCTCTGGGTGCAGATGTCTGGGATTCTGGGTGCTATCATAGAAAACACATGTACTTTGAAACTACAGAGACCTGGGTGAGACTCTCTCCCCACCACTAGCTGTGTGACCTTGGACATGTTACTTAATTCCTCTGAGCCTCATTTTCCTCATCTCTTAAAAGAGAGCAATAATAGTACCTACCTCAAAGGGATATTGAGAAGATTTTACAAGATGATATGTAAAACCCTTAGCAAAATATTTCAATCTACAATAGCTCTGCAATGGTCAGCACTGGGGATGTGGACAGCAGACCCACCTCTGGTCACGGCCAGATCCATCCTTATCGTGACCAGGGAGGACTGCAAAGGAATGAGATCTGATGGACTTGCGTCTAAATCCCGCTCTGCCTGCTCTGTACTATCTGCAAGAGTTTGAGTTCTCCCTTTACGTTCTGAGTGTTTGCTTCTCATCTACAAGCTGAGGGTGGCACACCTGTCTCTAGAGCAGTGTTTCTGAACTGGGGACCACTTTTCCCCCAGAAGACATTTTTGACTCTCACAGTTGGGTTGGGGTTGCTACTGGAGTCTAGGGGGTGGAGCCTAGGGATGTGGCTCAATGTCCTACAATGCATAGGTCAGGCCCCCCCGCTCGATCTGATCTGGCCCCAGATGTCCATTGTGTTGAAGTTGAAAAACCCTAGGAGAGAAAACTTCAGTGAGATTATCTTTATAAAAGGCTTGACTTAAGAAATACAAATAAAGGCTGTCATCATCATCATTACCATGATCATCATCACATGAAGTAGGCAGATAGACAGTGGGTGGGTTTCTGCTCTCCTTCCCCTCCCTCCCCAGCCCTCCCCTAAGGCTGGGGGCACTAACAAGGAGAGGAAGTGTGACTGCTCAGCTGGCAGCCTTCCCCCTGCTCAGCACCTACTTGTGACCTCCCATAGAGAAAGCCTGCCGGCTGCAGGTTCGATGTGCCAAGTTCTGGAATGCGGCTTCCGGGCAGCCGCATCTGCAATGCTTTCTGGCTCACTCTGCAGACCTCCAGCCTCCTGCAGCTCCTCAGCTGACTTAGGGGGAACCTCAGGCCAGGCAGGACCCTGCAGCTCACCCCAGCCCCTAGATGGGCCTCTTCTCCAAGGGCTCCCACACACCTCCCAGCTGCTTTGGGGGATTTGGCTCAGTCTGTACAGCCCTTAGCTGTGAATCTTTCCTGAAATCTTAAAGAAGCCTTTCCCTTATGATCTTGTTTGTGCTTGTCTTGTGTGCAGGCATGGAAGGAAGAGACAGCTAGGGAGAAAAGCAGAGGGGACGGAAGAGCGATGTCCAGCCCGTCTGCAGGAGCGCCGTGCCCGCGCTCCAGACTCAGTCCCCTGAAATTTCCCAGAACAGAAGTTCTTCCTCCGGCCTCTGCAAGGGAGGCCAGGGGGAAAGACCCAACCCCGCACTCCCAGGCGAAAAACACAAAGAAAAGCAGTGTCCCCCTGCCAACGGGCATATGAGAGCTCTGGCCACCCCTCCGAGCCTTCCCGGGGAGCCCAGCACCCCCAGGTCTGTCCTCAGCTGGCTTCAAAAGGCGGGGACAACAGACCACACTCAAATCCCTCCAGTGGAGCATTGCTGCTTCTCATCTGTTTAGCCACAGTCGAGAAAAGTCTAGTCGCAAAACCTTCCCCCCGGGCTGCAGAAGATTTCTCCTTTGAGGTAGCTCCCAACGATAACACTGTAATGGAAACAAAGCCTGCTCTCCCGGACAACCACAACTGGGCTTACAAGGAGAGAGCAAGCCTTCCTCCCCAGAACATGCTTTCCTGGCCTGCGATGGGTCCAACTTTTTTTTCTTTTTCCACAAGAGAGCCATAAACACAGAGATACCAAAGAGTTAATTTGCGTTTTTTAAACCTCCTTCCCAATGCTTGCTCTCATTCCTGCATAAAATCCTCATGTCCAGACATCAAATCAGTAAACCCTGTTGCCTGTCAGAGAATACAATGTCAGGCCATTAGTATGTTAATAAGTCCGGAGGGCGACAGGTGGCCTACTAGACAGCTCAATTAAGCTGCTCATTAAACACACGCTAACGAACAGCCCAGGCAGGGCCTGAACAGCACCATTCTGTAATGACATGATGTCAGAGTGAACAAATGAGGAAAAATAACAAAAACATTACAGCAGGGACAGACGCCACTAATAAGGACCCCTCGCACTACATCAGCCCGCAAATCAATGAGCCACAGGGATCAAAAAACTCGACCCAACATTCTCAGGAGACTGAATGCAGCAAGATTTTTTTTGGTCAGTACTGAAAAAAAAATCCAACCCCCCAGCTGAAAATTATCGCAGAATATCCCAAATTAGCTGCTAAAAAAAATTAAAAAGAGCAAAAGTTTGACACGGAGCTAATCACAAAGTCTGAGAAATTTGTATTGTTGAGTTTGAATGAAAATCATTATTTAATGGGATCATCATTTACATTTGATTGGCATCTTTTTTTTTTTTTTTAAAGCCCACAGGTTCGAATCATTTGCCTGTCCTCCTCCTCGGCCAGCATAAGGGCACAGCGGAATGTAAAAGAGCATGGAGCCAAGTTTCTTAGGTGAAGATCCTACTTGTTATTATTTGAAAAGAAGAGATTTCCAGAGGTTGCTAGAGGTTTTTCTCATTTTCAAGTAAGGGACTTCCTGAATAATAAAAAAATCAAATCTCCACCAGGCATGGCTCTGACGTTGGAGACACATATTGCTAAACTAATAGGCTGGTTCACCATTAGAAGGTCATGACCTTGGCTCTTATCTTTGTCAAGTTAGCAGCTGACACCTCCTCCTCTGTGAGTAGCTTTCTTCAGGCCTCAGGGAGGTGCTGTTCCTCTCGAGGGCGAGGATGGTAAGCTGAAGACAGGCAGGAAACTCCTAACCATGGCTGTCGGGTTTGCTTTTGTGAGCTGGAGCAGGGATCCTTGGAAGCATAGTCCTTTCCACGTTTGTTGAACTTCCTCTGCGCAAATTTATGGTCCCAATCTATGATGGGGGCCAGCAAGGCTCTCGCCTAGGAGTAGGTCACTTTACCTCCCTGACTCTATTTATCTCCCTTTTTTATAAAACGCAATTAGATTGGGTGTGCTCTCTGCCCTTCCACTCGAAGAAGGTCTTCAGTACAAAATAACTGTAAGATGCTCATGGAACTGGCCATTTGGTTGGAAAGACAAAGCTAGTACAGTAACTGAAAATAATCCAAATTCAAGAACAAAGGGCAGTGTGTTACCTGAAGATACACTAAGAATTCAAAACCGGAAGACACCAGCAGTTTGTAAGGCTCTATGTCAATTCCCTGAAAATCAGCTGGGCCTGAGTAGATGAGAGGATGCAGTAGACTGCTCAGTCCTCAGACACAAGCAGGACCAGAAAGTGGAAGGGCAGGAGGTATTCCAAGGCAATGCCTTTTTCACACATACTCCTATCAATAAAAATAAGTTAGCGTGCACCTCAAATATGTGTATTTAATTTATAAATAAGCATCTATTACTATACGAATATATTATTAAAATATTAAAACATACAGCAGAACAAGATCATTTTTCTTTTTTTGGCCATACCACGCGGCTTAGCTCCCTGACCAGGGATTGAACCCAGGGCCCCACCAGTGAGGGTGCCAAGCCCTAACCTCTGGACCACCAGGGAATTCCCCGAACAAGACAACTTTAAATGATGAGATTTAAAAAAAACCCTCAAACAGGGAATTCCCTGGTGGTCCAGTGGTTAGGACTCTGCACTTTCACTGCCAAAGGCCCGGCTGCCCAACATTGAGGCAGGACAACAAGAGTGCCTGTTCCCGATTTGCATATTAGATAAAAAACCCCAAACAGAAGTCCAAACATTTTCTCTCTATACTCCAGAAGATCATAGTGGGCAACTCCTGGGGATGCCCACACCCCAATTTAGAGACCACCCTTCCAGGTGCGAGGAGGGAGAGGAAAGGATGTCAGAGAACAAGCATGGAGGGCATGTGTGTGTGTGCGTGTGTCTGTGTGTGTGCGTGTGTCTGTGTGTGTGTGTAAGGTGTGTAGGGGTGATGGTGACCAGACCTCATGGGGAAGCAACGAGAAAGTAGGCGGCATGTGGCAAAGCCTCAGGAGACATTATGTGTCAGGACAGAGGTGAGGGGGCGTTCGGGGAGTTTGGGGAGCACAGCAGTCCAGGCTTCTGTCTTAGTGGGTGCTAAGTCTGTCCTCAGGCTGACAGTTCTCAGGGCATGCAACCATCTGGCAGACGTTTACTGAGGTTCCTCCTCTGCTCAAGGAACTGTGGGGAACACAAAAATGAGAACATTTCATTCCTGCCCTCAGGAAGTTTATAATCAAGCCACTCATTCAACTAACATTTATTCAGGAACTTCGCTTTGCCTGTTTCTTCTCTGGGGGTTGGGAATAATAGCAGATGGCACAAGCTTGGTCCCAGCCCTCATGAGCTTATTATGGTCAAGTGGGAGAGACTGGCGTATTATCTAACTAACTCCGTTTCAAGTCGGATCGTAGTAGATGTGGCGGCAGAGGTGGGAACAAAGACTTGTAGGAACATGGGTGAGGTTGTGGTAGATTCTGTCTGTGAGAATCGTCCAGGTACCAGTAGGAGCTCTGGGTCAGTGCTGCCCAATAGAACTTTCTGCAACAATGGAAATGTTCTCCATCTGTGCTGTCTGATATGGTAGTCACATGGGGCTATCAAGCACTTGACATGTGGCTAGAGTGACTGAGAAACTGAATTTTTAATTTTAATAAATTGACCTTTAAACAGTCACACATGGCTAGTGGCTACCATATTGGACAGCACAGCTGCAGAAGATCGTGGGGTGAAATGAGTGGAGGTGAGTTTCATGTGGATGACATGTTTTCTTTCCTAAAACTTGTACTTTCCCTTTGTACAGGGTAGTGACAGCCTAGAAGTCAGGAAAAGAGTTTTCCCACTGTAATGCTAAACCCCCAGTGATAGTTACAAGGCCACAGACAGTGGGTGTACTGATTGATGCTGGCCTGGACATACTGATTGATAAGAAATGAAACAGAAGTTTAAATTTAGAACATATTTTCCCCTCTTCTCTTCTGGTCTGAGTTCAAATCTCACCTCCTCTGGCAGTAGTATCTTGACCTCACATCATCATCTTGGAAAGCATGGAGAGAACCTGAAAAGCAGTACCAGCTTGTCCACCAGGAGGCAGTGCATGTGCCTCAAGATCACACAGATCAAGATCTCTTGGACCTTCAGACAACTGTTTTCCAGAAAATGGGGAGAACTACTTAAGTCCAATTTTAGATTTTTTTTCTCTCTTCTCTACTGTGTTAGGTGCTCTAACAAGCACAAGTGGAGAAGTAGAGAAACAAATTTCTGTTCATATGTTAAAGCAAAGTTAATCAGATGGCAATGGATACTGGAATGGGCTTTTGTTTTCTTACTTGATTGTTGCTATGATAAAGACAGGAAAGGTTCCAAAGCCAAGGCCACTGAGAGGAGATTGGGGGAACCTCTATTCAAAGATGGCAAGTTGAATGCAAGGGTTATTCTCCAGTCCCTCCTGAAACCCCACTACAGCAACAGCAGAGGAGGTATTTTGGAGAACACACAAACTTACAGGCTGCAGAGAACAAGAGTGCGATAATAGCAATAAACTTTGGAAGCTGGAAAGTAAATGTATGTTTGGTAACTGAGGTAACAGAACCGAGAAAGCTGAATCATGGCCGCCAAGGGGGGAAGCCAAAAGCAACCCAACTGCTCAGGAGTTGGTGGCATTAGGGATGAACAGAAGTGGGAATAAAGGTGACTCTACAAGTAGATGACTGATTAACAGTCCTTTTGAGCAGTGGTTAGATCTCCTACCTTCCTTTCCTATTCTGCAAAACCAGGCCAGCCAAATGTTCACATTCTGAATGTTGACATCTCCAGCCAGTTCCTCCATCTTGTTTCCAGAATAATCATAGGAAGGACTATAGCTTCCACATGAGAGATAGTAAGAGCTTTCACTACAGTTCTTCTAAAAATGCAAGAGAAAAGACTTAAAAATAGTGATACCAGGGTTCCCCAGGAAAATGACCCAAGAAGATCACCCTACTGAATCCCATAGTTGCCAACCCTATGCATGGGCACAGAGCTTACCATCAGCTCTTAGTGTCCCATTTGTAAATATAGAGAGACACTTAAGAATCACTTGAGATTTGAGAATGGCCTCTAACAGGAAAGGCAGAACCAAAGAGGAGGGGGAGTAATTTGGAGGCAACAGAAGCTATAGAAGTTATATAGGGAGAAGAAAAAGTTTAAAAATCATTATTAATACTCTCAGAGAGCAAGAAGAAAATGTTGTATTGATGAGATAAGAATAAGATTCTATTATGCTATATCCCCTAAACTTATATAGTGATGTATATCCATTCAATCTCAATAAAACTAGAAAAAAAGAAAATAGGATTCTAATTTTAAAAAAAAAATTCAGAGAAAAAACAAAAGTGCTTGGAAAGAGCAGAAATGAAAAAGTCAAGGAAAGCAATCAGAATACATAGCAAAAACACAAAGAAAAACATAGAGAGAAGTAATGCAATTATAGGATCACACCAGAATGTCTAAATCCAAATCTGGAAAGCAGATCCAGAGGCAACGAGAGAAAATTCCCAAAGAAATCATTCATTTGTTATTATTTAAATAATAATTCCCATATCAAGAGCCTAAATTTCCCAATTATACCCAGCAGCATGGACGAAAATTGATTCACCAAGACATATCATCATGCGATTTCATCACACTGGGACAGAGAGAAGATACTAAGAGTTTCCAGGAAGAAAAAAGAAAACATGCTTTATGCAAAGGGTCAAGAATCAGAATGGCATTGGACTTCTCAACAACAATATTATAGAAAACAATGGATAAATGTTTCAACATCCTGAAGAAAAGTATTTCCAAAGGTAGAATTCTATACCCAGCAAAACTATTAATTAAAAATGAGGGTATAATAAATATGTTTTCAGATATGCGAGGCCTTATTGAGGAAGCTGCTGGAGACATTTTTACTTTAAAAGGATTAAAATTTTAAAAAATTAAAAAAATGGAAGATGTGGGGTCTGGGAAACAGGGGCTCCATCACAAAAGAGAGGTAAAGATACCCTAATACAACAGCTGCTAGTAGACGTAGAGGGTAACCAATCTAGAAGGTTCTGGAAGAGACTTCTTCAAAAAGATGGAATTAGTGTGTGAACACATTGAAAGGAGGTCAGAGTTTCGTGATAAATTATTAAAACTGATCAAAAGTATAAGACAATTGTTAACTTCAGGAAGAGCATAAGTTGTTGAGGAATACAAAGAGAAACAATATTTAGGGTCCCACTATTCACAGCATTTACAGAATTATAATAATGTAAAAGCTTAGGGCTTCCCTGGTGGTGCAGTGGTTGAGAGTCCGCCTGCCGATGCAGGGGACACGGGTTCGTGCACCGGTCTGGAAAGATCCCACATGCCGCGGAGCGGCTGGGCCCGTGAGCCATGGCCGCTGAGCCTGCGCGTCCGGAGCCTGCGCTCCGCAACGGGAGGGGCCACAACAGTGAGAGGCCCGCGTACCGCAAAAAAAAAAAAAAAAAAAAAAAAAAAAGCTTAGTATCAGTCTCCAAAATTTCAGTGAAACTACAGAGGGAGAATGGAGGAAAGGCATCTGTGTGTGTGTGTGCACGTGCGCACATGTGTGCATGTGTGTGTACGTGTGCTCTATGTGAAAGAGTAAAATCCTTTTCTTCTGTAGAGGAAGTTAGTAGGCAATGCCTAAAACCAAAAAACCAAGAAATAGCAATAAAATCATGTCATTACAGATATATAGGATGTAAATATCAAAAGAATCTGTTAAAATGAAAGTGATTGCCTTGGATTAGGAAATGGTAGAGGGGAAATGGAGAGTTGAGGAACTCCATTTTATTATAAGCTTTTCAAACCTACCTGACTCTCTAAATTCTGTGAATTTATAACTTTGATTTTAAAAAACCAAATTACAATAAATTTGAAATAAAAGGAAGAGGTAAAAGGCCCAGAGCAGGGAACAGAGCAGGTTTTTCTGGAGACCCCTCAGTCTGGATCAACACACTGGTGCTGGGAGGAGATCACACCCCCCTCCATGCTGCCAGGCTGCTCTAGTGGGGTACAAGGGAACAACTCTGGTGCTGCATTGCCTGCATTTAAATCCCCATGCTGTGACATCACAACTGTGTAACCTTGGGCAAGTCCCTTAACCTCTCTGTGCCTTGGTTTCCTCATTCATAAAATAGGTAGAATGATAATCGTGCCTAGTTCTCAGGGCAATATTTGGAACACCCTTCTCTAAAAAATTATTCATTGTTCAAACTTCAAATTTAAACAAGCTTCCTGTATTTATCTGGTACTTCCCCAAGGGAAGGTAGACCCTTGAAGAACCCAGCTCAGGGACTGTTGTGTGTGCCGGCACCAAGTTTGCCTGGGTCAGCTCATTCCACATGGTTCCTCCGGTCCTGGGCTCCGAGGCAGTATCCGGGGGATGCAATGGCCTCTGGGCTCCAGGTGGGCACAGGCATGCTTGCCTTGATCACCAAGGTGCCCAAGCACTCTGCGTAGAGTAGCACACAGACCAGGCGCTCTATAAAGAATTGACAAATATGCAATTAATTAATCTAGCTAGACTCTTAGAAAAATAAACTGGAAAGAAAAAAGTCAAGTATTTTCTCGGGTATAAGCCTTTCTTAGAGGGTGTTTTCCTAAAATCCTATTTTAGAAACTGTCACAGAAATATTAATTTCACCAAGAAATGATTGTAAATTGTGTGCTTTGTCAGGAATTTAACTGCAAGAGGAAATTTGGGGTAGACACTTGTTTCATCAGGCAAAGTTCCCCCAGGGAGGTGTTAGCGATCAACTCTGTGCCCGATAAAGGTGCTAAGACAGCCTCTGCAATGGTAAAGGCCAGAGCTCATGCAAAGAGCAACCAGGCCCCAGGATTCTTATCAAGCAAGGCGTGCGCCTCGTTCAACTGGGCTTCAGAACATCTATGAGAAGATTAATTCTGTGGGTCCCTGAGCCTGGGCCTTAATCTTTCTATACCTTTGTGAGGCTCCTGTTGATGGAATAATCTAGACAAAGGATAGTTTGGACCACTTGGTAAAGGTGGTAATGATTTTATGCAGATTAAGAGGTTATAAGTCTAAAAGAGTAGCCTTCACACTTTGGGGAGCTTTTAAATTACTTGGACTTTACCTGAAACCTAGTGAATCCAACACCAGAGGATGGATCCATGGATCTGTCCTGGGCTATTGCCCTAGAGTAATCTGAGGCAGCTCATGGATATTTATATTCCAGACAGAAGTATGGGTCTTCAGGCTTGGTTTCCTGAGACAACCAGAGCCATCCTATCTCTCTGTCTGTCTCTGTCTCTCCTTTCAAATGTGAATGTCATATGATATTTGTCTTTCTCTGTCTGAGATCACTTATGTGTGGAATCTAAGAAAACAGGAACAGACTCACAGACATAGAAAACTTACTGTTACCAAAGGGAAAAGTGGCAGGGAGGGATAAATTAGGAATTTGGGATTGGCAGATACAAACTACTATATATAAAACAGGTAAACAACAAGGGCCTACTGTGTAGTACAGGGAACTATATTCAATATCGTGTAATAACCTATAATGGAAAAGAACCTGAAAAAGAATAGACATATGTATGTATGTATAACTGAATCACTTTGCTGTACACCTGAAACGTTGTAAATCAACTATATTTCAATTAGAAAAAAAGTGACTGTCCCCTTTCACACCCAATGCTTGATTGCTACCTGGGCTGACCCAGAAAAGTAAAGTCTAGTTAGTCTGGGTGCAGGTGGAACCATAAAATATTAGAGCCGCAAAGAGTATTAGAGGTAATTGATCCAACCAGATGAAGAACCAGAGACCTGGGGATGGAATGTTCCTTGCCCAGATCTCCAACCTCACACCCAGGTTCCATCCCATCCACCCATCTCTCAGGGCAGCATCCTGTTAAAGGAGACTCCAGGCCCCGTGGCGCGGGCTGTGGACAAGAGGGTGCTGTTCATTCCACCTGAGGTGACCACGCTTAAGATGCTTGTGTTTGTGGCTGTAGCATTTACCTTTTGCCTGCCTTGGGGACTCCCCACATCACACTTCCTTCCACCTTCACGCCCTTATCCGTAATAAAGAAGTGAAGGGACTCCTGGTCTGCCCAGCTTCTGCAGCACTGGGCCTTGGGGATGCTAGGTTTCCTCATGGTGTCGGGTGGGCTGAACCCTTGCCGTGACCTCTCAGAGCAGGCTGCACCCAAGGGGCAGGAATCCGGCCCTCAGCAGGGTATTCTCGCAGGCTCTGTGGCCCCTCTTCTTTGCCCCAGTCAGGCGGTCCCATGTGTGGGTTTGCTGGCCTTGCTTCTAGTCTCCAGCCTTGCAAGGAAGCGGGTGAGGATGGTGTAAAAATCCAGACCCCTTTGCAGGCCCACAGGGAGGACTCTGTGGCTACGTGAGAGCGCCTGCTTCCTTCTGAAAAAGGATTAGGTGCGACAAAGTGCTTGAGCCCTCAGCTCTTTTGAAAAGAAACTCAGTCTTAAGTGCTAAGCTCAGATTCCGGGAAACCAGGCCTGTGGTCTCTGCAGCTGCTCGGATTCCAGCGCCACCGGCTCCCGCATGGGGGGATTTGCACCAGCTCTTGCGGGGGTGGGGGTGGGGGGAACGACAGACCAAATGTTTTAAGGGGATTATTGCCTGAAAGAAAAGTCCAGATTTCCTGTATGTCACCAACTTCTTAAAGGCACTTTTTCCACTTAATGCCACCAAAGTTGGAGAGAATGGAAAATAAAGGTTTGCAACTTCTGATCTCATCCAGCCCCCTAAGCGTCACGTGTCTTATCTTATTAATCCTCACGATGACCGTATAACCTCCATTAAGGGCTGAATTGTGGGTCTCCCCAAATTCCTCTGTTGAAGTCCTAAACCCCCAGGACCTCAGAATGGGCCTGTATTTGGACATAGGGCCTTTAAAGAGGTAATTAAATTAAAATGAGATTATCGGCATGGGCCCTAATCCAATATGACTGGTTTCCTCATAGGAAAAGGAAACTAAGACACAGACACATGCAGAGGGAAGACCATATGTGGACACAGGGAGAAGGCAGGGAGCTATAATCCAAGGCGGGAGGCCTCAGCAGAAACTAACCCTGCCGACACCTTGATCTTGGACTTCTGGCTTCCAGGACTGTCGGAAAATAAATTTCTGTGGCTTAAGTCATTCAGTCTGCAGTATTTTATTATGGAAACCCTAGCAAACTAGTACAACCCCCATTTTACAGAAGGGGAAAGCAAGGCATAGCCAGGTTCAATAACTGGCCCAAAGGTAGATAGCTCCTAGTAGCCCATCTTGGGACCAGATTTGGTTTCCAAACTTATTTTCAAATTAAAATCTTGGGAGCAGTTTGAAAAAACAAGAGCCACCTTTCTGGGCTTGGCTAAGAACCACTTGAGGTGGGCACCTGAAATCGGCATTTTTGACAGATTTCCAAGGTGATTCTAATGTATAGTCTAGCTGGAGAATCAGTTCCGGAGAGAAAGTGCTCACAAGGCATAGCTCCTGATGGAGAATAATTTTCATACGTGAAGGACCATTTATTTAAGACAATTTCACAGCCATGTCCCCCCCCCCCATGACTGGTACGGTCTGTAGTCTGTGGAGGGACATCCGGAACTCATGGCGGCCTCTGCTGGTCTTTAAAGCCTCCTACGAGCATCTGGTTCATCCCAGCACAGAGGTGGATCCACCACAGCCCCGGGAGTGGGATCCGTGCTTTCCACCTCCCAGGCAGCAAACAAGTCTCCCTTGAAAGGTCTCCTGCTGCAGGTACCACTGTTCTCCCTTGAAGAACCTCAGTGGAGATACAGCATGCATTGGTCATGACCCTCACAATGTGCCTCTGAATCATTAACATAATTACTAGGCTGTAGGCCAAGTTTCTCTGATGGGCCAGGGTGCAGCGTCTTCAGCTCAGAAGTTGCAGTTGGCCACTTACTTAGAATTCAGAGAAAAGCTTGTTGCCTGGGGTCCCGAAACCTCACAGCCTCCTAGTGAAGGGATTCTGCTCCACTGAAGTCCTTTAGATTGGAAAGGACCCATCAGGTTCCAGCCATGAGGGGTATTTTCTCAATCGTAAACTCTGTCCTACCTGCCTTATGGGGTTGTGGGGAAGACCCACTTCTGTGTATTAGTTACCCACTGCTGTGTAACAAAACACCCTAAAACTTAGCAGCTTAACATGATGACAAACACTTCTCACCTCACAGTTCCAGTGCACCAGGAATTCAGGAGCAGCTTAGCTGGGTGGTTCTAGCTCAGAGCCTCTCACCTGGTTGCAGTCGAGATGTTAACTGGGGTTGCAGTCATCTGAAGACTAGATTAGGGCCGGAGGACCTGCTTCCAAGGTGGCCCCTCACATGCCTGGCAAATGATGCTGGTGGCTGGTGGGAGGTCTCAGTTCCTCCCTTGTGGGCTGTCCACAAGCTACTTGAGTGTCCTCAGAGTATGGCAGCTGGGTCCCCCCACCGAGAGATGGTGACCCAAGTGGCAGCAAGGCAGAAGCTGCAAAAACTTTTATGACCTGGTCACAGATGTCACGCTGGAATATCCTACGGGTTACACATGTCAGCCTGATTCATATGGGAGGGCACTACAGAGAGTGTGAACTCTGGGAGGTGAGAATCCCTGAGGCAGCTGCCACACCACTGAGATGGGCTGGGTGAGAGATTTTGCCATCAGGCAGTACAGGCGGTCAAGTGATGATGGTGCAGCCGTCAAAGGCTGTGCTATGTGGTGAATGGTCCTGGCCCAGCTGTGAGGAGTCTTCCTTCATTTTGCAATCGCCATTTGTGACTGAGTCTTGTTTGCATCTGGGGAGCATCCAGGAGAGCAGTGGTTCTCTGAAAGAAGCAGCCAGACGTTGCAGAATAGACACAGTGTGTCTATATTGTATCCAGCTACCAGAAACAAAAAATAATCCACAAGCATGTACCCCCTAATGTACATTTGACAATACCTGGAAACATCTTTGGTCGTCACATGTGGGGGAGGAAATGCTAGTGGCATTTAGTGGGTGGAGGCCAGGGGTGCTGCTAAACAGTGGCAAGATACAGGACACCTCCACAGCAAGGATGACCAGGACCAAATGTCACCAGTGCCAAGGTTCAGAAGCTGCCTTAGAGACTAACCCAACTCTCCCAATGGGCCCAAGACAGTGGAGTCAGAGTCACATTCGTTCTTCTTGGCATGGCTTGATGTGAGGGTTGGGGAAAAGTTAGTGCAACTTGGACAGGCTTCGTACATCCAGTAGCAACATTCGAGGTTAGAAGGAGCGCTGGGAACAGTGAGAAAGGAAACTAAGATCTGAGTTCAGAATTGCTACCTCTGTTGTCCTTGGAGAGTTGGAAGATGCTAAACTCAGCAAATGAGTTCCCCCAAAGAACTCCTCCAGTTTTCTAAACTAAAGAAACTGCGAGTGACTTCAGACCCCTTTGGACTCGGTGAATGAGTTCTGTTGTCATTACCTCAGAACACCAGGAGAGAGCTCAAGAGAGGAAGAGGTGATCAGGTGCCTGCCAAGGTGCTCTCGTGTGTCTTTAGATGGCGCATCCCAGGTGCTGGGGAAGAAGCTAGAGATTCAGCCCTGCCCCTTTCATCTCAGTCACCTCACTGACCAACATGGGGTCCTCCCGTTCTTCTGCCCAAAGCGGCTCAGCAAAACTTCCTGACATCAAAGCTAAGGAAACCACAGTGAAACCTGCTGGCTGAGGGGCTGGATCTTGGGCACTTTCATATTCTCAGCCCCTTGGTGCTAGAGAGGGAGATTTTAATTTAAAAAGAAACCTTGGAAAGTGATGCTACAATGATCTCTCAATGCAAGGACTAGGATGATTTCCTTGACAGTGAGATTGATGGTACAGTAATGGAAAGATCATTGACCGCAACTCAGGATCTAAGAAGGCTCAATTTTACCCTTACTGCTTATTTCTATGGGACCCTCGGGACTCAGAGGCTCACCTGTAGACGTGGGTGGATTGGACGGTGTACTAATTTCCCAGGGTTGCTGTAACAAAGTACCCCAGACTGGGTGGTTTAAACAACAGAAATGTATTCTCTCACAATTCTGGAGGCTAGAAGTCCAAGATCAAGATGTTGGCAGGGTTGGTTCCTTCGGAGGCTGTGAGGGAGAAGTTGTCCCAAGCCTCTCCTCTAGCTTCTGGTGGTTTTCTGGCCATCTTTGGCGGCCCTTGGCTTATAGGAGCGTCACCTTGGTATCTGCCGTCATCTTCACAGGACGTTCTCTCGGTATGCATGTCTGTCCTGTATCCAAATTTTCCCTTTTTATAAGGACACTAGTTACATGGAACTTCATCTTAACTTGATCATCTGCAAAGACCCTGTTTCCAAGTAAGGTCACATTCCCAGGTACTGGGGGTTACCCTTCAGCATCCTTTGGAGGGACATAATTCAATCTACAACAGATGGCTTCTGAAGTCTCTGCCGGCTTCTTGCCATTACAGCGATGGAGTCCTGAGAACAGGACCGACTCCATGCTGTGCTAACAATGTGTCCAGCGAATGCTTCCCAAGAGGAAGGAGTAGTGGTTCCAGGCAGGGAAAACCGATCCCAGCTAGGCAGCGGCTGGAATGTTCAAGTTGATTGGTGATGATCCTTCCCAAGGGGCGGTTACCACTGTTTATTGCCACCCTCAGTGTTTCAGAATCACTTTGTTGCCAGTTGGAATAAATGGAAAACGTGTTTAACTTAAAAAGCGAAGCGTACGATGCTATTGTATTGCACAAGCAAACGTGCAGCGGGCCAGGGGCAACTGCCGTTTCAAGATGATTGAAGAATTTGATCCAGTGTCTGGCTGCACAACTGCATCCTTTGAAAGGCACCTCACAGATGGGTTTCATAATTGAGAAATGCATTTGTTCTTTGTTCGCGTATAAAAATAACGTGATTCAAAGCTTAGGGTCGGATGTCTTTCTGAAAGTGATTTCCTTCTATCATGCATACAAGTACTAGTATGTTTTCACAGAAATGACAGGCAGGTGGGAAGTTAGGGTTATTACTGCACTCTTTAGGAAAGAGTGCGTGTCCATCCAAAAAACAAGTCAAAGGGTTTGTAAGCAGACAGTGCAAAAGGAAAATAATAACCAAATAGAGCATCTTGCAAGCCTTGCTTTGTGTTTAGAACGCTAGTCGCAGAAAATGAAAGGCATGGCATACTCTTGGTGCCAGGTGCTTCACAGAGGGTGGGAAGTCACAGGCTTGACAAATTTTCAGGTTCTGAGACATACAATACAGAGCAGCCTTCTCCAGTAATTAATTATTCCCTACTCAGCATTTTCCAAAGCCCACAGTACCTGACCAGCTTCACATAATATTGCAGTCTCTCCAACAGCCAGCGAAAACAAATGATTTACTTTAAAAAGGAAGAAGTAAGCCTGTCCAAGAATCACACGATCAGAACCTCCTACTGGTACCTGGAAAGTGGGACATTTTCCAAAGCCCGATGACTCTGATTCCATCCTGTTTGGCTGGTTTTGGACCCCAAGACATCACAGGGCTACTCAGTGTTCCCAGGATTACTGACTTTTTTGTAGACCAAAAAGCAACCCTGCCTGATGTTTTCTTTCTTGAAAGACCTACATACAAGAAGGCTCTGAGGGCGTTTCTGGAGTGGGAAACACATGGGTTCTGGTTTTCAAACACCTTCATTTGGTCTGAGCAAGTTCCTCAAATCATAATTTGTGACTCGATGTGTTCATAATGGGCCCTGCCTGAACCCTTTTCAATTCGAGACACAGGACCCACTTGGTTACTGACTCACAGCGGGATACAGAGAACTGAAAGGGCACTGCTGACTCAATTACCCACAGCAGAGTTTCTCCAAAGCCAGTGAGCAGGAGAATCATGGCAGGGCTTATGAAAGCACAGACTGCCTCCGCGGGTTTCCCATCCCACCCTGGGAGCGAGGCTATAGTGCGGGATGCAGGAAAATGACCCAGTGACAGCTACCGTACCTGCATGACCTATAAACACACACAGTCACCCCTGGTTAATTGCAAGCTGGCTTGGCATCTGATTAGGAGAGCGTAACAGAGACAGACCCTCCAGGAGGGACAGTGGCCTGCGCGTCAGACGTCATCAGAGGGTGGGATGTGAGACGGGGATGTCTCTGGCTGAGTCAGCTCACCTGCTACAGGCTGAACAGTGGGAGCAGGGAGGGGAGTTCCCGAACCCCTCCTTGAAAAGGGGATTTCAAAGACTGTTTGAACAGCAGACTTATTTAAAAATATACAAAACATGGAGACAGAGCTTCTCTGGTTGAAGTGGGAAGCAAGTGAGTGAGGAGTCTGGAGGCAGGAGAGGGTAGGGAGAAGGACGCCCCCCCCTTGGCATCGCCCTTCCCTTGATCCCCCAGTGCTGGACCTTGTAGTACCTGCAGGGAACCCTCCACCCAAGTTCCTCGGAACACAGTTTGGAAACCACTTAGTGGTTCTTTCCCTTCTCCTTCACCCACGCGTCCTCCAAAAGCTTTCCGAGCTCCTCTGTAGGAGGGAAGTTTGAGGTGCTATGAGACACACAGATGCCCACAGCATCCTTTCCACCTTCAACAAAGTAGAGACTGCCTAGAAAAGATTGGACAGAGTTTTGTTGGAGAATTGCTGGATAATACAATAAAATGAGTATGTCTGGGGGGCCTCAGCAGGTAAGAGTTGTTCTGTGTGGGTTTGCCTAGTAACGGCAGCGCTATCAGAGACCGAGAAGCTTAACCAGAGAGAAGTCATCCCAGGTCCTGGTAGAAGCCCGCATGAGTGAGTGTGTATGTGTGTATGTGTACGGGTCCTTTCGGACAACTGGACTTCTGCACGTAGCAGGCCCTCAAGGGATAAGGCTGGGACTGCTCGTTTTGCCTACTCGTAAGACCACTCCAACCGTTACATTATGGGGTGACGGGATAGCCTCACAGTTAAGAACAGAGACTCCAGAGCCACACTAACCAAGTTCAAACCCCAGCTCCACCGCTTTCTGCCTGGGTGAACTTGGGCAAGTTACTTAATGTCTCTGACCTTGTTACTTCATTTGTAAAAATGGGGATGATGGTGACGACAGGGCTTGCTTCACAGGGTTGTTGAGAAGATTAAATGAATTACTATATTTCAGGTACGTGAAAAGACCTTAGTGTGTGACAAGGACTATACAAATGTTTGATATTTTTCTTTTATTACAAGAGGTTTTTTATACTTACGTATTAAACTCTCAATAAATATTTTATTTTTATTTTTAGGGGGCAGGGCTGGGAAAGCATTGGAAGCTGGATTCTTAGAGGACTAAATCCTCCAACTTCTCCTCTCAAACCTTAAAAATCTTTTTTAATGGCACGTGGCACCTTCAAGGCCAGATGTGAACATTTTTGCATCATGGAAGCAGGGATTATCTGATATATAAGAGCTGGGTAACTCTTAAGAGAAGCAAAAGGGGGTGGGACCCAAGATTGACCCCGATCTCTAGTTTTTTGTTCTCCCCACCTCTTTCTCGTAATTCAAGAATTAGTGCTAAAACTGAGGGGCAAGTAGGAGAAGAGAAGGGCATCCTTCAGAAGCTTTGGTCACTAGAACAGCAAAGCTCATAACAGGGGCTGTTTAATGAGCACATGCTACGGGCTCTGGGCTGTGTTCAGTGCTTGACATATGTTCTGGCCTAGGCTAGGTTTCCCAGGAGACCCAGAAACAAAGGTTCACGTGCAAGTGATTTATCAAGGATAAAAATCCTTGATAAATCAAGGAAAATCCTTGATAAATCAAGGAAATCGGTAAGGAGGTGAGCAAGCAGGACAAGGTTAAGGGAGGAAGCCAAGCAGAGATGTCATCTCAGGCAAAATTGTTCAGAGGTGGTTTCCACCTGATTCTGCAGGAGACTGTGGAGTGTCAGTTACACCTCAGCGTCAGTTACACCCAGTAGAGGCAGGGAGGCTGGGGCTTTCTTAATCACACATCACCAGTTAGACAATAAGCGCCGCGTTGGGGGAATATAAATTCCCAGGCACTTGAGCTCTACATCTTTGAGCGAGGTGGGGCTCCAGTAGCCAAGGGAGGCCACAGGCGCAGTCTAGGGGAAGCAAAACAATTGTCGGGGGAAGAGTGGAAAAATGAGCAAAAGGGATTCTAGGAGATCCCCAAGGGGAAGGACTTGAGTAGTCCAGTCCTTCTGCAGCAGTGTGACTTTGTCCCAGGAGACAAGACCTAGAGGTCATGATCTTGGCCTCCATTGACCTCATTTTCCATATCTGTCAAATTGAGGTAATAATAGAATACATGACAACTATTACTCTGTGGATGCAGAGTGGTTCCATCAGGAACAGACACGGTGAGAGAGGGGTAGGCCAGGAAACAGCGGGGTCAGGCACGAGCTAAGCAGACAGGGGCTGATGGAGTGTGCAGACTGGGTAGGACATGAGTCAGAGCCCATGGAGGTCCAGTCCAGGCAGGAAGGCTCGGGCACCAAGTGCAGATGGCTGGCGGGCTGTTTGGATGCACACCCAGGAGCTGAGGCAGTTAGCAAGAAGAGCCCTGGAGAAAAACGCAGGTCGTGGGTAAAGACTCTTTGCTCTTGGGCCCATTTCATTTTGGTTGCTGGGTCAACCCTACTTCCCTTTTTAAAAAACATCTTTATGTTTTTTCCAAACGTATTGTAATTAATTTATTTTATAAATTTTTTGATCGTTGAATTAAAAGGAAATAACAGAATGCTGAAAATATTTTGGTAATGAAAACTCACAAAGAAATATCACATGTCAGCTAAACGCCAAACAAGAAACATCTTTATTGAGATAATAATTTGCACGCTATAAAACGCCCTCATTTAAAGTAGACAAGTCAATGGTTTTACTGTAGTCACAGAGTTGGATAACCATCACTTCAAACTGAGTTTAGAATATTTGCATCACCCCCCCAGAGAAATCCCATATCCCTCCCCATTCTCACTTCCCACCAACACCTGGCAACCACTAACCTATTTCCTTTTTCTATAGATTTGCCTATTCTGAACATCTCATAAAAATGGAATCATACAATGTGTGGTCTCTTGTGACTGGCTTCTTACATTTAGCATAATGGTTTCAAGATTCTCCCATGCTGGAGGATGTATCAGTACCATATTCCTTTTTACTGCTGAATAATATTCTGTTGTATGTATATGCTACTTTTATTTACCCCTTCTTCAGCTGATGAACATTTGGGTCGTCTCCACTTTTTAGCTAATATGAACAATGCTGCCATGAACTTTCATGTATATGTTTTTGTTTGGATGTATGTTTTCATTTTTCTTAGATAGTTACCAAGAAGTGGAATTATTGGGTCATATAGACCTCTATCCTTAAGCTTTTGAGGAAAGCACCTGTAATTACATATCTTTTTTATTCTAGCCCATCCTAGTGGGTATGAGGCAGTGTCTCACTGTGGTTTTGATTTGCATTTCCTTCGTGGACAATAATATTGAGCATCCTTTTTTGTGCTTATTGGCCATTTGTATATATTCTTTGGAGAAACGTCTATTCAAATCCTTTGCCCTCTTTTCATTGGGTTGTCTTTTATGATTGAGTTATAAGAGTCCTTTATGCATTCTGGATACTTCCCTTATCAGATATATGATTTGCAAATATTTTCTCCCAATCTGTGAGTTGTCTTTTCACTTTCTGGAAGGCATTATCCATAGCACAAAACGTTTAAATTTTGATGTAGTCCCACATACCTATTTTTTCCTTTGGCTGTTTGTGCTTTTGGTGTCATGTCTGAGAAGTCATTGTCTAATCCAAGGTCACAAAGATTTACTCCAATGTTTTCTTCCAAGAGCTTTATAGTTTAACTCTTATATTTAGGTTTATAATCCATTTTGAATTAAATTTTGTGTATGGAGAGAGGCAGGAGTCCAGTTGCATTCTTCTGCATGTGGATGTCCATAGTTGTTGTTGCATGTGGATGTTCTCATTGATTCAGTGGTTTATACATGTTCTTTTCACCAGTGCAGGCCTTGCATTAATTGTGGTAGAAAACATGAAATTGGAAGCAAACCCCTTAAATGTATATACTTTCCATTTCACAAAAGAAAATCAGTGAAGCTGAAAATGTTCACCATTCAGCATTTACTTTTGGAGACCTCTAGCCTCTATTATTTATTATTTACTTACTTCTTTTTCTCCAAATATATTTGAAGTATCTCTCTTCCTAGTATCTCTAGGGCCTGTGTAGCCAAGAATCAATTTTCTTTATCTATACTACAATCCACCTGAAAGAACAGCATTCCTGGGTGATTTGGTTTCCTGTAGGGGCAGCCTTTACTCACAAGAGCTTTCTGACCCAGCCAGCTTGTCACCTGGGACTGGATTCCCTCGGTTTTATCTTTTCATTTTGCCTTTCCAGAGACTCAGGTTGAAATGCACGTTGTAGAGCTTTGATCTGGACTTGGCAGGACTGAGAATCCCCTGAGTGCCTGCATTTGTTAGAATTAGATTCATCTGTCTGAAACCAAGGCCCTAAATAAAAGTGGCTTGAAAAAGACCTGAGATTATTCCTCTCTCATGTGTCCAGAGCTGGTGGGATGGCTCTGCTCCCTTGGTCATAGGGGGCTGCTTTGCCTCCTTAGCACAAAGTCACAGTGTGTGAGGCATCCAGCCATCCCATCTGCATTCCAGTCAGCAGGAAAAAAGGAGAGCAAAGAAGGGAATGCCCCTTCCCTTTAAGGACACTTTCCGGAAGTTGTACACCATTTCTACCTTCAGCCTTTGGCTAGAACTTAGTTACAACATCATACTTGGCTGTGAGCAATTCTGTTAAATATGGTGCTGTTTGTCTGGGCTGACATGTGCCAGGCTATGAATCGGGGTCTCCTTTGCAAAGGAACCAGAACAGAACAGACATTGCAGGAGGTCTAGACTTCCCTACCAGCGTCCAAGGGCGCTCTTTCCCAAGACTCAAGGAATCTGCTTCCAATTGCAATTCTGCAAATGATTTGTCAGCCCCTTTGGGGAGCTGGCTGGGGCAGTGTGTGCGGACGCTGTCTTGCTTGATTTAACACTTCTTCATTCCTGCATTTTCATTTCATATTTGGATTTAGTACAGAGCCGGAGACTAGAGTTCTAGACACTGAAGGAAAGGAAACCCCCAAATGGCTCAAAGTGCAGTGGTTTCCTTGCTTGAAATACGGTTGTACTCTTCACTTTCAAATGAAAATGCTGACATTGTTTTTCAGAACAATTGCACCGTCCAGACTAAGGGACCCACAAAAGTGTCAATTCACCACATGTTAGCTTTTTTTTTTTTTTTTTTTTTTATAACTAATTGTAACAAGTGGTTGCTGTGAAAATGGCAGGCTCCCTAAGGCTGCCCTTTCAATGACCCATACCCTGACCTGGACAGACCACCTTCTGTCCAAGAGAGGAAAAGTTTTGTTCCTAGATCAGATGAGACCCTGGCTTTACCCCTGGTGACCAGTAGGATTAATCAGACACCAGTAAAACAGCTGACAGAGACACTAAACCAACGGACAATAATTAGCACACACACCAGGCAATATCCGTCCGAGGGGTTCAACTTGTCCCTTCCTTTGCCCTAAGTTGCAGTACCTGCTCTGTGGCTTGGCTCTCCGTGCTCCATAAAGGGAGCACTTGTAAGCTAAGAAGCTGCACGTTTTTAGGATCAATATGGTATTCACCCGAGCTGGTTAGGAAACACAATGCCAGGGACAGAGCTTGCTGTGGGAGCTTGTGTGGGATTAGGCTATTTCCCCAGGATTTACCGCCCAGCGCACAGCCGGCGCTGAAACCTGCATGGACAGCCCTGTGGTTTAAGATGAGCCGAAAGGCATTCTCTTCAGTTTTTGGCTTTTTCAAAGTAAAATCTTCCCAACATGCAAAAAGCAACCACTAAAACTGAACCACATTCAGATGCAGAGAAAGAGTGAAAGTCAGCAAAAGGAAAACAAATTTCTGAAATTTTACTTGGGAGGTTCCTGTAAAAGTCTTTCTTGGAGAAACCATCAGGCTTGATACCTCTGCAGCAGTGTAAGTGTCAGAACTTAACTTTCCAATGCAAATTTCTTCTTCACCTTACTACCTACAGAGCCACTTTCTTCACTCAATAATTGTTTGGGTTCTGTTTTATTTTTTTCTCTCATTCTGTTTTCAAGGGCAAAGCAGAGAGGAAACAAAGTCTCACTTGTGCTAAGAACTGAATGTCAAATTGACTTTATTTCCAAGTGATTTCCCTCCAATTTTATTTTAAAACATGTTTGAGAAGAAAGCAAACTTAGATTTTATTTCTGGTCCTAAATACGGCTATCTCAGAATTGTTATGGAAACCCTGGGGGTGGCATAGAGGCATGAGAGTGATGCTTAAAAAAAAAAGGTGACTAACAGACACAGACAAATATATGATATCGCTTACGTGTGGAATCTAAAAAAATGGTACAAATGAACTTATTTACAAAACAGAAATCGAGTCACAAATGTAGAGAACAAACTTATGGTTATGGGGGGAAAAGTGGGGGAGGGATAAATTGGGAGATTGGGATTGACATATACACACTACTGTATATATTAAGGACCTACTGTATAGCACAGGGAACTCTACTCAATACTCTGTAATGACCTGTATGGGAAAAGAATCTAAAAAAGAGTGGATATATGTATATGTATAACTGCTTCACTTTGCTGTACAGCAGAAACTTACACAACATTGTAAATCAACTCTACTCCAATTAAGAAAAATAAGGAGATGAAATTCTCCAGATCAAGAAAGACAAAGTCAAAAAAAGATAAGGTGACTTAGAAGGGAGGGCAAAATATCACCCAGTGACTGTTTTTTAAAGTGTTATACTGGGGACAGGAGAAACAGTAAGAACCAGCCGTATTTGAGACATAAAGACTAGACGTGGGGAAACGTGGTTATATGGGGGAACGGATTTAGTGAATTTAAATCAGATGCCAAAAAAATCTTCCTTGGGGAATAAAATAAACAAATAAATAAATATGTGCTTAGAAGGAAGTGTTTCAAAGCAAGACAATCTCTTATTTCCAAAAGCCTTCTGGAGCCTCCCCCCGCAAGGACACAACACCAGTGCTATTAATCTTGACTTAGTGAATGAAAGTATTACACAGATTTCAATCCAGACCTTCAAGCCTTAAAGAGCTCTGAAGAGCACGGATAAAGCGACCCGTTTTTCACTTTGGCGATTCCACAGGGGTAACTCACTTTAATTTCCCTTTCATCTCTTTGGGAGGGACGCGACACTTTAAAAGCGAACAGGTTTCCTTTTCTAATTCCTGGAGAGAAGTCTTCTGTTGCTTTCTTACGTGGCAAGGCTGGAGGTGGGTGACTCATCTTCATTTGTTACCTTGGAAGACGTAGAGAAGCAGAAGTAAGTCCGGAATAATAGGCAAACGGGAGATTCCTCCCTTGTTCGAGAAAAGTTATTGCCCTTCCAAATGCCAGTTTGTTTTTTGATTTTCCACGGTCCAGCCCTGTATTTAGCACAGAAAGCCACGACACTGATAATAACCCCAAATATACACAAGGACAAAGCAAGAAGCCCTGGCCATTTTGTTCTGTCAGGCAAATTATGATCTAAGTTTTCTGCCAACACCACTTTTCTCGGATTGTTTATGGCAACACCAGCCTGTTTGCTGAGATTTTTAAATGCAGCTAAATTTTCTGGGATTAAAAAAAAAGAGTGCGTGCTTATTACGTAGATGTAAACTGTTTCGAATGCAAACACTTCCCACTGTGAAAAAAGGAAAAGCGTTGTGGAAAAGGATACCAGGTTATCCAGACTGAAGGAAAGATTTTATGCCTCGCTGTGCTGCTTTCCAGGGACCCGAGAGGAAAGGGTACACCTGGAATTGTATGAAAATAAATGACTAAACCAGGATGCAGGGACGGCAGCCTCTGCTAGGTTTAGTCCAGCTTGTGCTGAAATGATAAGGACCCACCCGCCGTTACTTTCCAACCAAGAGCCCAGGAGGAAAATAGCTCTGGGAGGGTTAAGTTTCACGTAAAATAAGAAGACAGGACAAACATCAGCATTTTTCCCCCTAAGGCATTACTAAAAGACACCAACTTGTCTAAAAATGGTATGAAAATTGAATGACGTTTTAATTGATGCCATATGTTTTTTTCTTCCATGGGTCCAAACCCTGGGCTAGGCTAAGAAAAATAGAACTTGGAGCCTCAAAAAAATTTTCTTATTTTCTTTGCACAATAGTTGTCACATGTGTGTGAGAAGATTGTAGGAATGGGAAAAAATTGGGAAAAATGGCATTTTTAGTTATAGAAAAGAAACTTTTAAACTGTTAATGTTTCTATGAGAGTAATAGAAACCTGACGGCTAAATCGCTAAATACTGATCACATCATGGGTAAACATTAAAATGAAGTCATTTAAATTAAAAGAGGGGGAAAGAAGGATACTACTTCTCGTTGGTTAATTGTGGCTTGGCAGTGTGCATATTTTTTTTTTTTTACTCAAGTAAAGGAACTTCTCAAATGTTTGGACCACAATTATACAAGGGAATACAAAAATATAGAGATTATGCAACAACGCGAAAAGGTAGCTTTTGTCTGATTTTGTTAAACTCTAAAAGGCTTATTTTTTTAAAATTTATTTTTGCTGTACGCGGGCCTCTCACTGTTGTGGCCTCTCCCGTTGCGGAGCACAGGCTCAGTGGCCATGGCTCACGGGCCCAGCCGCTCGGCGGCATGTGAGATCTTCCCGGACCGGGGCACGAACCCGTATCCCCTGCATCGGCAGGCGGACTCTCAACCACTGCGCCACCAGGGAAGCCCTAAAAGGCTTATTTTTGATGCGAATTAGTCAAATGGGTCTAAGGTGCTGTCTTTCCACCCACCAAAAATATCTGTGAATTAAATTAGGTAAACAAGGTCCTCAAAAGCTGAAGTGTTGCTACGCTCCCCTCCCACACATGAATAGTCACATATGAGTTTCCAGAAGAGTCTGCAGTGTGCATTTTTGCAGTGAGCAGAGCCCTTCTCTGGGCTGACTCAGAAAGCAGCCCCTTTCCAGCGGCTTCTGAGATGATGTGCCAGAGACCAACACATCTGACCAAGAGGTCTCTGAAATTGTAGCCTTTTGTATTTACACTTTTGAAATATCTCTATTGTGATGCAAATCTTGATTTTCAATCAAAATTGGCTAGAAAAAAAATCTCTCTCTGGAAACTGTGGTAGGAAGTAAGTAAGCCTAAAATCTCAATTTTCTCCCTCGTGGATTCCTATTAAGCCAGAAAACAATGATACTAAACACAAGCATCTTTTGCAAATGCTGATGGAAAACTCCACTGTGTCAACCAGTACTTCAACTGACTAGTGTTAGTCTCCAAAGGCGCCAAGTTTATCCATTTGAAATGACCAGTTTGTTTTTTTTTTTCTTTTTCTAATTTGGGTGCCGATGTAAAAAGCATCTAAGAACAGTGGCTTTTGTTGACTGTTCAAAATCAAATCCATTTTAGAGAGTTTGCCCTTCTGGGCATGGATCCTTTCTTTAAGTCTAAACAAATAAAATAAAACGGAAACAAAAGGAAAGCGTCATCAACGGCACGAAGGCTACCCTTTTAATTTATTTTAAAAACTGCGTGTTGAAATATGGAATCCTCTGAACCTCCACAGCAAGTTTGAAGACTTTCAGGGCTGAGGACCTGGGCTCCTCGCAGAAGCCTTTCTTTCATCCGCTCAGGTTAAAGAGGTTTGTGTGTGTCTGTGTGTGCGCGCCTGTGTCTCTTACGGTACCCTTCGAGATGGAGTTCTGAGGGAGCGTTTCTCCTACCAAAATACACACAGCCCGGGATTAAAAGGGCTGAAACCTACCAGCAAGTTCTTAACGCCCTCCCACAATCATTAGACCAAATCCACCATCATTCTAGATTCATTTTTCCCTTATTCATCTGTCCAACTAATTCCTGCCGCATTCACCAGGCTTATATCTTAATCTTTTCTGTTACATAGAGAATACATAATGAAAAGCTGCATTTTCTGGGTACATGCACACATTTGGAGCGGATGAACCATATGTGAAGTGACATACAATGCTGAATGCGGGCTGAATGGTGTCCAGTGCGAAAAACACTGCGAAGGCAGGAACAAAAAGCAGCGAACAAGAGCCAGTGCAGGGCTGGTCTCCACTACAACACCAGGGGATTCGCCGCTAAAACATGGGTATAATTTCACTGTTTTCACTCACACAAGCTGTGGGAAAGGAGTCACCATCTGATGTTTGATTGTGTGGGATATGTTTTTGGCAGTGGCCTTGTATTCCGCATTGACAAAAAAGAAAAAGAAAAAAGAAAGAAAGGAAAAAGGAAAAAAGGAGGGGGGGGAGGAAAATAAAAAAGAATAGAGGTACATTTGCTGTTTTTAATTTGCCGTCTGGGGGACTGGCACAGCCGATGGAGCTCTGACCAGTGGCCACCTGAAAAGTAGAGCCGGGGCCTGGCTAGTGGCCCCTCTTATGCTGATGCTACCACAAGGGGACTTTTACCTGTCCACCCCTGTTGTCTGGTTAACTTATTACTGAGCAGTGGGGTTGACGTTTGCCTGATTTAATAAAGCCTTTTGTCCAAGAGAGTGACTGGGGAAACACGCCCAGGGAAGCAGGGTCCTGCCCGCATCGACACCGACGTGGCACTGAGGTAGCACCAAGGCAGAGGGGCCCACACTTCACAAGGAGGCATTTCTTGGAGCCTCAGAGGGCCCCTGGGAAGTGCATCTGGGTTGCCAACCCAACGGCCAGGTGGCTACAGGTGTCTCACAGGAGGACCCCAGCTTGAAGGTTTCTCCTGTGGTTTGTGGCTGCAAGCAGGCAGGGTCCCCACCCCAAACAGAGATTTTAGAAAGAAATGCATTGTCTTTTGTCCTCTTCTCCATCCTCCCCTCATCCAGGAATGCCAAATGGAACAAATAGAGAAGGATGCCCACGTTAAATGTGGGTCGCAGGTAAACAACAAATACTAAAAAGCGATGCGAGGTTTACCTGCTATCCACATTTCACTGGATGTCCTCTATTTTATCTGGCGACCCTATCCCTACCCCTCTGGGCCCCCACTCCACTTCCCCCTCTCCCCAACCTCCTGCCCCTCACCTGTCAGGGCGGCAGACTCCTCTGCCTGCATCTCAGAGTGTTAAGAGGATAATGAGAATCTAGATGGGTAGCTGCTTTCCAGAAAGATCGCTAATTAGCCTGGCTGGTTAACATGTGGTTCCCATGCCCCAGGTGTGCTAAAAGACATTCCTCTTAACTTCAGCTTAAACTAGGAGACATCACCAGTGCTGCTGGACAGAGGGAGTTTGGTGTCCTTACCCCCTGTTCCCCGTGGCCTCTCCTTCAATGGTTTTGCATCATGTTATCTGGACCACGTTTTTAAGCCAAACCACACTCCCCAGAGGCAGATACTGTGCTTAATGGAAGATGTGGCGATAGAGCCACCTGTTCCCCAACGGAGTATGTGCGTACTCTTCAGCTACCCTGATCCCACCACGTGCCCTGTCCCCACCCCCGCCAAGTCCCCTACCTTCAGTGGCAATTGTGGCCACAGCTCCTGTTCGTTGGGATAGTGGATTGCTATTTTTGATCACTGGTGTTTGTGAATAAGCTGCTTCCAGGATGTGTCCTGAGTGAGTACACTGCTCTGAGTTTCCCATTCGTAGGCCTGTGAAGCCCATCTGATTAAGGGTAGCAGGAAAGAAGGAGCTTTTCCCCCCCGCGAGCGGCGGGTGGGCAGGGTACGGAGGGCAAATCTTGTGGCCAGCCAGTGCTGGGGTCCACGCTGTCCTTTGTCAGCAGGTGGGCAGAGGCTTAAAAGCTGGTGACTCTGCAGGAACCTGTCCCAAGCTCTGATCCTCAGAAGTGCAGCTGAAAAGAAGATTTCCAAAGGAGCGGTGCTGTTTTGAATGCTTCCATGATTGGAGACCGTCGTGGCCGCGTGCACTGGCCGGGACTGGAAGCGTCGTTTTCTCCACGTGGCGGAATTGCTCTCATTTCCAAACATGATACAGGGGATAATGGCCGTTGGTAATGACCACATTAGCATCATGGAGCAATATATCTACAATAAATTAAGACTGCGTTGCAATTAGCACCGATGATCACAGCTGTGGAGACAAATGGCATATGTGCTAATTAAATAATTTGTCACTTGACTGTTAAACAAACAATTCAGCCTCTTTATATTACAAACTGCCATCTCCAGGGCACCACGATGGGCTGTTAACCCCAGGAAGGAACGGCGTGCTGTGACCACATGGCTGGGGAGCTGGGTCTCCATAGCAGGATAAAACGGACAGAGGAAAACTCACTTGGATTAAAATTCCGCTCATCGGATAGGTGGGAATCAACAAACACGGCGTCACATCGTGTCTCGACTTAGTCTTGTGTCTTCGGCCACAGCATCCTCCCCGTCGGCAACACCTTTTTTATGGTTTCTCTCTCTCTTTTTTTCCCCACCAGCCCTCCTTCCCCCACCTCCACCCCAAATGCTAATCCATAAAGCTGAATTGTGGAATATGCCTTTAACGGGGGCCCCTGCTAGCCCATATAATGGCTTTGTGTGAACTAAGGGCGACTCAGCCCTGTGCAGAGTGCAGGTAAGCAAGGTGCAGGCTGGATTTCAGTCTCTGCTCACCTCCTTGGTCCAGGGCTCTCGTGCAGTGAACAACCTGCCCAACCATACGGGCAGCCCTGTTCTCAGCTGCTTCTGAAAGCAAGAGAGGTTTGGGTAATTTCAAGCCCCAGAAAATCCCCAAACCAACTGTCCTTTCTTCCTTGCTCTTTTATCAGAGTTGTTAACTAAGGGAACTTGATTTCCCCTTCCTATTCCTACCCTTGCTCACGTTGAAGCAGCACTTTGGTCAGACAAGGGGAGAAAGGCAAAGCAATGAGGATTTTGTGTCATTATCCATTGGTCAAATCTCTCCTCGGGTGCCACATTTCCAAGGAGCTTTCAGAACTCGTGTGGTGCCGAGTGTAAGGCATCATGTGATGTAACCGTTTGGGGCAAAATTCTCCAGCATGTAAGTTTCATGCAAAGTGATTCTATTGCAGTAAATTTCCAAAAGGCTGGAAAAAACTCGAAGCTGGAATGTTGAGTCTTCCGTAGGAAACTGAATCCCTGGATAATTTCAGATTAGGCTTTAATAACTACTTTTGGGTGGACTATGGGAACAGGAAGGAACCCAAACCCTGTTTTATCTTTCTGAGAACCTGACTGTTTGGACATAAAAGTCTGTAATGGAGGCAAGTTTGTCAGCAAGATGATGCCTTATGCAACAAAAAGCCATTCTGTTTCTTTTATAAGGTGAAATCTAGCTTTATCCCAGAAGGATTGGGCACAGAGAATCTCAGCTAGCATCACACAGGAGAGAGCTGCGCACGTGGGAAGTGCTCAATAAAAACCAGCACTTGGGGCTTCCCTGGTGGCGCAGTGGTTGAGAGTCCGCCTGCCGATGCAGGGGACGCGGGTTCGTGCCCCGGTCCGGGAAGATCCCACATGCCGCGGAGCGGCTGGGCCCGTGAGCCATGGCCGCTGAGCCTGCGCGTCCGGAGCCTGTGCTCCGCAACGGGAGAGGCCACAGCAGTGAGAGGCCCGCGTACCGCAAAAAACAAAACCAGCTCTTGTTATTGTTATTAATATTATTACTGTTACCATTTATAACTGAATTTTGTATCATTGAGTGTCTCCTTCAGCACTTGTTAATGTTGCCTATCAGGTTCGTGCAGAGTGGGAGAAGCAGATTACTACGAAGCAATGTTTTGTTTTGTTTTGCTTTGTTTTGTTTTTTCACATCTTTATTGGAGTATAATTGCTTTACAATGGTGTGTTAGTTTCTGCTGTATAACAAAGTGAATCAGTTATACATATACATATGTTCCCATATCTCTTCCCTCTTGCGTCTCCCTCCCACCCTCCCTATCCCACCCCTCTAGGTGGTCACAAAGCACCGAGCTGATCTCCCTGTGCTATGCGGCTGCTTCCCACTAGCTATCTATTTTACATTTGGTAGTGTATATATGTCCATGCCACTCTCTCACTCCGTCCCAGCTTCCCCTTCCCCTTCCCCGTGTCCTCAAGTCCCTTCTCTACATCTTCGTCTTTATTCCTGTCCTGCCCTTAGGTTCTTCAGGACCTTTTTTTTTTTTTTTTTTTTTTTTGAGATTCCGTATGTATGTGTTAGCATACGGTATCTGTCTTCCTCTTTCTACTTCACTGTTTTTAAAAGAACTTTTTCCTGAAGGCTGTTCACACATCAGGAAATGTGGGGGAGTTCAGGGGAAGTCAAGAGGCCTTTGAAGCGCTACCAGGACACAAGATGCTTTTGCTACAGTCACAAGATACAGTATTCTCTTCTCTGTTTGCTTTGCAGCCTCCCGCCTTCCGGGACTGACTTTCATCTGCCCAAATGGGACTGAGATGCGAGTTGGGAAGCACCCAGACCAGCCATCACCCTGCAAGTGGTGGCAAATCCCTAAAGCTTCAAGAAAACCCAGAGACCCTACTCATCCAGCCTCTGTTTTCCCCAGAGAGAAGAAATGGAAGTAAGTGTGAGAAAACAATGTCCCTAAATCATGCTGTTTGCATCCTCCTCTCTGTGTGTGGTGTGCCCTCTCCTCCCACCCCCACTCTATTTGCTGATATAAGATGAAGAGGTCCAAAGAGTGTCCTTTCCTCTTGATGTTAATCTGGTCTCAGAGATTCCACCAGCCATTTTCTTCTTTCTGGTATAAGGTATTTTTGACCATGTAATCTTTTTGCCTCTTAAAGGAGATGTGTGGTGAGAAACCTGTCTGGGCAGGGTCTTGTGTAGCCCCAGTGAGAACAATGCTGGAGTCTGAAAAGGTCATTAGGAAATAAAAGCTTAGACTCTTGAATAGCTTCTTGACCATTGTCCAAGGGCGTGCAATCTGGGACACAAGGGATACCAGCTAGCCCCTCACCCACTGGCCAACCCAGTTAGATCACATCCTTTCTCTTAGGAAAATTCACTAAGTTTTGTACCATTCTAGGCTCTCATTCACTTTGAGAATCAAGTTAAGAATTTTAATCTTCAATGTCATTTAGTTATACTGAGTCCCTAAAGCATATACAATAAGTGTATGTTTAACTTAGGTTATATTAAATTTTTTTGCCATACCTTTTTAGAATCTTGAAAAATATTGCCAGCACTTTAAAAAGATAACTTATTTTTACCAATATATATTCTTTCATTTGAAAATCAAATAGTTCTTAAATGGATTATAAGGAATAAACACAATACTCTGTTCCACTTCTGGAATCTCACTTTCATGCCCTTGCAAGGAATTTCAACTCTTTGATCTGGGTTTTGTTTTTTTTCTCAAATTTACCTCCATGTTTCTAGATGGTATGCTTCTAGGAGATTTCCTTGATTATATTTTCCAACACTTCATTATATTTTATTTTAAATTCAGTTATTCTATTTTAATTTTCAAGAACTCTGGTTCTCTGACTGATCCATTTTTATATCTTCCTGTTCTTGTTTCATGAATGAATATCCTCTTTTGTATTTCTGAAAAAGTCAGTTTTATTTATTTATTTTTTTGCGGTATGCGGTCCTCTCACTGTTGTGAACTCTCCTGTTGCGGAGCACAGGCTCCGGATGCGCAGGCTCAGTGGCCATGGCTCACGGACCTAGCCACTCCGCGGCATGTGGGATCTTCCCAGACCGGGGCACAAACCCGTGTCCCCTGCATTGGCAGGCGGGCTCTCAACCATTGCACCACCAGGGAAGCCCAGTTTTATTTTTTTTAAAGTCTACTTGGTTAGAAAAGTTTCCTGAATTGCCTCTATTTCCTCTGAGTTTATCTTTGTTCATTTCTGTCTTCATCTTTCCCTTTGGAGCTTTCCTTGGACATAAGAGGGAGGCAGTAAGCAGCTCACTGGATCTCTGGGTACGTAATGAGGTGGAAGCCAGATTTTATATCAAGAGCAGTTGTTAAAGCTTTCCAGCACTGGATCAACACCTGACAGAGCTACATAATTATTTCCTTGTTGTGCAGCTCATCCTGGTTTTGTGTAAGTGCCATGAGAACAAAAGTTGGTTTATGGGTTAACTACTGCAGTCCCAGTGCCTAGGACAGTGCCTGGCACATAATAAATGCTCAAAAAATACTTGTTGGATGAATGGAGAAATGTGAAAAAATGCTGTACAGAGCACAAAGTGAGTGAGACCCTAGGAGAGGGAGAAATTCATTTTGCCCTAGAGCATGAGAGAGGCTTTTTGGAAGACAAGGGATTTGACCAGAAACCTGAAGAATGGGTAGATCAACGTCAGGCAGGGCTAAGCGGGGAGAGGAGAGAAAATGGCCTGAAAAGAGGCACAGAGCATTTGACTTCCCAGGGCCTTAAAGATCATCCATGCAGTGCTCTTCAAACTTACCTCTCAAAGATCATGAGATCAGTTTAATGCGTCTTGACTAGCATTTTAAAAAATGGAAATATCAGACTGCATCATAGATAGCTTGGTGAGTTTGGTGAAATTTATTTCAGAAGTGAATGTATACATGTGTGACTATAAATCTAATCTAATCTAAAAGTTTTTTCAAAAAAGTTTGAAAAACACTGTTCTAGAATGACCCTCCCTTCAAATCTAGGCTCTTCCTCTCTGGGGAATATACATCCCTGGCACACAGTCACTGGCCCCCTCTTCTCCAGGACTGCTAATGAACGCTCGCTGCCTCACAGGGAGCCTACTGGCAGCACCAACTGCTAGAATCCACCCTGTGTCCTTCGTTCAATCCAAGAAATTATGTAAATCAGCCCACTGTGTCTTTTTTTATTTTGATAATTTTAAAGACACAGAAAAGTCCACAGAATAACAAATAATCATCCAGAATTCACAACAGTTAACATATTTTTCAAATTGGCTTTCAGTGTTTTTTTTTAAAGGAAAAAAAACATTCCTCTCCTCACTCCCATGTTTGTTGGTATCCTTCTTGTCCAGTTTTAATACTTTCATATGCATCCAGGAACATAAGGTATAATTATTTGGTTTTTGGCTTTGAGTTTATATCAATGTGTAAAAGTATCAGTCTGGGTCTTGCTTTCTTCACTGAGACTTAAAGTCTTGAGATCACAGGGGAAGTTCTCAATCCAAAGGAACTAAACCCAGATTTCAAGGACATCATCTGCCCACAGATTCTGCTTAAGGGGACAATCTTCTGTTTCTAAACTTGCAGATGAAGCATCTGCTTGCTTGCACAGAATGAGATTTCCTTCTTATTCCCTGGAATTTCAAGGTTGCTCCCAGTAACCCAGACAGGGAAAGGAACAGTTGAACCTCACTTGATATGCCCTGAGGGGACATGGGCATCCTCCCAGCCTGAGGGTTTGCACAGCTCCAGTCCTACTGTAAGCATCTCAGTGGGAAAATCTGGGGTCTGGCCCTGAAAGACTAAAGACCAGTTTTGGCAAAGAAGGAAGTGTAGCTCTAGGATGAGGTAACACATAAGTCTGACTTTCTTTCACAACCTAGACTGAGAGCATTCCGATAGTGCCAAGACACCTGCCCAGGTGTTTTCCAGACGTTCTTTTATTCATGCCACCAACATCTGTTGAGCACCTACTATGTGCTCTGAAGTAACGTAGCCAGATGGTTAAGGGAATGGCGTTTGACATTGAGAGCTGAATTCTAGCTCTGGCTGTGTGTCTTTGGGCAAGTTACCTACCTCTCTGAGCTTTAGTTCCTCTACCTCTATAAGGAAAGTTATCATAGTACTTACTTACAGGATCGCTTTAAGGATTAAACGAGTTGATGCATGTAAAGAAAGCTGGGCACAGAGAAAGAACTCAACTATTAGTTGTTTTGTTTTACTATTGTTGCTTTTAATCAGACATTGCACTAGGCTATGGAGACACAGTGTTGGATGAAACCTGGTCCTGCCCTCAAAGTTTCATAGTTTAGTAGGCTGCCTCTAGATTCCTTTCTCTTTTTTAAAAAATATTTATTTGTTTGTTTATTTATTTAATTTTCCTTATTTTTTTTTGGCTGTGTCGGGTCTTAGTTGCAGCACATGGGACCTTTTTGTCGAAGCATGAGGGATCTTTTCATTACGTCATGAGGTCTGTTTGGGTTTCTCTCTAGTTGTGGTGTGTGGGCTCCAGGTGTGTGGGCTCTGTAGTTTGCATCCCGGCAGCCTCTTTCTTTGAGGCGTGCGAGCTCAGTAGTTGTGGCACAGGCTTAGTTGCCCCACGGCACGTGGGATCTTAGTTCCCTGACCAGGGATCGAACTTGCGTCCCCTGCATTGGAAGGCAGATTCTTTACCAGTGGACCACCAGGGAAGTCCCTAGATTCCTTTATTCCTTAATATCTCATGAATTCTTTTTTAAAATAGAAAGTACAAATTACCTCCATAGGCCAACAAAATGATTCTTGAAGGTTTTTTTGTTTGTTTTTCTTTTGAGGGGGGTACCAAGGATTCATATTAAACTGGCTTACCATCACCTCAGGAGAAGGCAAAGACCGGCAGAGGTAGAGGAAAATAACAAGTCTACAGCCTTTTCCCCAGGGCCTCTGGCTGCGCTGGGGCTATAAATAGCAGCGACTTGCTCAGGATTAAGACAGCATTTCAATCACAAATCTGGGAAGTTGTGATTTTCCTCAATGACAAACCCTATTGCTCCTGGTGGAAAAAGAAAAAAAAAAAAAAAAGACATTGCAACTTTCTTCTACATTTGATTAGAACTTTGGCAAAGTTGAGAAGAACACTTCATTTTCTCCAGACTCTTACTTGTTCCCACCCTGACCTTGTCTAAATATTGCTTTATTATTCTGTAAAAGGATATTTTCAAAGACAGAATTGCTGACTTTAAAATTTACTAAAACGTCCATTTTCTTGGTTGTTGGGTTTCCTTGGTTGTTGTGGTAATATCTACATTTTTTTTTTTTTTTTTTTTTTTT
>NC_041221.1:3979849-4002084 GCF_002837175.3 Physeter macrocephalus
TTTTTTTTTGGCTGTGTCGGGTCTTAGTTGCAGCACATGGGACCTTTTTGTCGAAGCATGAGGGATCTTTTCATTACGTCATGAGGTCTGTTTGGGTTTCTCTCTAGTTGTGGTGTGTGGGCTCCAGGTGTGTGGGCTCTGTAGTTTGCATCCCGGCAGCCTCTTTCTTTGAGGCGTGCGAGCTCAGTAGTTGTGGCACAGGCTTAGTTGCCCCACGGCACGTGGGATCTTAGTTCCCTGACCAGGGATCGAACTTGCGTCCCCTGCATTGGAAGGCAGATTCTTTACCAGTGGACCACCAGGGAAGTCCCTAGATTCCTTTATTCCTTAATATCTCATGAATTCTTTTTTAAAATAGAAAGTACAAATTACCTCCATAGGCCAACAAAATGATTCTTGAAGGTTTTTTTGTTTGTTTTTCTTTTGAGGGGGGTACCAAGGATTCATATTAAACTGGCTTACCATCACCTCAGGAGAAGGCAAAGACCGGCAGAGGTAGAGGAAAATAACAAGTCTACAGCCTTTTCCCCAGGGCCTCTGGCTGCGCTGGGGCTATAAATAGCAGCGACTTGCTCAGGATTAAGACAGCATTTCAATCACAAATCTGGGAAGTTGTGATTTTCCTCAATGACAAACCCTATTGCTCCTGGTGGAAAAAAAAAAAAAAAAAAAAAGACATTGCAACTTTCTTCTACATTTGATTAGAACTTTGGCAAAGTTGAGAAGAACACTTCATTTTCTCCAGACTCTTACTTGTTCCCACCCTGACCTTGTCTAAATATTGCTTTATTATTCTGTAAAAGGATATTTTCAAAGACAGAATTGCTGACTTTAAAATTTACTAAAACGTCCATTTTCTTGGTTGTTGGGTTTCCTTGGTTGTTGTGGTAATATCTACATTTTTTTTTTTTTTTTTTTTTTTTGTAGTACGCGGGCCTCTCACTGTTGTGTCCTCTCCCATTGCAGAGCACAGGCTCCGGACGCGCAGGCTCAGCGGCCATGGCTCACGGGCCCAGCCGCTCAGCGGCATGTGGGATCTTCCTGGACCGGGACACGAACCCGTGTCCCCTGCATCGGCAGGCGGATTCTCAACCACTGCGCCACCAGGGAAGCCCATTTTTAAATGCAGCTGATTTTCATTTGCATCTGTCCCCAACCTCTATAAAATCTATAGCACGTATATTCATCCAGGAAGGCAGCACAGAAATCACCAGACAAGGAGAATGGTAAAGGATCAATTATAATTATTAGCTATGGAAATAAAATGTATAGTATTATGTCTTCTTTACGAGTTTTGTAGTTAATTTTACAACTTACTATTTAAAATAGATCAGTGCCAGAATTTGCTTGTTGGGATGTCTGTTTTGTAAATGAAATGGGCCCAAATATTTATGTCAATGGTAGACAAACCAAATCAAACCAAAAAAGGTTCGGGTGTCGGGGGAACATCCTCCCCAAACTTTGAATCAAATCTTTGGCCCAGATCCCAGCTCTACGCACAGTTTCCTTGGCAGTCAGACACCTTCTGGGGAAGGTACCGGGAGGGGAGGGATCTTTTAATGACACCCATGGTTCACTTTTAGATGAGATCAGGACCCAAGCACAGGAGGAAGGGGGAAAACCAAAACCGTTAGGATATTCTGATGGAAGCAACCACTAAATTCTTATTCCCTGTGTTATTTTTACTTAAAACTTTTTCACTTTTGAAAAGAAAACTTTAAAAAAATCATTGTTAAAAAGCTGGAGGGCTTCCCTGGTGGCGCAGTGGTTGAGAGTCCGCCTGCCGATGTAGGGGACGCGGGTTCGTGCCCCGGTCCGGGAAGATCCCACATGCCGCGGAGCGGCTGGGCCCGTGAGCCATGGCCGCTGAGCCTGCACGTCCGGAGCCTGTGCTCCGCAACGGGAGAGGCCACAACAGTGAGAGGCCCGCGTACCACAAAAAAACAAAACAAAACAAAAAGCTGGAAAATAGAGGGGGAGAAAATCGCCCATTAAAACCCATTATAACATAACCAAAATACAACCATTTCAATGTTTCTGTATTCCCTTTCGTTTGCTGGCCTGCAAGCATTTATAATTTTACAGTTATAATTAGATTGTGCATAACAGTTTATGATCTACTTTTCCCCTGAGCATTCCCAGGCAGCTCCAGAGTCTTCCAAGTAATTATTTTAATGGGTGCATAATATTTTATTGAGTGGATATATCATCATTTAACCACTTCCCTATTGATGGGCTTGTAAAAGAGGAAAAATAATTTCCTTCTACCTTTCTGAGTTATTAGCTGAGGCTTCTATAATAAAAGATAGATTAGCAAGAGAAAAACAAACAGAAGATTATTCATGTGTCTACCTCATGATACATGGGAGATACCAGGGAAAAATGAGTCACTCCTGAGGTGGCTTAGAATTCAGGATTAAATACCATCTTAATAAGGAAAGGCAAGGGGGGAGGCAGGCCTCTTAGGGGAGAGTAAATGGTTTTTAGGAAAGATGAAGGGACCCTTAGAAGACTAGGTGGAAGGTATGATATTTGTGACAGTTTGTCTGGGTGTGGTCCTTACTTCTAGTCTCCTCTCCTGTGATAAGGGTCAGTCTTCTCTGGTTGATGAAACCCCCCAGGAAGAGACTGATGTGTTGTGTTCCTTTTGGAGGATCTGTCTGGATAAAAAGAGTTCAGAGAAAGCCTCTTCCTGCATTTGCTGTTTTTCAAGTGCCTATAAAACCAAGTCCCCTTCAAATCGAGTTCTCTCACTCAGGTTATGATTTATCTCTTGATCCAAAACTTTATTCCTTTTCTTGTCTGCTCTGACCTCAATTGTGTGCTAATTGAACACTAATCACCCAGAGTCAGATGACAAAAATTGCTGTTGTCGATAACATGGTTAATGTACTAAAATTGCTAGCATAGGTATCATCGCAAAGGTACAAACTCAGATTGTTTCTCCAGGACAAAATAGGCTCACAGACCTCCGAGTCATGGACCACCTGACCTGAGAATCATAAACCAGACACATCCTGACTCCTGAAACTACGATTAAAACATGTCACAAGGCAATGATTAATCCCAGCCTCTTTGTGCTTCCCCTTTGAAAGAAACCTCAAAGACCAGGTGGGAGTGGATCTGAGGCTCGTCTCCCACTCCCTTGCTTGACGCCCTGCAATAAACGCTGTACTTTTCCTTCACCACAGCCCCGCGTCAGTAGATAGGCTTTGCTGCGCTTTGGGTGAGCAGAACTCAGTTTAGTTCAGTAATACGTACAGCTCAAAATAATCAGTATACCAAAGTGACATATTTTGGGGTGACATGTCCTGAACTCCTAGTCACATTTTGGGATGGCACATTTTGCTACCACTCAGCACTGAGATTGCTTCTAGTTTTCCCCCATTATAAATAAATATACTGAAGATTTTATATATATATATATATATATATATACACACACACACACACACACATATACAGAAGCAACCTAGACATGTATGTATATATACATATATTTACACACATATATTTGCCTATCTTTGCATATATTTACATATATATTTACATATATATATACACACACACTTTTTAACTAAGATAGGAAATTTCTTAACTTTCAATAGTCATCCTTCCACGATTAGCTGTTATATGGATTTGCTCATTTAATCTTGATAACAGCTGTAAAGATAGGTATAACTAACATCCTCTTTTCACAGCTAAGAGGACAGAGACCCAGAGAGTTTAAATAATTCACTAGTGGTCAATAGCAGTGAAGCAATGCTTCAAACCCCAGTCTGACTGCTGAGCCCTTTCTCCTTGACCACAGACTATGCTGCCTCTCATTCTCCATTATGTGAAATTCTATACTTAGTGCAGTCAAATAAAAATGTGGCAGAGAATTCACACCTTTCTCCTGTCTTCTCTACACACACACACACACACACATAAAAGATAGATTAGCAAGAGAAAAACAAACAGAAGATTATTCATGTGTCTACCTCATGATACATGGGAGATACCAGGGAAAAATGAGTCACTCCTGAGGTGGCTTAGAATTCAGGATTAAATACCATCTTAATAAGGAAAGGCAAGGGGGGAGGCAGGCCTCTTATGGGAGAGTAAATGGTTTTTAGGAAAGATGAAGGGACCCTTAGAAGACTAGGTGGAAGGTATGATATTTGTGACAGTTTGTCTGGGTGTGGTCCTTACTTCTAGTCTCCTCTCCTGTGATAAGGGTCAGTCTTCTCTGGTTGATGAAACCCCCCAGGAAGAGACTGATGTGTTGTGTTCCTTTTGGAGGATCTGTCTGGATAAAAAGAGTTCAGAGAAAGCCTCTTCCTGCATTTGCTGTTTTTCAAGTGCCTATAAAACCAAGTCCCCTTCAAATCGAGTTCTCTCACTCAGGTTATGATTTATCTCTTGATCCAAAACTTTATTCCTTTTCTTGTCTGCTCTGACCTCAATTGTGTGCTAATTGAACACTAATCACCCAGAGTCAGATGACAAAAATTGCTGTTGTCGATAACATGGTTAATGTACTAAAATTGCTAGTATAGGTATCATCGCAAAGGTACAAACTCAGATTGTTTCTCCAGGACAAAATAGGCTCACAGACCTCCGAGTCATGGACCACCTGACCTGAGAATCATAAACCAGACACATCCTGACTCCTGAAACTACGATTAAAACATGTCACAAGGCAATGATTAATCCCAGCCTCTTTGTGCTTCCCCTTTGAAAGAAACCTCAAAGACCAGGTGGGAGTGGATCTGAGGCTCGTCTCCCACTCCCTTGCTTGACGCCCTGCAATAAACGCTGTACTTTTCCTTCACCACAGCCCCGCGTCAGTAAATAGGCTTTGCTGCGCTTTGGGTGAGCAGAACTCAGTTTAGTTCAGTAATACGTACAGCTCAAAATAATCAGTATACCAAAGTGACATATTTTGGGGTGACATGTCCTGAACTCCTAGTCACATTTTGGGATGGCACATTTTGCTACCACTCAGCACTGAGATTGCTTCTAGTTTTCCCCCATTATAAATAAATATACTGAAGATTTTATATATATATATATATATATATATACACACACACACACACACACATATACAGAAGCAACCTAGACATGTATGTATATATACATATATTTACACACATATATTTGCCTATCTTTGCATATATTTACATATATATTTACATATATATATACACACACACTTTTTAACTAAGATAGGAAATTTCTTAACTTTCAATAGTCATCCTTCCACGATTAGCTGTTATATGGATTTGCTCATTTAATCTTGATAACAGCTGTAAAGATAGGTATAACTAACATCCTCTTTTCACAGCTAAGAGGACAGAGACCCAGAGAGTTTAAATAATTCACTAGTGGTCAATAGCAGTGAAGCAATGCTTCAAACCCCAGTCTGACTGCTGAGCCCTTTCTCCTTGACCACAGACTATGCTGCCTCTCATTCTCCATTATGTGAAATTCTATACTTAGTGCAGTCAAATAAAAATGTGTCAGAGAATTCACACCTTTCTCCTGTCTTCTCTACACACACACACACACACACATACACACACCCATCCACCCCACATACAGTGTTACTACTCACACCCCTGAATTTCTTCCCTGCAACTGGGCTGTGACAGGACTTTAAAATCAACAGAATGCAGAGGGAGAAAGCCGGTCTGTATTTTCATTTTTGTTCAAATCTGTGAATTGAGAGTCCCCATTTTCCCATCCTGGTCACGGAGTAGTCCCAAATGGTCCCTGAGTAGAAGAAGGGAGAGACTTATGGACTGAATCCTGGTCCAAGTCGGAGAGAAAAGTATTCTTTAGAAAGACATCTTCTGATGATTATTTTGAGAGACTTTCTGGTAATCTCCAGCAAATCTGCATGTTAATAGGAATCATTTACTCAAAGCAGGGGTCCAAGGAAATAGCTTTACATAATAACAGTAGCTTGATTTGATTACTTCAATTTGGTTCTTCTATTGAATTAAACGTAAAGCCAAGCTTTTGGAAGTTTTACAGGAGGATAAACAAAGCGGGAATAGTAAATTAAGACTAACTCTGGTTTCAACCTGCACATCTTTATTACTTCTAATGAGCAGGGAGATGTAAACAGGATCGGGGAGTAAAAACCATTGATAATCTCCTTAGCATTCTGGATAATTTATTGGTTTCTTTCCCACACTGAGGGCTCTAAGCCTGCCTAACATTCGTTAAGGCTTCTTGGCAGTTTCTTCAAAAAAGAAGCAATTTTCTTTCTTATAAGCTCCCCAAAATGCTGATAGACATTTCCAGTTGCACTTGGCCATTTTGAGTCACAATAGTATTTTTTTTAAAGATTTTTTTTGTTTTTGGTTGCACCGGGTCTTAGTTGCAGCAGGAAGGCTCTTTAGTTGCTGCTCGCCGGCTCCTTAGTTGTGGCATACGAATTCTTAGTTGTGGCATGCATGTGGGATCTAGTTCCCTGACCAGGGATCGAATCCGGGTCCCCTGCCTTGGGAGCGCAGTCTTAACCACTGCGCCACCAGGGAAGTCCCTCAGAGCAGTTTTTTTTAAAAAACAATATTATACTTACAGAAGAGTTGCAAAAATAGCCCAGAGGGTCCTATATGCCTTTCACGCAGTTTCCCTTTAACATCCGACATAACCTTAGAGCATTTATCAAAATTAAGAAATTAACCTCTACATGATACTATTCACTAAAGTACAGAACTTATCACATGTCATCAGTTTTCCACTAAAGTCCTTCTTCTGTTCCAGGGTCTGATCCAGGGCACCACATTGCATTTAGTCATCATGTCTTCTTAGCCTCCTCCAATCTATGACAGTTCCATAGTCTTTCCTTGATTTCATGACCTTGGCCCTTTTGAAGAGTACTGGTCAGTTATTTTATAGAATGCCCCTGTATTAGCTCGGGCTGCTCTAACAAAGTACCATAGACTGGGTGGCTTACCTAACAAACATCTATTTCTCACAGTCTTGGAGGTTAGACGTTCTTGGTGAGGACCCTCTTCTGGTTTACAGACACTCACCTTCCTCTTGTACCCTCATATGTGGAGAGAGGTATCATCTCTTTCTTAGCTCTTCTTTTAAGGGCACGAATCTCATTCCTGAGGGTACCACCCTCATGACCACATCACCCCCAAAGTCCCTACCTCCAAATACCATCACACTGGGGACTAGGGCCTCAACATATGACCACTGGGGGGACACAAATATTCAATCCATAGCATGCCTCCATTTGGGTTTGTCTGATGTGTTCTCATGGTTACATTGGGGTTATGCATCATTGGGAGGGAAACTCAAGGTGACTGATGTGTCCTCCTCAGCTTGCTATGTCCACCCTGATGACTTGGCCAAGGTGCTATCTGCCACGTTGTCCACTGTAAACTTACTATTTTTTCCCTTCGTGATTATTAAATACTTTGAGACTATGTAAATACCCTACTTCTGCTTAAACATTCACAACACTATTTTTTGTCCTCCACAGCGACAGTTTAACCTCAGTTAAATGGCAGAATGATGGCAGTGGGGAATTTGGATTTTGTGGAGGGCACAGGAGCCTCACAGCCTCAGTCCTCCTGGAAACCCAATGTTCCAGGAAAGGGCTGACAGAGCTCCCGATTTCCTCCACCAGCTGTCTGATAGACGGATACTGTGACTTGGGGTTTTCCGAACCAGGAGTGGAACCTTGTTTCCTACTGTAGCATGACTTAGTTTTCTCCCCAGAATCATAGCCATGTTCCCGTGTGACTTAAGAATAACATATGATTGCCGAGGGAGGGAGAGACGTGGGCCTAAGTAATGAAATAAACTGTGTTAAAAGACTGAGGGTAGGATGAATTGGGAGATTAGGATTGACATACATACACTACCATGTGTAAAATAGGTAGCTAGTGGGAACCTGCGGTATAGCACAGGGAGCTCAGCACAGTACTCTGTGGGGACTTAGATGGGTGGGATAGGGGCGGGCGATGGGAGGGGGGTCCAAGAGGGAGGGGATATATGTATACATATAGCTGATTCACTTCACTGTATAGCAGAAACTAACACAACATTGTAAAGCAACTATACTCCAATAAACAACAAAAAAAGACTGACCGATTAATGCCACCCTTGGGCAGTCACAGATACTGATGTCTGCAGATGTTCCTGAAGAATTTAATTGCAAAATAGATCTGCAACTCAGAAAAATGGTGGCTGGGGATGTCTCCTTTGTGAGGATATTTTTCTCCTTTTTTGTTGTCTTTTTAAAAACAAGTATATTCGCAATGGATTAGAATTAGAAATGAAGGATGAGGAAAATTAAAACAAATGGGGAAAATGGGAGACCCAGTGCCCCCATGGCTATGCAACTGCGGGCTGATGGTGCCAGGCCTGGGAAGCTCCTTGTCTGAGATCCATGTAACGAGAGAAGGAAATAGGAAAGATGCCTTTCCTCTCTCTCCCTCATTTTTGTTTCTATTTTGTGACAATACAGTTTTCAGGGTTCTGCAAAAACCCTTCTCAGGGTTCTGAAAAAGGAGGATACTAGTATTTTTTTGTTTAGCCTCAGAATTGACTCTTGCATGTCTGCTTATATGGCTGTATCCTTATTTACCAGGGGTACCCAACTAGAATCTGATGATGAGGTGAAGAAGGAAGAAGAAGAAGAGAAAAAGAGGAAGAAGAGAAGGACTCAATCTAGAAAAATTAACAGATATTTGTACAGAAGGTAGCAATATATACATATATGTATACATATATACACATCATATCATATACATTATATATATATATGTGTGTATATATAGCATATATACATCACTATCTTGCTAAAGCCTCTTTACATTTTCTCTGATCTCTGCCTTTTACTTGTACCCGAGCAGCAGTACCACATATCAAGTATCTGTTTCTCTACTGAGAAATAAAACACGCAAACCGGAAAGTGGGTGAGGCCCATGGTACTGAACAAGTGTTGCTAGTTGGCCGCTCTGACCTATAACTGACCTTCACGACCTGCAAGGGTCTGAGCCATGGAGTCCAGCTATGACCTCCCAGCCAGTCCTTCGGGGATGTGGGTGGTCAGGGAGCTAAATAAATATTCAACTTCTATGAGTTCTTTTCATGGTTAAGATCTCACATTATACCTAAGTCCTTGACTGGTGGGTTCAATCACTGGTGCCGCTTTTGAGTAAATAAAAAGCAGTTTTCTTTCTGAAAATATGAAAGGATAGGTCCAGGTACTATAAGAAAGAATAGTTGATAATGAGAGAGGGCAGCATAAAATAGAAAAAAAAAAAAAAACAAATAATAAAACTATACCATAAAACAAAAATCTGGCTATTCACATATGAACAAATAAGTTTAAAATTCTAATGAAAAGCCATCAGGAGAAGTTGAATCTGTGTTTATAAAACTCTGATTAAGAAGGCAGGGATGTGTACAAATGTTTTAGATTAGTTTTTGCCTAAAATTGTTAGTTTTAAAACAAATTTTGGCACCATATGAAATAAGTATTAGTAATTTAGAAATGTAATTAATGTGAAGCCCCATTTGCTTTCTTTTTTTTTTTTCCCTTTCCTTTCTTTTTTCTGGCTGCGCCGCATGTGGGATCTTAGTTCCCTGACCATGGATCCAACCCGCGCCCCCTGCAGAGTCTTAACCACTGGACCGCCATGGAATTCCCAAACTCCTTTTGCTTTTATTATGCCAGATAATCAGGTATTATTTGGGGTTCCCCACAAAGTCCATGTAAATATTCCCACTGATCAAAAGGCAGTGAGCCCTCTCTACTTACTGGAGCAAAGTAGGGGAAGATTTTTCCGCTGATAGGCTAGCTGGGAGCACACGGTTAGAAGAGGCTCCCAGCAGCATCTGGCCCCGTCCCCCATCACACACACACTTCTGTGCCCCCCACTTTGCAGGGACCGACACAGACATCTCCACAGCAGCTGGTGGGCTGGATCCAACCGGCCAGTGTGGAGCAAACAGAATGCGTGATTGATGAGGAACCCTTGGAGAACAGACCCTGGGTCTGGGAGGCAAGCAGTTCCTTGCACAGAGCAAAGGATAAGGGTGGCCAATCAGTCTGGGGGCAAGAAGCCATATCCCACCAACATGCGATGTCTTTTCTTTCCCTACACAGTCCCGGTATTGTCTGTGTTATAAAGGTGTTCAGTGTCCTTCGCTGCAACATACAAGGCCTGGTCCTGTCCTCTGTGAGCAACTCAGATATGAATTTTGAGAGCAGTGGGCGTCCTTCACCCACAGACCGAACAGATTCCCCGTTCGATGTGCAGAGGAAGGAATAGAGAGTGATATTTTGATGCTTTTTGTTTGCTGGCTTTAAATTTGGTGGCTGGGTCTTCTTGCTCTTAAAGCAAGCTTGTTTAGGAATATTGAAAACCAAGACCCACGGTCCCTCTCCCGGGTGAAGGCCGCAAAGTCCAAGAAGTCACACAGGTCAGGCTGCCAGGATGTGCCATGATCTGGGCGTAGAGGAAGCAGGGCTGGAAGGGGCATGGCTTTTATTCCCTTCATCCTGGTTTATGGTCCTTCAATATCAAGATGAGCTATTTTTACACATAGGCCAACCCTATTTTGTTCTGACTGGAGTCTCTTTATTAAAATAATCATTTAATTTCAAATTAGGAATCCAAGTTACTTGACAAGGTATAAAGATTAACAGATAGGTAGGAGAATGGGGTAATAACAGAATGCTTAATACTGTAGCAGTGCCCTAGAAGGTCTCTCCCAAATTAAAACTAATGTTTCTTCAAACTTATGGTTACTGGGGGTAAGGTGGGTGGAAGTGATAAATTGGGAGATTGGGATTGACTTGTACACACTACTACATATAAAATAGATAACTAATAAGAACCTACTGTTTAGCACCAGAAGCTCTACTCAATACTCTGTAATGGCCTATGTCGGAAGAGAATCTAAAAAAAGAGTGGATATATGTACATGTATAACTGATTCACTTTGCTGTACACCTGAAACTAACAAAACATTGTAAATCAACGAAATTCCAATAAAAATTTAAAAAGTAAAAATAAAAACGATCCTATGTACGGTGGTTAAAAAAGAGCAAAGCTACTGTTCCTTGTTAGACAAAAGTGAAAACATAAAAAATGGCCACTTTCAATTTAAATGAATTTTTGCCCATATTTCTACTATTCTGTAGAACAACTACCTTCACTTCTCCATGTTCTCATTAGATTTTTACTTAACAAAAGTAATGTTGTAACATCGCTTCAATAATTCTGTAGATATGACATTGTGTTCTTTTCCATGGTCCTAAATACTTAGCAACTTTTTCATTTTTAGTAATAGGTAATATTCCATTATACGAATATTTCATAATTTGTTTATCCATTACCTACTGCTAAACCTTTAGGTTATTTTCAGTTTTTCACTGTCAGAAATGATGCTGCTATAAATATAACAATACATACACCATTTCTTCTTCTAAATTACTTCCTTGAGGTAAATTCCAAAGAATGAGATTATGGGGTCAAAGAGTACAAGCATTTTTATGACCTTTGACCTGCATTGATTGCCAAATGCCCTCAAAAGGCATTGTACCAGTTTCCAAAGAATGAAATATCTGCTTCCCTCATGGTCTCATCAGCCTTGAGTTATAGGATTTTCCTGTATTTTTATTTCTCCAATCTCAATAGATTGAGATTAAATTATATGCCCACGGGAGTATTATTACAAGTAGCTGCATAACTCACTGATTACTTAAAAACACTTAGGACATAAAGAAAGGAAAAGAAAACAGAAAAAACAAGCCGAATCCAATACTTTCTTAGTAGTGCTAAATGCCTTTGTATATTGAATATCTGTGAACTCTCTAAGCTTCAATACGAAGAACAAAGAAATTGGTCCTGAAAGAGCTAGAATCACTTGGGTACCCCAGAGTCAGATAACTCAGTTTTCATTTTATGAATACATTCACACACTCACAAAGCTCAAAACTTTGCTAAAAGATTAAGGGGAAAGAATGCTCACTTATTTTATCAATGCCTAAAGTACTAATTTTGAGCAGCAAAGATTTTACTCTCTGTGACCTCTTGCAAAGACTTCCAATTATTTCACAGTGGCTTTTCTGTTTTTGTTTTGTTTTGTTTTTTTTCACTATGTCTCAAGAGATCTTGAATAGGGAGAGAAAAGATAAAGGGGTGAAAGTAAAATAACAGGGACAAGAGTCTTTCATTCCTTTTGTAAATTTTGCATTAGGCCTGGCCCTGTTTTATGGAAATACTCTTGCAAACACAGAAATGGGTAACTCATTTGTCAATGCACTTTGCAGATGGAGTGGTTAAAAGAAAAATCCCTAAATATCTAATTCTTTGTGACCAGCCCAGCTCAAATACTGTTCCTTCTTAAAAATATGCCTTAGGATTTCCATGACACAGTGGCTCAGAGTAGACATACTATTAAATATACCATTGTTATTTGAGGAATAAATCTGCTTCAGATGAATGGTCATCCCTTCTCAGCCTCACCACATCACAGACAGTGTACCTGGTATTTGTAGCTAGGAGGGCAGGAGAAACAAGAAGATATAGATTCAGTACTTTAAGGCTCCATATTGGTAACAGAAAAGTATAAAGCAGGAAGCACAGATGGTAACTCAGATCCATCCCTACCTTCCATCACTGCTACCCAGGAGGAAGGGCTGGAACTGAGCCTGGAGCCATCGGAAGAGGAAGGGAGAGGCATTTGTATTCACTGTTAGATTCCAGGGCGGATGGACGAGCACGAACTCCTGACTAGACCGGGACACTGCTGAACCCCGTGTGGCTGTGAATTGCCACCGTCTTGCTTGCTGCTGGGCTGTGCCATTGGTGGTGTGACCCCCAGTTGGAGAAAGGCTGGGATCCAGCTGGCGGCCTTTCCAGGCACACCAGGGCTGGGTTAGGGGAGGAGTGGGAAGGTCAAGTACTGGGAAGGGTGAACTAGAGAAAGGCATGGTAATTTGCCAGCGTGGACCCTTCAGCTGGAGTGAGGAATTGTGTGACTGAGGCCCCTCGGGCTGGTAAAGAGCTTGTTCAAGGAGAGGATCCATCAGTGTCAGTGGCCAATTCAGAACATGGCAACCCACTGATTTCCATCCTCCCCGTCTTCAACCCCTTCTCTCTCTGTCTCTTTCACTGCCCCTAAAACATTTTTGTAATAGGGAAGAAACTTCTGTATTCTATTACGGGTTAATCACGATGGGAATGTTGCCTATAAGCTTAAATTATACGTAATGGCCCGTCTCTGGGAACCCTGCCTCCCGGGTAATGAGCATTAAGCTAAAATACCTTTGTTTAGCTCACAGAAAACACCCTGACCAGGCCCACCTGTGAATGACTGCAGGGAGGAAGAAATTAACACATCCCTTCCGGAGGCTGATGGGAACCAGGAAGTGTCTGACTTTACTCCCCGGCTGTTAGTATAAAAGGAGCCTGAATTCTAACGCAGGCAAGATGGTTCTTTGGGGCATGAGTCCACCATCTTCTCGGTCTGCTGGCTTTCCGAATAGAGTCATTATTCCTCGCCCCAGAAGGTCGTCTCTCGATTGTTAGCATGTCATGGGGCGAACAGTATGAGCTTAGACTCGGTAACATTTTCATTCCCAGCCCTCCCCTAGCCCACCGTGAATAATAAAGTCCAGGAAAATGAATACGGAGGTGGCCTGGGCTATAGAGATCACCCCCTTGGCAAGCAAGACTGGATTTCCCTGTGGTTCTCCTCCAAAATGGGGTAGAACACATGTGAATCTGACATGCACTCTTAGGCAGAAAGTCATCTAGCCCCAAAGCTATAGCCCTGGGTAAGGAGAAAATTGAAGGAGAAAGGAAACGTCTCACTCACCCCACCCCTCAAATCCTGTCTCCCCGTGTCCTGCTCTGGCAGAATCACCCACTCCATCCTCTCTTCTCAGAGAACGTGCGTACATACATACCCCTGTTGAACACTCACCCCACTGTGTAGTAATTTGTTTCTGTGCTGTCTTCCCAGCAGGCAGACCTGGGTTCACGTTCCAACTCCAGTCTCCTTGTAGCTACGTGACGCTTACAAGTCACTTAACTTCTCTGAGACCTGTGTTTCCTCATCCACACTGGGTTGCTGTGTAGATCATATGAGCTTCTACAAAACGCTCAGCCCAAGTCGATTCTTTCATTCATGGGGCAATTCCTAGCCCCTAGCACAGGAACTAACAGATAACGCACTCGTGAAAATGTAACTCCTCCAACCCAGTGGCTCTCGGGTGCTGTGGGTGAGCATGGGCTCAAGGGTGGACAGAGTCACTGGGCACTTTGGGGATGAGAACTTTCTTTTCTCAACCTTGGAAAGTGCCACTGAAACCTTTTTGGGTCATCTCTCCCAGTACTGGCTCTTCATACCAAGTCCCTTTCCTTCCACGCCCCCCCAAACAGGGCGGGGAGGTGCAAAACTTTCCGTGAGCCAGCTAAGGCTGGGGTTTTGTCACTTAGTCGTTCCTTTGTTTTCAACACGTATTTATTGACACCCATGTACTAGTGACGGCAATTGCTGCCCCGGCGGCTCATGTAGAAGAAAGAGGTCCTCCATGTCCTGCAGCAACTTACAGCCCCTGGGACCCCTATGAGGATCATGCAGTGTAAAAAGTAACCTATTGAGATTCAGGGATTTCTTCCTGGGATATCAGGGAAGGCTTCATGGAGGAAGTGCACAGTGAAGATGATCAGGACCCAGCCATGAAGATACTGACATTGACCAAGTAACCCACGGGGGCAGAGGCCACTTTATGGTGAAGCTGATAAAACTCAAGCTTAATGGACCCTCATTTGCATAGTCCCTTCCAAGGCTTGGGAAGGACCCTACCAACTTGTTCACATGGTCATGTTTTCATAAAATTTGCATGTGTTAGATGTTTTAACCACAATGCATCGAGACCACTGTCTTTTCCTACTCTGCCCCTTTCCCACTTCCCTGTGTCTGTCAGTGTTGGAGTGGCTGAGAGCATTTGGAGAGATGGCTAAGGGGCCGTTGAATTGGGGGGTATGTTTAGTTTAGTGGGATTTATTCGTGTGCTTTGCTGTCACTTCTCTATAGTGAAGTTACAAGCCATCGGGATACGGAAATGTCTTCCAGGAATACCCCTGCTGCCCACTGTGTGGGGTCCCCCAGGAGGGTGACAAGAGATGGCAGGATCAGAAACCATACTGTGACACAGACACATCCTCGGTCCCCAGCACCAGAATCTGGTTGGTGGTAGAGGAGAGACAAGGTTTGAAATGTATCAGGCTAGAAGCAGTCTATGGAAAAGTATCACAGAGGGTGTCCTAAGTTTCTGTTCACATTTTGTCCAGTCTTTTTCTTACCTGCACAAGCTAGATTTGCCTAGCCTGGTCAGCACTTATCCTGGAGGGTCCAGTAGGGAAGCACGCACCCAGAATTCCATCTTTGTGCTTCATCCCAAAGTGCTGTCATAGAGACACATCCCTGGGCCGCTGGGACCCTGGCTCTGGCGTCCTAGCAGGAGACGTTCCCAGGGGGGCAGCAGCTGCTCCATCACGAGGAGGCACTGGGACCCAAGGGCCTGATTCCTGGGAGCCAGGGCTTGCCCGGTAGCCTTCCTTCCTGGCCACATGGCTGCTTTTGGCCAACAGCTGCCATGTGCAGCCCCTCTCGCGAGAATCTGTGTGGCCATTCATCTCAGGCCTCCTCTTGGAAAGGCAAAGAAGGTTGCATTATATGAGGTAAAGCTTATCTTTCGCATCTGCCAAGATCCACACATTTCCCCTCCCTCTCTGCCCCCAGCCCTCCCCCCTTCCCTCCCCTCTTCCTTTACCCTCTCTGGTGGGTTTTCAATAGTGTGTGCTTTTTTTTTTTTCCCCTTTCTCCTTTCTTTCTGGTCAAGACAGGGTTGTCTCTCTGGGGGAAAAAGGCAGCGTGTTTGTGGAGTGCAGCTGCATTTCAAAGGTACTTTGTTGGCGAGTTATGAATTTGCCTTTGCTAATGTGGGGAAACAGGGAGATTCTTTGGCTTTTTTTTCCCCCAAACTGAAATTGATGTTATTTCTTTGCCAGTGGTACCCAAGGAAATGTTTTGTTCCATTTCCTCCCCTTTCAGGCTGAGCCCTATTTATGTTCGGAGCTGGGGCACTGCCATTAAGAATCATTGTCATTACCACCAGGGGCTGAGGCTGGCCAAATCCAGCAGCTGTGGTGTCATGCCTACCCTCACCAAGGTTTATTTCCTTGACAACATGTTCTTGTTTGGACCAACTTTCTTAGTCTTTCTCTTGTTTTTTTTTTTTTCCTTCTTTCCAAACTCCTCCTTACAGTTTCGTGGGGCTTAAAATTAGAAAAGAAAAAGCGTGTGTATCTGTGGGTGTGAGTGTTTGTGTGCTTTAGGGGCAATGGGCAGAGGACTGGAAAGGAGATAAAGACCCTGGGAGTTGAAGAAAGGGTACGGGGGGCCGGAGCAAGGGGCGAACGAACGGTGGGAAGCTTTCACCGTAAATAACGGCATGAAATTTGTGATTATTTTGATGGTCACCACTCCTCTCCACCCCCAAGCTGAGTAAGACTCACCCTCGGCTTCACCCACCCTAGCCTTTCAAATGGAATACCTAGGTGGCCCATGGGACCCCTGACCCCTATATCCTGTTCCTTTCTCCCTGCTTTGCTACTTTTCTCCTCGATAAAAGGAGAGAGTGAGAGATAATTAACAAAAAACATGGCCCCAGGACAATGAAACAACTGGCCTTGGCCGGCAAGAAATTTATCCTGGTTTTCTAGGTGAACTTTCTCCCATCAATCTTTCCTTTAACCTCCGTGTTAGTGGAAGCAATAGGAACACCGCGCCCCTCCCCTGAGCAAATGCTTTCTTTTGACTGGGAACAAAAAAGGGGGCTCTGCGAAGGCCGAGGTGAAATCTGGGTGGTATGGGGCGCCACACAATGGGGCCGCTGTTCCTTGGCCAGGCTGGTGTTTTACAACAGGGGAGGGGCGGGCGTGACTGGTCTGATGATGGAAACAGTCTCCCTGATTCAGGCTACAAACGCATCTTCTGTTCCACACCGAGACGGACAGAATAGAGAAAAGTGACAAAGAAAAGGGGAGGGGGCAGAATTCAAACAAAACACGTGAGGCTGAAAAATCTCCCCTCTCCTACACATCCTAGAAAGGAAACGCGTTGGAGAGGCTTCAGGACTTCTCGGCTCCATCTGAATAGCTCTAGTTGGACTCATTTATCGATGACGTTTAAGCGACTCGCTAGAGAAAGGCTTGGGGGCTTCTTTGTCTTTGGGAGAAAGTACAATAGGCCACAAGGGCCCAGATCTCTTGGGATGCTCTCAGGGCATGCCTTCCTCTTGCCCTCTTCTCCCTGCAAATGCCAGCAGCAGTAAAAACGATTGGTGGTGTGTCTGGAAGAGCTGGTGACAAGGCCAGGCCACTTGAGGTCTCCTTAAGAGGGTATTATGGTCAGGGAAAATATTTGCGCTGTGAAGATGGCACACTCCATTTTGTTAATGGCTCTCATCCGTGTGGGATAATGGTCCTCCGCTCGGCTGTCAGGGACGCAGCCGTGGCCAATTCATGGTGCCCTCAGAGAAAGCCCCTCTTCTGCAGCGACCAAGATGGAAACATTGTGTTCACCTCCTTGAGCGGAGGGGAAGGTGACCACGAGGGCAGCCTGTGTTGTAAATTACCATTAAAACAAAAACAGACAGTGCCTTCTCCGCCCCGGGCCCCCCCTCCAATAAATTATGGCTGGACCATGAGGGAGAGACTGGGTGCTGGGGAGTCCCTCCCCTCCGGGGCTGGGAGTGGGTTGCTGGGGAATCAGGAGTCTGAGAGGATGGGCTGGAGCATCCATGAGGGTCCATTGTTTGCCTTCAAGGAGAGGCAGCAGGGAGAGCCTAACATCTCACAGGGTCGCTAAGCCACTTAACTCGGGTCCTCTGCAGCCCAACACCCACCTCTTCCTGCACATCTCCATCTGCCAGCTTCCAGCCTTAGGCAACATCCAAAGGAAAGGAGGGAGGGAGGGAGGGAGGAAGGAAGGCAAAAGAGAGAAGGAGAGAGAGAGAGAGAGGAAAAGAGAGAATGCACGATAAAGGAAATGTGGCAAAATGTTAACAATTGGTCCATCCGGGTGAAAGAAACAAAGAAAGTGATGAAAGAAATATTCACGTATTGAGGTGTGAGGAAGTCCTTCCGGCTTATACAGGGGTTAATTTGAATTTTACGCTAACTAAACCAGCCCTCTGTGGCCTATCAAACGTACATTGTACATGTGCTTTAATCGTTAAAGAAAAGGGAGCCGAAGTAAAAAATGTCCGCGTTAAAAATAAAGGTTAATGCCTCTCTTCCTGGGACACCAGTGCTGGTTTTCCTTTGATGATAAGACTCCCTTCCCAGGTGCCAAGCCCATGCTGACTTGCTGTGTACGTGCTGATCTGCTGTTTTTCTAAACCCTAAAGGAACGTATCCCTGACTTGTGTGATATATTCTTTGTTCTGACAACATAGAAAACTGTGCTGAAAACCATGCTTCTTGGAGCAGTGCCTCAGGGTTGTCTGAGAGGCTGTCTTTCAGGCTATAGTCCTCAGTCTGGCTCAAATAAAAGTCTTTTCTATTCCTATTATAGATTGTTTATTGATTATTTTTGTTGACAGAAGAAAGGAAGGAAGAGAGACAGAGAGAGAGAAGGAAAGGAAGGAAGGGAGGGAGGGAGAGAGGGAGGAAAGAAGGGTCTACCACTCTTAGCTAAGAATGAGGGAGGGGCAGTTTTTACTAAAATGAGCTCCTCACCCTTGATCTGAGGTCTGAAGACGTGAGCTGTCTCTCTCTAACATGCTAATACCAAATGGATGCTGGCTGTCAACCAGGAACGGCATCCCCATGTACATGTCAGGCTCCTCGTAACCTGGCACCTGCATGATGCTGTTTACCTAGATTAACTTCTGGAGTAATGGATAACTGTTTTCACACTTTTAAAATGACAAGTTCTCAAAACTATCCATCTCCCCTCCTTGATTGTATTGCACACATCCTTGGTTTTAAACAGAAGATACCAAATTGAATTGAACCTTGCTGACTCAGGGTCAAACGAAACAGAATGAAAATGTTCAGTAAACCATACAGCACAGGTAAGAATAACAACTAATATATTTTTTAAAATCACACCTATACACACACGTGAATGGGATCATGCACTTGAAAATGTCTGTTTTGTTTTGTTTCATTAGCAGCAGAGTGCGATCTTCAATGACATGGACCCTGGAGGTTTTATGCCCCCTTAGGGCTGTTGTAAAGAGTGAATGAGTTAATATCTGTAATAGATTTATTGACACAATAGCATCTAGCGCATTGATACCATTATACAAGTGGGAGTTTTGTCATGAATAAAACAAAATATGGTTTTATGTAGCAACACATAAGTTTCCATCTTTGCTTGATCAAGAGTTGCATTATATTCCATCTTATTATTTATTGGATTAATTTCCTAATGATGGACATTTAGGTTTTTCCAACTTTTGATGTTGTAAACAATGATGCAATGAACATCCTTATATATATATATACCTGTTTTAATACCTGTCTTATTATTTCCTTTAAGTAACTTCCTAAGAGATAGAGATACTGAATCAAAAGACGAACAATATTGCTAGATTGCAATCCAGAAAGGTTAGGTGAAATGTTATTCCCACTATAGCGTATGAGACCATTTCCCCAAACCCTCACCGGTCATGTCAACATCATTCTTTGTCATCACTGGTATCCTACAAGAAAAAAATTAAAGTCTCATTCTGATATACATTCAGTTGATTAAAAGAGAAGATGAGTGTATTTTCACATGTTTTGTTCATATCCTCTGCCCATTATTCTATTGAGGTGACTTATTAAAATTACTATCGCTTTGTCCCATATGTTGCAAGAATTTTTTCTAGTTGGTAGTTTGTCTTTTAACTTTGTTTCTGGTTCCTTCTGCCATGTAAAGCGAGGGTGATGGGGGCAAAGCAGAGAAAGCACCATTTCAGCAATGATAAATAAGCCAAGTCTTGATTCAGGACTAAGCGTCCTCTGAGCAGACAGCATGGGGGATGGGTGTCATTCCAAGCAAATGGAAAATCAGGTTGGGTCTCAAGTTGATTACAAAATAAACTGAAACTATCCATTTTTTTCCTGTCACTGAAAGCCAGATGAAACTTAACACCTGAGTCCTTGTACAGAGGCACTAGGTCCCTTTCTGTTCCATCCTCTTTCCTGCCCACCTTCCCTTCCCTTCCCACATGGAGGTGGCAGCAGCAATGAGCCTGGTGTCCAAGACACCCACCGGGTACTTGTAGGGGTGGATGGAGATGGTAGGCGGGAAAAGTAGTCAAAGTGATTTAGAGACGGGTTACGTTAAACAAATACGTTAAATGATTGAGCAAATAAGTAAATATATTGAGGATAGTGGGAAGGTGGTTTCTCACTGTCAGAGAATGGACTTAGAAAGAACCCTTGGGTATTGGATTAGAATTAGAACTATCATTTTAAACTAATTTTAATATACATATTTATGTATTTTATTCATGTATATATAATATAAACATATACTAGGTATGTATGTATATTATATGTACACATAGTGATAGATATGGAAATTCTTATAGATGTATGCGTACCCTTACACATTCATATATTTACTAACTCTTTCCCCTGAGATAGTGACACCCTAGTAACAATGAACCCACTGAGCAGCCAGATCCTGGTTTGCAAATACTCCTACACCAAAAAGGAACAAAAGCTCTGTGGAATGATTCAGGGCTGGGACAGAGAGAGTCCCAGCCTGGAACACTTTATTGTGCCACAGAGTAATGAAATGCTCCAAAAATGATGAAGACCAAAGTCAACTTGAACTAGCTCCCACTGGCCAAAGCTAGGACAACTGAGGGTCAAAATAAATAATGAGAATATCAGATTACTATCCATTGAATAAAATACATTAGCTGGTATAAATAAATGAGCAACTAAACAAATGAAGAAGAGAAAGATTTTTCTTTACAATAGATGCCAACTAACAAATGTAGAAGGAACAAATCATATATCTGGCAAGGGACTTATATCTAGAATATCTAAGGAACTATTGCAGCTTATTAATAAAAAGACAAATAACTCAATTAAAAAATAGGTAGAGGACCTGAACAAACATTTGTTATATATTTTGACATTCTACCCCCCAGTACCTCAATATGTGACCTTATTTGGTAATAGGGTTGTTACAGATGCAATTAGTTAAGATGAGGTCAAACGAGTAGGGTGGGGCTTAATCCAATATGATTGATGTCCTTATAAGAAGACAGCCATGTGAAGACATAAACACAGGGAGAAGACCATGTGAAGATGGAGGCAAAGATGGGAGTGACAAGCCAAGGAATGCCAAGAATTGCCAGCCATCACCAGAGCTCGGAGAAAGACATGGGACACATTCTCCCTCAGAGTCCTCAGAAGGAACCAACCTTGCTGACTCCTTGATTCAAGCACACTGCCACTCTTAACTCTCACAAGCACTCTATGGGATGGATATGTTATTATCCTTGCTTCATAGATACATAAAATGAGGCTCAGAGAAGCCAAGAAACTTGGCCAAGATCCCACAACTAATGAGTGATGGAACCGAGGTTCTAAGCCAAGTCAGCTTGGTCCAGAACCCAAGTTCATTACCACCACCACAAAGCTCTTGCTGAAGCAGTTCAAGAAATTACTTTCATCTGTAGAAGAGTCTGCGGATTATTAACTATGCACTCAGAGCCACTCTAGGATCAAAGAGTCTTATGATGGTCCCAGCCCAAACTAGAGATCTTTCTAGCTGGAGAGACCAGTCAAGGGTCAAAAGGACTTCAGGGCTCACTTCCCACCACTCCCTGCAACTACGTCACTGAGGTACTCTGTCCGGGCAGCTCTCCCCAGTTACATCTGTAGCCTCACCCCTTCCTCCAGCTCCTGTTGGAAGGTCTTTAGAGTTCTCAGGCTGGAAGGGGAGAGGGTGGTAACTCCATGATTTTCACAAAGTGGTCGATTCTGTGGCAATGACAAGCCATAAGCTTGGGGTTTTTTTTGTTGTTTGTTTGTTTTTAAACATCTTTATTGCAGTATAATTGCTTTACAATGGTGTGTTAGTTTCTGCTTTACAACAAAGTGAATCAGTTATACATATACATATATCCCCATATCCCCTCCCTCTTGCGTCTCCCTCCCACCCTCCCTATCCCACCC
>NC_041221.1:4002181-4068203 GCF_002837175.3 Physeter macrocephalus
TCCATGCCACTCTCTCACTTCATCCCAGCTTACCCTTCCCCCTCCCCGTATCCTCAAGTCCATGGGGTAGGACGGGAATAAAACACAGACCTACTAGAGCATAAGTTTGGTTTTAAACCGTCTCCTCCAGAGTAGTATGATGGCTGGAACCTTCCTGGAGCAGCTGGCTTCTTGGAAAAAGCCTCCTGGGGCTGTGGGTGTGGCTTGGGAGGAATAATACAAGAGACTTCAAAAGGAACAATGCAGCCAAAGTGTGGGCAAAGAAAGATGGCATCAGAAGCCTAATTAGGGAAATGAGCGAGGGAAGAGGTGAGGATGTAAAGAAGGGGTGGGGCAAAGAGTTCAGATTTCAGGCAAGAAATCTGGGTTTCCAAACGAGCACCTAGACAAAATCCTCAGATTCCCTACTTCAAAGACAAGGTCCTCTTCACATGTGCTTTTGGTGCCTCATACCTGCCTCTGTTTCATCACACACGCTTGGGTTTTTGCTCTTTTATTCATTTCTCACCATCTAGTCTTCCCCCCCTATTTTAAAATAATATGTTATATTCCAAACACGGAAAAAAAAACACCTCATAAGATAAAATAACAAACACCTGTGGACTTGATATTGAAATTTAAAAAATAGTGACATTTTGTCTCATTGCTTGGGATCTGTTCTTTTTAAGACAGGGAACATTCTAGATCCTGTGGGTGCATCCTTGGAACCACTCCCTGATGTCGTTCTTGATCCCTCCCCGCCACCCGTCCAACAAGCAGACTAACTGCTATGTTTCCTCACTGCCTTGGAGATATTCCTCTATTGTCTCCCGACATCCACTTCTGCTAATGTGATGTCTGTTCTCAGTCTAAGTTTTATTCATGTTCATCTTCTTTCTAAAATCTTGTAAGACTCTCCTCTTCATCTCTGCGTCTCATTACCTTATGCCTAAGCAGGGCTTTACTGATGGATGGATGCTGGCAGAGCATTTACTGTACACTTGCCGGCCGAGGATTTATGTCTCTCTTTAATTGTGAACATTCTCATCTGAATTTTCCATCTGTCTCCTTCTGAAACACCTATGTGATACATGTTGGATCCTCTCAATCAGTTTTTCAGATCGCTTAACTGCTCTCACATATTTTTATTCTTTTCATCTCTCTGAGATGCATTTTTCTCTGACTGCCCACAGTTGTAGTTTGAAGTTGTTGATTAAGAATAACATGGGAGGGCTTCCCTGGTGGCGCAGTGGTTGAGAGTCCGCCTGCCCATGCAGGGGACGCGGGTTCGTGCCCCGGCATGGGAGGTGGTTTAATCCTCGTGCGATGTGTTGTGGCAGTTGTTATATAGCAATTGCTATAATTTATATAGTCAGATAAAGCATTTCTCACAGGAAACAAGAACACTAAATAACAATCAAGACACTTTCAACATTGGGTACCTAAGAATATTTCATTTATATGTGCCAAATGGCATATTAGCAACATGTATAAAAGGAAAAGAAAAATAAATATAAGAAAAAACATAAACTGAAACATCCCAAGAAAATAAAAACAATTAGGCAAATAATTATTTTAGAAATCATGGAAAGTAAGACAAAATTGACATATATATATATATATATATATATATATATATATATATATATAAAGAACCAAATGGGAAAACAAGGCAACACGTTTCCCTCAACTTTGTTAATAAAAAAAAACGTTTTCACAAAAGAGGAAACATTCTTCCATTTAAATACTTAGTAAATGCCAAAAGGTAGAAATTCTATATATTGTCATATTAGATTTCAAAGCAATCAAATTAGAAAATTTTAAAGTATATCAGAAATTAAAGTAATTTAAACATAATACCTGAGTAGCAAAGAAACTCTGAACACAATAACCAGATAAAATATCAAGTCAAGATAAAATAGATGCTACTCACCCTCAAATAGTTCAGAATTTATTTAAAGAGAAAAAGAAAATGATTAAGAAAATGTGATCAAATGGGTTTTTTTTTTAAGATTTTTTTTGATATGGACCATTTCTAAAGTCTTTACTGAATTTGTTCAATATTGCTTCTGTTTTATGTTTTGGTTTTTTGACCACGAGGCATGTGGCATCTTAGCTCCCTGACCAGGGACTGAACCCATACCCCCTGCATAGGAAGGCAAAGTCTTAACCACTGGACCGCCAGGGAAGTCCCAATCAAATGTTAATATTTGGGGAACCTGAATGAAGTGTATATAGAAACTCATTGACATTATTCAGTTTGATATTCATTTATGATTTTTTTCCCTATAGAATTTCCTTACCTTCTTTAAAAAAAAGATTTGTTAAAAAAAAAAAAGATTTGTTTATTTAAAGCCCAGAAATATGGGGCATCAAGTTATTCCATTTCTCTCTCCCTCTCTCTCTCTCCTTTCTTCTTCTTTTCTACAAAAATTTTTTAAGCATATAACTGAAATCCAGGTGCTGCATTAGGTACCGAGGATACAAAGATGAGAAGATGGATATCTTGCCCTCAAAGTGTTTATACGCCCTTATCTTCTGAAATTATAAATCCACCTCAAAGTCCATATTTTTATACATATAACCTGTTTCCCAGTTAAGAATCATTTCTGCTGCAAAATGATTGCAATGTGCGTATGAGCTCCACCTGGAGCTGAATTCACACCATTGTGCTTTACTTTGGATCCTGTGAAGTGTTCTTACATATATTATTTTGTATGAGTCTCATAATGGTCCATCATAATCTCCATTTTACTGGTGAGGCCATTGCCAGTAAAGAATGTGAAGGCTCAGAGTTAATGAAAAGAACAGCCAAAATTAGGACCCTGGGTTTCTGTCTCTCCAGACTTGACAATTCCCTCTTCCTCAATATGTTGTTCCCCATTTCTCCACATGCATATCCCTTCGTTTCTGATTGGGAAACCAGGCTCCAAACTCTGGAATTTAATCCCTTTTGGACAACATGTAAACTTAATAGTGAGCGTTGTAACCTGAGGCTGAACTGGGTATCACCCAAGAAACTCAACGAAAGTATCAACACTGTGCCATCTAAATTTGGGGTAAGTCAGAATTCATAGAAATAGCCTGAGACCAAGAGAGTCTGGTAGAAATGCAATTTCAGGCAGAAGCAGAAACTGAAGTCCTTTCTTCTGGCAAAAGTTGAAAGAATCATCCTGGATCAAATGGGAGGGAGACACAAGAGGGGAGGGGATATGGGGCTATATGTATACATATAGCTGCTTCACTTTGTTATACAGCAGAAACTAACACAACATTGTAAAGCAATTATACTCCAATAAAGATGTTAAAAAAAAAAGATACAAAGCAAAAAAGCCAAAAAATACAAAAAAAACAAAAAACAGAAAAACCCCACAAGGATCCTAACTGGGTCTGAGTTGATCAGTAAACGAGGTGTTGAAGGTTCCAATATATCCTCATACATTCAGGTGGACTGGTTAATCATCTCTGTTTTATAGACCAGGAAACAGAACCCCCCAGAGGTACGGTCCTCTCTCACATTACACAGCAAATCATTTGGAAAATGGAGGTAGAAGCTGCATTCTTACGTGGCTCAAGGGCCAGCATCAGGTGAAAAAAGTCCTTCACTTGTGCGAATGAGGCCCCTTTTACTTAAAGGACAGAAAGGAGTTGCCTTAAATTTATACATATATATTAAATTAATTAAGGTACTCTCTCAGTATACATTTGAATTATATATAGAAGTTACATATGACATAATATGGTATCTGTCTGTATATCTATCGATTATCTATCTATGTTTAACTAGAGAGAATGAAAAATGTAGCCACGGACATGGATATACACAACCTAAGGTGAATCCACAGCTATTTGAAATATTAACCTTGTTTAATAGAGGAGAAATGGAACAGCTCATGAAGTTTATTTAGATTGTTTACCAGTCTGGCTTCTCTCGCAAATTATCCCGTTAGTAAGCTCACAACCCTTAACTCCCCCACTCAGAGCCTTCATTCTCACCTGGCAGAGACCTTATAAAAGACAGGCACGAACAGTGTTACACCATGTGCTGAGGAACACACCACCACTGGGACCTGCAAATCTCCAGAGGGGATGATGCTTTGCTGTCGGCTCTCATCCGGAGGATACCTCAGCGGGCAGGGCAGCAGCAGCCAGATTTTTCTCCCACTGTGGGTTTGGATCCTAGAGGACCTGAAGCTGCATAACTGGCAAATCTGTCTCTATGGAACTAGTGTTTTATTCCCCCAGCCCTGGATGTCTGCTTCTTCACAAGCCTGGTTTCTATGAGCTTATATTTCTCAGGGTATAGTTTTTTTTTTTGTTTGTTTTGTTTTTTTTTTTTTTTTTTTTTTTTTTTTGCGGTACGCGGGCCTCTCACTGTTGTGGCCTCTCCCGTTGCGGAGCACAGGCTCCGGACGCGCAGGCCCAGCGGCCGTGGCTCACGGGCCCAGCCGCTCCGCGGCACGTGGGATCTTCCCGGACCGGGGCGCGAACCCGCGTCCCCTGCATGGGCAGGCGGACTCTCAACCACCGCGCCACCAGGGAAGCTCCCTGGGTATAGTATTGATTGCTTGCTTCAGCTGGCCCCCAAATCTCTTTCCTTTTTTTTTTTTTTTTTTTTTTGTAGACCTGATAAATCTCCCTGATTCTACTCTGTCAGTGGTATCTACAAAGTCACCTCCCTTCCGTTTGGTAAGTTCTAAGGACCAACTGGTATCCGATTTGTCTTGAGGAATGCTAGCCCCAGGGACACATTTGCCCAGAGCCACACTCTGGAGAGGTTTGCTGTTTCGAGGTTGGTAGGGAGGAAGCAAGGGACACAGAGGAGGGACGTCTTAACTCAGGCTCACGTCCGAACAGATTTTTTAAATCGCAAGTAACATCCGTTCAGTTTCTCTAATCAGTTTCAAAGGCCTCGCAAGGCTCCCTCTACCATTGTGGGGCTGGTAATTCTGTGTCACAACTAATTACCGATGAATAGCTGTCATGGGTGCAAAGTCTCCAGTTTAGAAGCGAAGTCGATTTCTTCCTGCATTCAGACCTCAGCTGCCCCTAAATGGAGATTTACAGGAGGTATTACCGGCAGTTATTTCTACCTGCTGCAGTCCATCAGCTCCATCTCCAGCTGAGCTAGCTGCCCCCTCCCCCTTGGACAAAGATTACTCGTCATTAAAATGCTCAGGCTCACTCCGGCTCTCTTTTTACAATCTGGATGTTGCCTACACTTTGAGAAAGGTTTTTGAAGACAGATTAGCAGGATTAGGAAAGGTTCACATATGTTCAGCCTCACTCTTGGTATTCAAGACATCACAACCCTGCACCACCCAGGAAGCACAAGAAAACGGAGGGAGCACAGGCAGAGATGGGGGAGGGGAGGGAGGGAGGGAAGCCCTGCAGTTCTCGCCCAACAATTCAAAGCTGGAGTCAGATGCAAATCTGGGAATGTTGAATATGGGGGAATTCCCAGATCACTAGAATTTTTGTTTTTAGCGCTGTTTTCCCTTCACTTCCTGTGTGATTTTTTTTCTCTCCTTGAGAACCTAGCCAGAGGAGGTGAGGTGTCAGAGGCAGAACTGAACACTTTGGCCTTTAAGCAGGTTCTGAGAGCTAGGCCCAACCCAGTTGCTGTCCCTCAGCATCCCCCATCCACTTTTTCTCACGCTACCTACTTTCCCAAAAGCACTAAGTGCAGCAGGAGTCATGGCTCCTGGGAGAAAACCCATCCCCGAGTTGGAATATTTCACTGAGTTAAACTCTAATGAATCCGAACTGATCACTCATCTGCTCCCTTGGGATGTCACACTGGGTACCAAGAGGAAGCAAAAAGGAAATGAGAAATAGCTGGGTAGTTTTAGAATCTTCCCCAATGTCCCCATAAACAACTAGACTAGCAGAGCTAAAGAGCCGTGGACACAGCATCTACAACAATGCTGAGGTAAATCCCCTCAAACACCAATACTAACAGGTCTGGGCAAAGCATCTAAAGGTCAAGAATGTGTGGAAGCAGCATCAGTGCTGGAAGAAGGAAGGGAAGAAAACTGTGGTTCTGAAGATGCTGAGAATGGGGGAATCACAAGATCACCAGTAGGTATTTCCTGGAGGGCATAGCAAGCCAATCTGAGCACAGCAGCTGAGACTTGGAGAGGGTTCTACAAACCTCATACATGGTTAAGTGCAATGAGACTATGACCCAATAAGCCCGATGGTGCTGGAGGGTTTGGGCCCTCTATACTCTCAAAGTGAATAAATTTCCTTCTAATACAAAGCCCTGTACTGAGGAACATCTGAGCAGAATGACAGAGGCAGGGAAAAAAGATCTAGATAAATGGGGGTGGGGATGCAGAGCAGAGGAGGCAGCTCTCAGAAAGCTGGGAGATTTTTATTTCTTTGTGAAAACAACAGAAGAGAGAGCTCTAGAGCCTTTAAGTTAGAAAGGCTGTCCTCGCATACCCTTTGCTCCTAAAAGTAGAGAAAAGTTTATTTCACTTAGCAAATGAACAACAGAAAAGCACTGCAGTGGAAATCCATAAAAAGTTAATTTAAGAGAAAGAAAAAGAAAAGACGATGTAGAATAAAATTCCTACAGTGAAAACCTGCTAGGAAGAAATGTTCATATACCATTTCGAATATTCCAAAACAAGTTACAGGAAATTAAGAAAATGTTAGAAGCTATGAAAAGACAACATACCTCAGAGTTAGGGAAAAAACTCAGAATTAAGGTGATTCAAAAAAAGGAAGCTTGAAAAAAGAGGCGACAGAATTTAGAAAATAACTAGGAATAAAAGAAAAAATGACCAGAGAGACATTGACATACAAACTGGCAGAAATACAAGGGACAGAGGAAGACATTAAATGACACAATAGGATGAAATAAAATCCAGACTGTGGGAAACTCTATAGGACAAATGATCCAATTTCTTCAACAAAAACAATAAAAATTTTGGAAAAAGAAATAAAGAGGAAGAAATTGATATAGATAAAAGAGATTCATAAGTCATTTCAGAAATTGCAAAGTACAGAACTTATTTGGATGCTGATTCAAACAATCTGTTTAAAAATTGTAAGACAACTAGGAAAATATGGACATGACAATATTTAAAGATATTAAGGAATTACTGTTATTTTTAAGTATGACATAATATTGTGGTAATTGTTATTAAAATAACAATTATCTATTAGAGGCGTATACTGGAGTGTTTGCAAATAAAGGTGCTTAATGTCACTATAAAATTATCCAGAAAAAGAGGATGGGTGGAGGTATAGATGAAGCAAGATTGTCCTGTACTGGTATATATTGAAGCTGGTTGATAAGTACTTAGTAGTTCTTTATATTATACTCTCTACTTTTATATGACTATTACTGTTATACAAAGCTTAATGAACAAACAAACAGTAAAGGAACGCTTACAGCTTGGCACCCATCAGGCAGGAGCATCCCATGATTCTATTATGAGAGGGCTGTGACACCTGTAGAGGATTTCAGTAGGTACAGACACACTGTATAACCTGTCCCCTCAGACTTTCTTCCCTTTTGAGTTTTGCAGTGCCTTTGTCCCTAAATTGACCTGGAGGTGTTACTCCCTCACTTGCTAGAATGTAAGGTCTATGGGAGCAAGGATTTTGTCAATTTTATTACCCTTGTAATGAACTTAGAATAGTACCTAGCATGTAGTAGACTTTCAGGAAATATTTGTTGGTTAATTGAACGAATTCCTACATGTAATTCCAGTACATAATTCCAGGCTCTAATTACACTTGTGGTAATTAAGAAATAATTTCTTGGAGAGAGGACAAGGATTCTTCACTTCATAATGGCCTAAGCTTGGACTAGCTCCTGAATTGGCCTCCAAAGTGTGAGATAATCGATATCTGACCTTGCCACCATGGAGGACTTCGGGCAGCTGCTGAGCTGCTGAGGGTACCACAGACAGCAAAAGGACTGAGGACCATGGATAGTGACTGTTTTCACTTTGCTGGGTATCCAGTATCCAGTCATCAGCCAGTGGGCATTACTCAGAATTAGCATTATATATGTTGGTAACTGATGGGACTAAATAAATGTAAATCTTTTATATTATTTATTTGCATTGTTATTTGGTTTATTTATTTCATCAATGAAGATACTTAAAAACTATGTGCAACCCTTTTGTCTTTTCAGTTGAGAAGCAGTAAATTGTTGTGGAAGCATGAAAATTTTCATAATACACAGACCCAAGGTGACATCCTGGCCCTAAAAGTTAGCTATTCACACTGTGGAATATGTTAATTCATCATTAACAATAAAATAGGGTTAATGATATCTCTCTACAGGGACTTCCCCCGTGGTCCAGTGGTAAAGAATCCGCCTTCCAATGCAGAGGACGCAGGTTCAATTCCTGGTCGTGGAACTAAGATCCGACATGCCAAGAGGCAACTAAGCCAGCACGCCACAACTACTGAGCTCACATGCCTCAGTTAGAGCTCGTGTGCTGCAAACTACAGAGCCCACGCATTCAGGAGCCCACGTGCCACAATGAAGAGCCAGTGTGCTGCAGCGAAGATCCCGTGTGCCGCAACTAAGACCCGGCGCAGCCAAATAAAAAATAAAATCTCTCCGCAGACCAATATCCCTCCTGAATATAGACACACAAAAAAATCTTACCAAAATTTTAGCAAATTGAATTCAATAATACATAGAAAAGATAATACATCATGATCAAGTGGAATGCAAGCCTGGTTTGAATTTTGAAATAAATCGATGTCATTCATCATATTAACAGATTAAAAAGGAAAAATCATATTATCATCTTAATAAATGCAGGAAAGGCATCTGGAAAATACAAATGCATTCTTGATAGAAACTCTGAGACAACTAGGAATAGAAGGAAAATTCTTCAACCTGATAAGTAGAATTTCTGAAAAAATAATAGCTAACATTACATTTAATGGTTAAAGAATGAATACCTCCTCCCTAAGATCAAGAATCAGGCAAAGATGTCTGCTTTCACCACTCCCATTCAACAATGTACTGGAGATTCTACACAGAGCAATAAGACAAGAATCAGAAATAAAAAACATTCATATTGGAAAGAGAGAGAGAAATGTCATTACAGATAGCATGATCATCTTCATAGAAAATCCTAAGGAATCTACAAAAAGGCTACTAAAACTAACAAGTGAGTTTAGTAAAGTTGCAAGATATAAGGTCAATATACAAAAATCAATTATATTTCTATATACTAGCAACAAAAAATTAAAAATTGAAATAAGAATACCTTCTATAATATCAAAAAAGTAAATGTTTAGGGATAAATCTGACAAAATGGGTAGGACCTGTTCACTGAAATTACAAAACATTGTTGAGAGAAATTAAAGAAGTCCCAAACAAGTGGAGAGATGCACCATAGTCATGGATCAGAAGACTCAATATTGTTCAGATATAAATTTTCCCCATTGAACTATAGATTCCACACAATCCTAATACCAGCAGCTTAAAAAAATAAAATAAAATTGCCAAGCTGATTCCTTCTCCACCCGCCACCTCTCTCCTTCTCTTTCTCTCTCTCTCTCTCTCTCTCTCTCTCTCTCACACACACACACACAGACACAGACACACATGTGTTTCCCTAACCCTACACACACACACACACAGACACAGACACACACACACACACACACAGACACACACACACACACACACACACCTTTTCTGTCCATATGCATAAAGAGAGGTTATTTCTAATGGCAGAATTTTGGATGATTTGCTGTTTTCTTTTTATATTTTAATCAATCTTGGAATGACAAATAAGTAAATATTGAACTGAAGATGCCCCCAGGGAACTCTATGCAATGTACTTATGGTGGTCATTTAAACCCTAATCTCTTTCCTTATATTGAGCCATTTGGGATGGAATCAACCGTGATTTCCCTCATTGAAAAGATCAAGCAATGTTGTTAAATAAATTAAACATCTGGATAATAGAAATCAAATAATTGTTTTGTTGTCAATTGCTAGGAAAGGGATTCCTACTCATCTGAGAGTGGAAAATGCCTATCAGTGATTTTGTTCTCTCTAGACTGACATAAGAGTTCAGATTATGTTTGGCCAAAGTAACAGAAAACCTTATCAATATGGCTTAAGTTGCTAGGAGTGTCACTTTCCTTGCAGAGCAAGAAAGCAAGAGGTAAAAAGTGGAGGCCTGGGGTGGCTGCTTGACCAGCAACGCACACTGGGACTCAGATGGGTTTGCTCTTCCTCCTCTGCCATTCTTAGCTTTCATCCTCTTAATTGCAAAATGGCTGTTGTGCCTCCATACATGGTGCCCACATTTCAGACAGGAAGAGAGGAAAGGACTGTAAGCTTTTTTTCTCAAAGTTTTATGTTTTTATGTGAGAATGTATGCCATTCCTAGGATTTCTGCCAATATTGCTTTGGCCAAAATGGTCACACAGCCATCCTTAACTGCAAGAGAGTCTGGGAAGATGAACATTTTAATATGGTCAAAATGGCACCGTAAACAAAATTGGGTCTTTGTTAGAAAGAGAGAAGAGGAAGTAAGCTTCAGTTGGACAATCAAGAGGTCTGCTACGCTGTCTAAAACGTTGCCTGTATTATATTATTTAGTTTAAAAATACCCCAAAGAAAAGTTTGACATGTGATCTTGGAAGAATGGTATAATAGGAATGTCACATGAAGTTAGAGTTTAAAGCCTTTGCCTAGTGGTCCTTAAGCAAAATCTGAGCTTCATTTTCTTCACTTGTAAAATGAGATTAATAATACATAATCTGTGTAAAACTCACAAAATTATAAATTCCACGGGATTGGTGAAAGATAGGTTTATTGCTGAGTATTCCTGAAGCTTCCCCTGAGTCAGAAATATGAGGTGACACAACTAAAACTTGATTGTGCCTGTTTTTTTTAATAAATTGTTTTTTTTCCTCAGCTCATTTCATAAGAAATATGAGGCAGTCAACAATGACAATACACATAGTAAAAACACTTCAAAGATTTGGAAATGGAATTAAAGAGTAGGAACCACTGAAATCTAAAATAAGAATAGAAGAACTTTTGTCCTGAGCTTTCTGGCCATCAAATTGTAAAGGGACTATATGACTATTTTCTGGTCACCAGTAAACACAGACATATGAGCTCATCAGAGGAAGTAAGTTTTCCTCATTGCAAAATAAATTTTTAACTAATTGAAAGCTTGTCTTTCCAAAGTAATCCTAGCATATAATTCAGTGCCTAATAAAAAGAGTGCCCTTGGTAAATATTTATTGGATGGATGGATGGACAGACACACAAACATGGAATGAAATCTTTCTACATAGATTATTTGATTATTTGGAGGACAAGGAAAATAGAAGAAACAGGGTCATTCCTATCCATCACTGAGCCACAGGAGCAAGCCTAACCTAAAGTTCACTTCTCCTCTGGACTTTCATTTATGTGAGCCAATAAATTCCATTCATTCATTCATTCATCTACTTATTTTTATTGTGGTTAAAAAACACATAGCATAAAATTTATCATCTTAACCATTTTGTAGTATTAAGTATATTTACATTGTTGTGAAACAGATCTCCAGAACTTTTTCATTTTGCATAATTGAAACATTATACCCATAAAACAACAATTTTCCTTTACCCCCTTACCCCAGGCCCTGGGAACCACCAGTCAACTTTTTATTTCTATGTAAAAAGAAATAATCTAAAGTAATATAAAAAGTAAATATCTAAATGTAAAACGTAAAAAGTAAATATCTAAAGTAATCAAATATTACTTTAGATATCTCATATATCAACAAGTAGATTCATAGTGTATTTATTCTTCTGTGACTAGTTTATTTCACTTAGTATAACGTCCTCAAGGTTCATCCTTATTGTAACATGTGATGGTATTTCCTTCCTTTTTAAGGCTGCATAGTATTCCATTGTATGTATGTGCTACATTTGTTTATCTATTCATCTGTCTATGGACATTTGTGTTGCTTCTACCTCTTGACTATTGTGAATAATGCCACTATGAACATTGGTGTCCAGATAGCTCTTTGCGATCCTGCTTTCAATCATTTTGGATACATACCTAGAAGTGGGATTGCTGGATCACTTGTAGTTCTATTTTTAATTTTTGCAGGAACCACCATACTGTTTTCCACAGCCATTGCCCCATTCTACAGTCCCACTAACAGTGTACGATGGTTCCAACTTCTTCACATCCCCACCGACACTTGTTATTTTCAGGATTTTTTGATAGTAGCCATCCTAGTGGATGTGAGGTGATACCTCACTGTGGTTTTGATTTGCATTTCTCTGATGACTAGTGATGCTAGTCAAAGTGATGCCTCTTTTCATATACTTATTGGCCATTTGATATCATCTTTGGAGAAATGTCCATTCAAATCCTCTGCCCATTTTTTAATCAAGTACCCTTTATTTTTTTAAACCAGTCTGAGCTGGGTTTTCTGTCCCAGTCTGAGCTGGGTTTTCTGTCCCTGGTTACTAAAAGGTTCCAAGTTGTGTCTATTATAATGTTTTCCAAGGCAAATAACACTTGAGGATTTCAGCTTCTGGTTAAAAGTCTATGTGTGACTTTTCAAGCTTGGTCGTAAGCAGTTACAAAGGCTTTACCTGGCAGGACCCATGGGGGAAAAGCTGCCCTCCCCGTACTGGACTTGGTGACAGCCAGGGCCTTGCAGTCTCTGAAGGATCACACATCTGCACTCTCAACCCTGGTGCTCTCACTCCTGGTCTCCTTGAGCTGAGGTCTGCAGGCTCCTCTGCTGAGCCCTCCTTATGAGGGCAGGGGTGAGGGAGGGAAGACCTTGAAGGCACTTTGCCCTTCTCTGAGTCAGTACCCAGTACTTGTCCACTCCTAGCCCTCCCCCTTCGTCCCCCGCCTCCCACCTCAGAGTCCATAAAACTGCCGGAGCCTTTTGTTAACAATATGGCTGGCACAGTTCCTGATCCAGGAGCGTTCTGCTGGAGACCAGGAGCTGCCTCCTAGTGTTTCTTCATTCTTAAAAAGAATGGTGACAGCCAGGGCCAGGGTTCTTTTTAAGGATGAAGAAACCTTCCTCAGTGATTTCCCCCATGAGTATCGGCCATACGTGGCCCATAAATGAATAGCATAAATGTGCAGGGGAAATGGGGTCGCCATGACTGGCTTGGATGATTCAGAATTTACTCCCAGCAGGGTATCAGGTCACCTTCCCAAGGGGCTGGATACCTGAACAAAAGTGAGACTCAATTAGCAGCCTAGACAGAGGGAGTGGATTTGGGGTAACCAAGAGACAGCACCTCTCAAACCAACCGTGGAGCAACTCCAGCATATGCCCAGTAAATACGTATCGAGCGAACCCTTCTGTAACACAAACCGATAGACATGCTGACACATGGTGAAAATTAGACCTCTAAAGATATCAGACATGCTCCAGGACTCAAATTCAAGACACCCGAGGCTTAGCAAATGCCATCTTCTGCTTGGGGTGTGTGCTGTGTTTAGTGGCAATTGCAGTACATGCAGCACCGAATACTCCCTCTCTCCTTGTTCTGTCCTGGGAGGGACCATTTCCCTTAGGCTGGGTGGCATCAGGTTGTCTCCAGTGTATCGTTACAGTCCCCCTGCTCAGCCACGAGGACATACTGACGGGCAGCCTCTGCATTCCCGTGAGAGATGAACTCACCTGCTACATGGAGTAATTCTTACTGCTGCATATTGTATTAATAGCAATAACTACCACCCATCGTGCTTTCTTCCTTGCCCTGGTCCTTGATGGGGAAGGGGGTTCAGGGCAATTACCCCTACCGTGCTCTCAGTCCATTTGGGTTTAGTGGGGCTGGACATCTGTGCCCCCATCCCAGGTGTGGATGTACGATCTGGGTCTGGCCAATTGGTTCCAGTGACTGGTCTGGCATGAGCATATGTCTTGATCTGGCCAATAGGAGTCAGCCCTGGTATGCGTTAGAAGGGAAAATTCCCAGTCTGTTGGTTTGGCTAGGCTAGTCGGGTGGGAGCCTGCAGCTTCTGGTGGAGGAGAAGCAGCACAAAGGACAGCAGAGACAACAAGTCAGACTCCCAGACTCCCAGCAACAGCGGGCGGGCACTGAGGTCCAGCCATGCCTGCAGGGACACGCTAGGCTGTCCTATGTATAAACCCACAAATCTTGCCTTTTGTTTCAGCTCCTTTGATTGGGAATTCGTCATTTAAGAGAGAGGGCATTCTAACGAATGCAAGCGCTTCCTATGCTCCAGGGGGTGGACTTTAAATGCATTGTCTTTTCTACTCTTCAGAATTCCTTAAGCTCCATGAAGACAGGGGCCACAGAACCTGTTTTGCCTGCCCTGGTACCCCTGGCTGCTAGCTCAGTACATGGCACTTGGTAGGTGTTACACAGTATGTTTTAAGTGATTGAATGGACTACCCTATGGGATAAGTCCCCTCTTGCATGTGAGAAAACTGGGGTGTCCGAATTGGCATTGGAGCCCAGCGCTTTTAGATGCAAAGCCATGCTCTAAAATCTCATGCAGTCTGCCTTAGGGCCATGTTTGCTGCATGGTGAAGGCGTAGTCATGGAGCTGCCTCACAATAGATTAAGTCTACTGCCCTGAGCCCAGGGAAGAGCTCGCCAAAGGCATCACCACAGTGGCCTGAAGTGGTCGGTGATGACAACTGAGCCCTCGGTAGGTGGGGCCGGCCACTGGGACTCTGCAGGGTCCTCCACTCTTTGAGTTGCCGTGTGCATTTGAGTTTCCGAGTTTCAGTCAGACAGACCTGCAGTTGAATGCTGGCTCTGTTACCCACTAACGAAGTCACTTTGGGCAATTTCTTAACAATTTTGTGCCCCAGTTCCCTCATCCACAAAATGGAGACGATACCAATACCCGCCGTATAGTCACGTTCATTCATTCATTCACTCAAGAAGCATTTATTGAGTTCCCACAATGTCCCAGAGATTATGGTTGAAAGATAGGAGGGAAGGAGAGGGAGTATTTGCACAGTGTACAGGCTCCTTGGGTGAGTCCAATATATCCCGGGTTGAGAACCACCATGGTAGAGGCTCTAGTATGATGTGGTGAGGTTGTGTAGGCACATTTCAGGGGTCAGGGCAGTGGTGTGCTAGGAAATGTTTTACAGCCAACTCTCAAAGGGCAAAAAGTCCTGGCAATTTCCCTGGGATAGATGCTCCCATCCTGGCTGATGTCAAGTTACACACGCGAGGTCACTGACCGTGGAGGGGGGAAAGATGCCCTGGACTGGCTCTCCAAGGCAGGCCACTCCTCCAGTGGATCAGAGGAACCTCTGAGAAGAGGCTGGTAGGTCCCCTGCTGGAGGGTGATCGAAGGATTCCTTCAAGAGAATAATAAATGAGGACTGGCCCAAGCCCTCAGAACAGCGAATAACCTGAGAATTCTATCACCATTGCATCCCCGGATTCCTAACCCTGCTCTCATGTCTGGAATTTGCTTCCAGATCATCTGAGGTGAGAAGAGTGAGGGTGGGTGTAGACCGGCCATGAGTTGATAATTGCTGAAACTGGGTGGTGGGCATACGGGACTTCACCTTCAACTTTTGTAGGTTTAAAATTTTCCAGAATAAACAGTTTACTTTTTTTTCTGTTCCCCCTTCTCAGATAGAAAAATAGCAGAAACAAAGTGTCGCTTCTAACTCTCTTAAAAGTCACAGCCACTCCCCTAAGCCCAACCTAAACGTATCTGCGGATTGCGGGCACCCAGACGTGTGTGTGAGTGCTGTAAGATCTTAAAATATATATTAACGGATCAGTAATATTTAAGGAATGATCATGAGAAAAACCTTGGAACAAGGTGCATATTGCTTTGTAAAAATATATATAAATGCATTTATTATTTATTTTTGGCAGCGTTGGGTCTTTGTTGCTGCGCGCGGGCTTTCTCTAGTTGCGGCGAGCAGGGGCTACTCTACGTTGCGGTTGCGCGGGCTTCTCACTGCGGTGGCTTCTCTTGTTGTGGATCACAGGCTCTAGGCGGGCGGGCTTCAGTAGTTGTGGCTCGTGGGCTCTAGAGCGCAGGCTCAGTAGTTGTGGCGCACGGGCTTAGTTGCTCCGCGGCACGTGGGATCTTCCCGGACCAGGGCTTGAACCCGTGTCCCCTGTGTTGGCAGGTGGATTCTTAACCACTGCGCCACCAGGGAAGCCCATGTATATTGCTTTTGATTCTGATTTATTAAGGAAGAAATTCAGTGGTGCTTGAAACTTAAGAAGACCAGGAGTGCAGGTACTGGAGGAAGCATCAAGGGGTGGAGGGCTTTTGCCGTTGGCTGGGACAGGAGGTGACAGGGTCAGGCAGTTGGGAGAAAGGGCCAAGAAATGCAGGTCAGACCCTGGCTCTGCCACTGGCTTGCTGTGTGGCCTCAGGCCAGAGTCTTCACCTCTCGGAATATCAGCTGCTGATCTGGAAATCAGGAAACCTGGGAGCAGCCGATTTCTAATGTTTTTTTAGCCTGGATGTGCTGAGGCAATGAAGACATAGCTGATCATAGACACACACACACACACACACACACACACACACACACACACACACAGCGGCAGCAACAACAGCAACCAACTGACCAACCAACGAATCCAGCAGCACACATTGGAAGTGTGGAGGATGGAGGACAGTGAGGTCGTGCTAACTGGGCCAGAGTGAGGAAATCGAACAAGGACATGAGTCCTCCTGGGGGGGCTGGCTGTGGGAAGCCCGCTGGCCAGCAGCACAGAGGAAATGGGTCAGCTGCTTCCAGGGCATCAGTTTTAATCTAAAGGTAAAAATGGGTGAACTCATTGCCCAGACCAGAGAGATCCAAACTGTCCAAGGATCTATAGGCCCAGCCCAGGGTTCCATGAAACAGAGCAAGGTCTGCCTGGAACATGGGCTCTCAAACTTGAGTACTCAGTGAAATCAATAGGGCAGTTTGTTGAAAGGAGAGATTCTGAGGACGCACCCCCAGAGGCTCTGATTCGGTGGGTTTGGAGTGAACCTCCACTTTTTTTTTTTTTTTTTTTTGCGGTACGCGGGCCTCTCACTGCCGTGGCCTCTCCCGTTGCGGAGCACAGGCTCCGGACGCGCAGGCTCAGCGGCCATGGCTCACGGGCCCAGCCGCTCCACGGCATGTGGGATCTTCCCGGACCGGGGCACGAACCCGCGTCCCCTTCATCGGCAGGCGGACTCTCAACCACTGCGCCACCAGGGAAGCCCTGAACCTCCACTTTTTACCAAGCTCCTCAGCCATCCAGATACAGGTGACTAGTCCATGCACCAGTTTAAGAAACGTGGCTCTGAGGGAGGGAGCCTGTTGACAAGGATAGGGAGGGACAGGAGCACCAGTTTGCTCACCACATCTGGGACAAATGACCTGAGTCACTTGAGATGATTACCTCTGATTGTGTCCAGGTGCAGCAGCTGGTGGCAGGAATTCTATTACTGCACTCCCAAGAAGGACAGCTGGACCTCAAGGGCTGCAGTGAGAGGAAGTAAAGAAAGGTGTTTCCCTGGCACACAGCCTCCGAGGAGAAAGCCCCCCGCCCGTTTTTGCTCCCACGTGTAGACAAGAAAGAGTTGAGCGTAAGACGGAGTGACGGGGAACCAGCCAGGATGGCCCCCCGTGTGGGAGTACGGAAGCTAGTCTCCAAAGATGGCTCCGAATGAACCACACCTTCCAGGACCCATGCCCTTGTGTAGTACCCCCTCTCACACTGGCCTGGGCTGGCCTGTGACTCACGGATCAGCAGAATGCAGTGGAAGTGACATAGTGTCACCTGTGAGGCTGAGCCTTAAAGGGATCTGCAGCTTCTGCCTTCACCTCTTAGAGTGTTCCTTCTTGAACGAAGCCACCATGTTGCGAGGAAGCCAAAGCAGCCAGGTGGAGATGCCGCAGCAGAGAGGAACTGAGGCCTGGACCAAACAGCCCCGGCTGAGCATCCACTGTGGACCTTCGAGCTATCCCCGCATCTCAGCCAGCACCAAGTTAAGCAGAAGAACTGCCTGGTAAGCCCACAGAATCATGACAGACAATACGTTTTCATTGTTTTGAGTCACTAAGTCTTGGCCTAGTTTGTTACACAGCAATGGGTAACTGAAGTAGGGAGTTTCCCCCAGAACTGACATCCTCACATTTAAATTCTGGGCTTGAGCAAAATTGGGATGGTCATCTGTTGCGTGCTGATGCTTAGACCTGTTTGCAAAACCACACTATTTTCAGAAAGAGCGGTTTATTCTCAAGCACGTTACTGTGATACTGCTTACCAGAAAAAAAAAAAAAAAACCTGCCACTTTTCCTACCAATTTGCCAAATAACAGTACAAGATTGAAAGATAATGAGAATTAGGAAGTTTTGAGACATACTCATGTTCGCACATACTTACCACTAACCATAAAATAAAAGGAATTATTAATAATAAAATTTTCCACTTTTAACATTAATAAATTATAGCCAGGACTGTGTATCAGACCATCCAGTTATTTCAGAGGAGTTAGGACGACTCTATGGAAGGCATGTTTGTACTGCTCAGTAGAAAGACATAATTACTACCTTCAGGTTGCCTTGTTCCCTATCCTTATAATGAGTAAGATATTTCGAGTCGTGAAACTGTTGATGTCACATTTCAATAAGTAATGCAGAGATGTGACAACATTTCCATATTCCTCTTTTAAAGTCTGAATGCCTCTGCCTTAATCCAAGCTCCTTGGCATTTATTACTGTTTGTTACACTAACAAGAAAGATTATGAGAATTCTAATGAAGGCTTCCAGTGAAAACTCTGTGATTAAAATGCCATAATAACAGTTGCATGCATTTATGTGCCTGATTACCATAATCTATTTAGCACAAGTAAACATACAAACAGAAGGAGAAAAGCAAACCCACTGACACTTCAGCTAAAGGAGAATTTGAAATGCGAGAGAGACAATGTAAATATGTAAATGTCTTTGTGTATTCTTTTCATCCCTCGCCTCTCTCATCCTTGCCTTTTTTTTTTTTCTGTTTGCTAATGAGAAGACTATACCATCACATGTGGTCCCTGTTCTTCCAGGCTGAGGTGCATTGGGGGGCCATCTGCTGGGACCGGCATCCTACACAATGCCACCCAGAAAGGGCTGGATATATTTGCAGCCACCTTTGACATCATGGACGAGAAGGAATGGTATCTCAAAGACTCCAGTCTTTGATGCCCTCAATCTGAACACTTACTTCAGCTGTTACTCCATTAATGCAAGGCCTGGAGGAGCGGGGGCCATGCATACCCTGCCCTTGCCCTCCCCACCACTGCCCTTCCCCCACCAACACCACACTGTCGACAAATTAGCAGCAATCATGCCAGATTTCTCAATTAGCCTCCCTCTGGATCTCTGCTGGCTTCCTTATTTTTCATTCTTAATAAAATGTCAGGCAGGAGAGTGCCTGGCATCTTCCTCTTGGTAAGGGTTTTTACAAAACTTTAAAAAAAGTAGAACTGGATACTTTAACAGTGGGATAACGGTAACAACCCCTCTGGGGAAATAAACAACAGAAACTTGCTGGAATCCCAAACATGTCGTGCTAAGGAGATGGCATAGGCATGTTCTTTTCTCAAAGAAGAAAATTTCTCCAACAGAAACATGAGGTATTTATCCTCATAAATAGGGAGCATTTACAGCCAACATCTATTGAGCTGTTACTATGTCCAGGCCCTACTCTAAATGTTTTCCATGTATTATTAAACTTGACCCCCACGATAAACTTGTGAGGAAGAGCAACTACAGATGATATAGATCAACTACAGATGATATAGATCTACTACAGATATCTTACAGAAAGTTCAAATAGTTGCCCAGGAAGACTCTAGTTTAATAAGTGAGGAAATTAGAATTCTAACCCAGGCAACCTGAATCCGCAGCCTGCACTTTGAAACAGAAACCTAACTTAAATTTTTGTATCCTCCATAGTTAAAGAACCATATGTCTTAGTGGAAAGCGATATATCCTAAACACAATAGAGTGTAGAGCCTGATGCATAGTAACCCTGTAATATATGCTAGTTACAACCATTCACAGAATCATCATCATCATCACAATAATAATATCATTGTTCTTAGAAGAGATGGCTATTTCTACTTCTACACATTTCCAACACACACGTGCATTTTTCAAATTAAAAGATTTTTAAAGGAAGGGGGTCAGTGAGATACAAAGAGGTAAGAACATTTATCACTAAAAGCGAAATAGCCCGTTGTTTGCCCACCCAGCTCCACACTTACCTGCACATAAGGTGGGTCCTGGAAACCAGCATACTAAGCACCATAAATACCAAATAATCACAGGGGTAGGTTAAAGAGACAGCCTTCCCCATAATTTAACCAATTTAGCATTTGGGGAGTAGTCTGTCTGTGCCTATCTTGGGAATTTTGTAGACAATAGACTGAAAGAGAAATTAGGGGAGGCAGACAATATTTTGGAATCAACCTCGTAAACATGAACAGCTGAGATGCAGACCACCCGCAAGATAAATGAGGGGCCCTTCCTCGCAGATGAAAATCAATACTGGCCTCCCCAGGGTCTGTCCTCCGGCAGTGGCTCTGTGCCTGAGCGACGTCATCTACTTGCAGGATGATTTCCACTCACCCTGACGTGCTCTTGTACTCCCCTCCAGTCCTCTTGCTCCATCCCCTGGACAACACCCCCAAGTGGGCACTGGACATCCCTTCTGGGTGTCCCCCTTGCATCTCTACTCAACGCGTCCAAAACATCAACTCCTCCTCATCGAATCTCCATCCCAGTTGATGACTTGGGATGACATCCCTCCCATCAAGCCACCCAAGCGTAGAAAACTAATAAGATCCTAGGCTACCCCGCACCTCTACTGTCCACAAGGCTTGCTGATTTTACCTCCTAAGGATGTCTTCATCTGTCACCCCTTCTCTGTACCCCTGCCACTGCCCACCCTATTAGTTTGCTAGGCTTGCCACTACAAAGTACCACAGACCGGTGGCTTAAACAATAGAAAGTCACTGTCTCACAGATCTGGAAGTTCAAGATCAAGATGTAGGCAGGGTTGGTGTCTTCCGAGGAGCTCTCTCTTTGGCTTATAGATGGCTGCCTTCTCCATATGTCTTCGTGTGCTCTTTCCCCTGTGTGTCCATGTCCTAATCTCATCTTCTTATAAGGACACCCTAACGACCTCATTTTAACTTGATTACTTTTTAAAGACCCTATGTCCAGATGCAGTTACATTCTGAGGTACTGGGGTTAGGGTTCAACACAGGAATCAGTGTATGGGGGGGACAATTCAGCCCCTAACCGGGTCCTTGTCACCTGCCACTGGACTACAATCAAACCCTGCATTCTCCAAGTTTTCTATAGTATGAGACCCTTATTATCCAAATTTTCTAACAAGGACCATGCCTTACTTCCGTTACCAGAAAAACAATAATCAATGCATTATATTGAATAAAGTGGTGGTCACCATTCAACTCAGGGAAGCCTCCTTGGACACTCTCTGTGTCCTCCTTGAAGCCTCTTCTCTCCTGTCATGTTTCTCCATTTGCCATCCCATGACCTTGAATCTGGTCTCTCCTCTTAAATTTATTTCCTTTGTACAGGCTGACAAATCAACTGGGTGGTCAGCTGGATTGGGGTGCGAGGCCACCCTCCTCAGTGTCACATGTAACAGTTGACAGGCAAGAGAAATCCTGGCGAGCACAGTGGTCTTGAATGGGGTGGTTAGTCATGATTTAGCTCTTGTCAGGGAACAATTTTGAAATCAAAACATGGTCTTATGTTCTTCCACGCACAGAGTGGATTTCATGGATCTTTATCCTAATTCAGCAACTTAGAAAATTGTGGTTGATTTCCCCTCCTAGGGTGGCGATGGAGACACACAGCCCTGCCTGTGTCCATCCACATTCCAGCCCTCCAGGCGTCACCAGGCAGGTGGAGCCTCACCGTGGCTGCCCCTCCATACCTCATGGGGGGCAAAAGTAGCACCTCTAGACTCTAGCAAGAGGCAGGGGGGTGGTCCTCTGGAAAGTGGAGCCTGGATCCTGGTCCCTGAGATAGAGAGATACATGGGACAGGGATAAGAAGGCCTCTGCAGAGCCCCATGCCTGAAGCCCTTCCCTACCCATCCTTTCAGAATGTGTAGATCTCCCCCACTTGAAGGGGTCTAGCCCCGAGGAAGTTCACTCCCACCTTCTGAAGTTCTACACTGTCTTCCACCCTGGACCAAACTAGGGAGATGGGGACCCCTGTTGGGCTGTATCAGGCAGGATCCCAACAGGAAACAGCACACCCAAGTTAGGATACTTTGAGGAAGGTTAATTTACACAGGGATGGATTACAACGATGGGGTCGGGGTGTAGGGGGACTACAAGAAAAAGTGCAAGAACTGAGCTAACAGCATCCGAGTTATCCCCACCCTTTGGCCCAAAAGGACAAGGTGGGAGAGAAAGGTTACCGGAACCCAGAGGAGAGAAAGTCCTGCAGGATGGGATGCCTTAGGAGGATGTGACCTACTACTGTGGGACACAGTCAGCCCCAGGAGACCTCAGAAGCCAGGATGATTAAGGTCCCAGTTTCCTCCCCCCCATCAGGTTGACTGAGGCCAACCAGAGGAAGCCAGGGGCAGAGAGCAGAGCGGAGGCAGTGGAGACAGAGCCTGGAGAAGCAAAAGCTAGTGACCTTTCCTCCAAGCCAATGGCTGAGTCTATTTTGGAAGCCTTTCCAGGAGCTGCTGTAACAACAAACTTGGTGGCTTAAAACAACACATATTTATTCTGTCACAGTCTGGAGGTCACAAGTCTGAAATCAAGGTGTCAGCAGGGCCATGCTCCTTTCAAAGTCTTTAGTTAAGAATTCCTGCTGGCCTCTTCCAGCTTCTGGTGATTTCAGGTGGTCCTTGGCTGTAGCTGCATCACTCCAGTCTCCACCTTCGTCTTCACATGGCCTTCTCCTCCTCTCTATGTCTCCCCTCTTTGGTCTCAAATCTCCCCCTGTCTTTCTCTTATAAGGACACTTGTCACTGGATTTGGGGCCCACCTGGATAATCCAGGATGATCTCAAGATCTTGCAAAGACCCTTTTTCCAAATAAGGTCACATTCACAAGTTCCAGGGGTTTGCACATGGACATATATTTGGGGGACCTCCATTCAATCCACTGTAACGGACAAACCTCTTAATTCTTGGAAACAGTACTGGACGGAAGCCCTGCACCATCAGGACACCTACTGGCTCCTGCTGAAATCCATCCCTGAGCCTCAGGAGGGAGGCTCAGGTGGCAGGTTCTGCCTAAATCAGTGTCAGAATTAGGGACCAAGGGCAGCTTAGTGGACCAGGTTGCCCCTCGGAGCAGCTGCCTGCCTCACCATGGAAGACCTAGGCAGAGGTCAGTGCAGGCACCCACGTTATCCTGGGAAGAAGGACCCAGGAACAGGCCTTCCTGGCATGAGGAACCAGGGCTGGCTTCCCTCCAGCTTTCTCACGCCTTCGTCTTATCAGGGATGCTCATCTCCTGGAAACGCATGCTGCCCATGTCACATCAGCTGTCTACAAAAAGCTCTGCCTGCAGCCTCCCCTTGCACTGTGCTGGCTTAAGCATCACCGCCTCCTGAATGACACAGTGAGGGACCAGGTTGTGCTCCCTTAGAGGCTCCTCTCAAGGGAAGATGGCCTCATGACATGGCGATATCTTAAGTCTTGTCATGATCGTGCCCCGGGTATTAGTTAGGTTTCAGGCTCAGTTGATAGAACAAAGACGTCTGCAGTGGAGAGATGCCTCTTCAGACCTCAAGACCCAACACAACAACGGATTTAACAAAGCAGAAGGGGTTTTGCTCTCATATAAGAGAATAAAGGATTGGTCCTGGGTGGGTCTGGTACTCCATACTGTCAGGGACCCAGGCTCCTCTCTCTCTTTTTTTAAAAAAATAAATTTATTTATTTTCAGCTGCTTTGGGTCTTCGTTGCTACGCGCTGGCTTTCTCTAGTTGTGGCGAGCAGGGGACTCTTCGTTGTGGTGCACAGGCTTCTCATTACGGTGGCTTCTCTTGTTGCGGAGCACAGGCTCTAGGTGCGCGGGCTTCCGTAGTTGTGGCACGTGGGCTCAGTAGTTGTGGTTCGCAGCCTCAGTAGGTGTGGCGCACGGGCTTAGTTGCTCTGCGGCATGTGGGATCTTCCCTGATCAGGGCTCAAACCCGTGTCCCCTGCAATGGCAGGCTGATTCTTAACCACTGCACCACCAGGGAAACACCCAGGTTCTCATATGTGGCCCCATGGCCACCTCAGGATCCTGGTGGCTCTTCCAGCCCAAGCCATCAGGTCGAGATTCGAGCCAGCAGGAACAGAATGAGAAGGACATCACTGGAAGTTGCACACACCTCTTCTGTTTACATCCTGCTGGCCAGGACTTGGTTACAAAGGAGGCTGGGAAATGTAGTCCTTGTTCTGGGTGGCCATGTGCCCAACCAGAAGTTCTATGCAGAAAGTGGAAAAGATTTGTGGGAACAACCAGCAATGTTTGCCATATGACTTGGGGTGGCAGTGGGTTAATCACACACACCCTACTGTAACCACCTTCCAGGGCTGTTGAGAGAATCAAAAGAAATTATAATAATATTCACGATAGCAATTACTTTGTTAACATGTTTGAAAGCAGAGATGCTGTCTGTTTTGTTCACTGCTGGACCCTTGGCACCGAGGACAGTTCCTGGCACAGGAAAGAAGCCCAACAAATATCTACTGAATTATAAGTTCGAAACATAAATATTCCTCAGCAGAGATAATGCACTGGCATACTTGGACCATTCTACCCACCTGCTTGGAAAAGTCATTAGTAAATCGTTGAAAGGACTGAAAATGGTACCAGATGTTGAAATCTATTATAATTTGTACCTTGATGTTTTGAAGGGGGAAATGACATTTTATTCGTCTATCCTGTAGAGTCATAGAGGTCAGCTTGTCACCTATTCTGACATCCAAATTAGAGATCACATTCTCCCTGCACTCAGGAAAATAAAAGTGAGCATTTAAATTAGCTGTCAACCAAGCAGTCTCTCTTCTACATTGTGACATAAATTGGGAAAACACTTAGGTGACAACTTGGCAACATCTATCAAAATTACAACTGCACAGACTGTCTGACCTAATAATTCTAATTCTAGGGATTTATCCACATGATATACTACATATATGCAAATGACAATTTACAAGATTTTTTGCAGCATAGTTTGTAATAGTATAAGTAATAGTATGTGTAACAGTATAAGGTTAGAAACATTACAAATTTGTCTTTCAACAGGGCAATGGCTAAATAAACAATGGTTCATCCCTATTACCGGAACCCTGTTCCTTTTTTAAAGGAAGAAGCTTTTCATGCACTGCAAAGAAGTGATCTCCCGGGTATTAATTGAAAAAAACAAGGTAGAGAGCCATATGTATAGTATGTTACCATTTGTATAAAAAGGAAAACAGGGACTTCCCTGGTGGCACAGTGGTTAAGAATCTGCCTGCCAATGCAGGGGACACGGGTTCCAGACCTGGTCCGGGAGGATCCCACGTGCTGCGGAGCATCTAAGCCCCTGCGCCACAACTACTGAGCCTGCGCTCTAGAGCCCACGAGCCACAACTACTGAGTCCATGTGCCACAACTACTGAAGCCCGCGTGCCTAGAGCCTGTGATCCACAACAAGAGAAGCCACCGCAATGAGAAGCCCGCGCACTGTAACGAAGGGTAGCCCCCGCTCGCTGCAACTAGAGAAAGCCCACGCAGCAACGAAGACCCAATGCAGCTCAAAATAAATAAATAAAATAAACTTTTAAAAAAGAAAAGGGAAACAGAGAGAGCGCTCACGCACTGGTGGGACCGACAGGGAGTGTGTGTGCGTGTGTGTGTGTGTGTGTGTGTGTGTGTGTGTTTGCTTGAATTTGCATAGAATACCTCTGGAAGAATAAACAAGAGATGGTGACTGAGGAAGGAAATTGAATGGCTGCCCTCAGCCCACACTTTTCATGATATGCTTCTGAATTTTGAACTATGTGAACATATTACCTATTCAACAAATAAAGATGAAAATGACAAATTAGTTTCATCTCATGGTCTTATATATATTCTTTAAAGTCTGTCTGTCTAGATCTCTCTGGTTGATAGTCCTCCAGATAGGACAAACTAGTGTTTTTGCAATTACAACAAGAAAAAAATGGAGTCACCTGCAAGTTTCAGGCAGTGGCTAAAAGTACCATTCTGGGGACACCGTGGAGAAGCTGCACTCAGTGTAGGAGGCTCCTTGATCTCTCTTCATCTGTGGCTCAGAGTGTCCTAGCTTCTCTGTGACTGAGGGAAGCAGAAAAGTACCATCAGGAGGCTGTGTGCTCAGATTCCAACACTGTGATGCTCGATTCTGAGGTGAGGGTACTTGTCCTCATTGAGAATGGACAGAGGTTTGTTGCCCCTCTGACTGCTCGGGTGAGCATTTTAAGGAGCAAGTGTATTATTGTAAATATGTGTATTGTGGGCGTGTGTGTGTGTGTGTGCGCGTGTGTGTGTGTGCACCTTGTATGGTAGAGAGTGGTCTCTATTCAGGGAAAAAAAATCAAATGAGAAGAGTCTATAGAGTATGCCACCACTTGGGTACAAAAAAGGAAAAAAGAGATCTTTAAATATATAGTTTGTACTTTCAAAGAATATTTCTGGACACACAAGAAACTGTAACAATAGTTGCCTCTGGGGGAAGGTCCGTTGTACCTGGGAGACTAACTTGTAACCAAATACTCTGTGCTATTTGAGTTTTATTTTAAGCATGTGCTACATATCACCTATTCAAATCATGTTCTAAAAAAGAGAGAATCCAGTTTACATGATGTAGTTTCTTTCTCTTCTTCTTCCTCCTCTCCTTCTCCTTCTTCTTCCGATGGAAACTGTAAATACGACCTAAGCAGAAATGGCTTCTTTGCTTACACTTAGCCTCAGAGTGGATGACCTTTATTGTTGTTGGAAATGGGGAAAGAAAAAGGACATCGAATGTTTAAAACTCCTGCATCTTCTGAAATCACAGAACTTCTGCCCTGGTCTCAGTTCCAGACCAGAAATGCTCTGTTCACACTTTGATCTTTCTCCTTTGAGCCAATCCAAGCTACAGACGGATGGGTCAGCGCTTCCTGCACATCTGACTCCAGGCAAAATGGGAGCCAGTCTCCCTTACTGCACCTTAGGGTAGAGACTCCTCCAAGGAGATCCAGCAACTGGCAGAGAGCCCAGCAGGGGCCAAGAGGGGAGCTCACTTTCCAGGCTTTATCAGGCAGCAACCCTGACCCCATGGTCCTCCCACCACAAGGGCACACACATTGGAAACCTGTTTTCAGGGTTTCTGGCTTTGACGGGCTTTTCAGGGCTGGACAGGCAAAGGAGGGAAGGATCCAGAGGGAGTCGATTGGTGCAGGCCTATACTGTTAAAGGGGTCAGGTGGATCTTGTAACGCGGAAAGATGTCCAAGAGACGCTAAGAAATGGAAGAACCAGGTTACAAAGCCTGTATACAGTCTGGAAGGACTTCACCAAAATCTTTGACAGCGACTTGTTCTGGAGGAGGAGAGCTGGGCTCATGGTGACTTTCGCTTTCTCTTATTTCAAAGGTTTTGTTTTGTTTTGTTTGCTCACAATTGGGCACGCATCTTTTTTTTTTTTTTTTTTTTTTTTTTTTTGCTGTACGCGGGCCTCTCACTGTTGTGGCCTCTCCCGTTCTCTCCCGTTGCGGAGCACAGGCTCCGGACGCGCAGGCTCAGCGGCCATGGCTCACGGGCCCAGCCGCTCCACGGCATGTGGGATCTTCCTGGGCCGGGGCACGAACCCGCGTCCCCGACAGGTAGTCGAGGGAGTGGGAGCAAGGACTGTTCCAAAGCTGGGGAGAGGTTGTGGAACCTTCAGGAAATAGCCTTGTCAGCCCCAGAAAGGGTGTGTGTCTGGAACTGGAAGCCCCAGGGACCCTGGGGAGACGAGCATACCTGAGGATGAGCACCCCCCCAAAGACGGAAAACTGCCTCTCCAGCCCGAATGTGCCCAGGAATCACCTGGAGACCTTGGTTAATTTAGATTCTGTCTCACTGGGGCTGGATGCGCCTGCGACTCTGCGTTTCTAATGAGTTCCCCTGCAGCCCTGATGCTGCGGGTCCCAGACCACAGGAGACTGGAGAGAGGTGGGCGCGTGCGCGCACGGAGTGCCCCTGAGGTTCCCGGCTCTCGGGAGCCCGGCAAGACTCATTTTAATAACGGGGGTGAGGGCGCTGGGGGGTAGGGGGAATGTCAGCCAAACGCACCGGAGGAGAATGAGAAAGAAGGATAAAGGAGAGGGGGAGAGACTCACAGAGGCGAGAGGAAGAGAGCGGAAAGGCAAAGAGGAAAGGGCGAAGCAGGACACCTTGCCCAGCTCCAGTCTTTCCCGCAGCCTTCTTCAAGCCCGGCCAAGCCCCAGGCCATGCGCGCGGTGCAGAGGGCCCGGGGCTCTCGGCGGGCGCTGCCCGCTGCCCCCATCACCCACCCACCCCCGGCGGAAGTTGCGGCCACCGGCCCTGAGCTGTGGCCAGTTTGCGGCGCCCACGCGGCGGGGTCCCGGCTTCCCGGTGCGCTCGGCGGCCCCGCGCAGCCCGGGGCTCGGGCCGGGGAGACGAGGCCGCGGAGCCCCTCGCCGGCTGCGCGTCCGGGCTGACCCCGGGGAGGGCGCCGGGCGCCGGAGGGCCCTGCGATGGGGACGCCCTCGTCTCCTCTCGCCCCGCGCGCCTCTCCCTTCCCGCTGCGGCCTCGCGCGGCCTGAGCCCCTCTCCGTCCGGGGCCCGCACATTATAAGACGACCTGTTTGCCTTGCAGGTGGGGTGGGGGAGGGGCCTGTCACCCTGCCTCCACATGACAGGGAGTGACAAACGTGGTCCTCATCCGGCAGTTTTGAATTTGGTTTAACAAGAGGGAAACGTTGTACCCCTGATGCTAAATTATTTTTGTCTTTTGTGGTGTGTGGAAACTCCAGTAAAACTCTTTGGGTGTAACTGTCTTACCACCACGCTTACTTCTATTTACTGAGCCCTTCTGAGGCCTCTCCCTGCTCTGCGCCACCCACCCCGGATGCAAAGTGAGTTGGGGCACGGTGACGACCCTCAGGGACCTCCCCTGCTGCAAGGGAGCCAGAGCCTCACAACAGAGCAAGATGGACCCTGACGGGCAGGCAGCAGGCAAAGCGCCGGGTGCTATAGGGTCTCAGGAAGGAGGTGATCCCTGAAAGGCTAGTACAAGGCCGGATGGACCCGAGGACAGGGCAGGAGGGAGTGGAGGGGACACGTGAAGACGAGGAAAGAGCAGAGCCCATCAGGTACTCCGGGCCCTGAGAAAGGGAAGGTGGAAGGGGAGGAGGGTGAGCAGCCCGCGGAGGCCGGTGGGACCCGGCAGTTGGCGTCAAAGGGCTCCGGACCTGATCCTTAAGGCAACGATGGGGAGACGCCATGCTGCTCCATTTTCCAATATAACAAGGCAGGCCATCCATCCAGTGCTCAGAGCACGCATTCACCCCTCTGTATGTGGAAGTAAGAGGCTCCACGCCCTCCACGCCTGCAGCTCCCCACCCGGACCACACGGGGGTTCGGGGAACGCATGCATTTCCTGTCCCATCTCCGGAAACTGGCCTCTCAGACTTGTCACCTGTAGCCTGGAAGAGTCTCTCTCATGCTCAGAAACCTGCTGCTTCCTCTAACGGAAGGTCTTAGCCCCAGGCAGGGTCGGGGGCTTCCTGGTCCCCTTTGTCCATGCCATCCTATACCCGAGTGGAGCTCACCCCACCTCAGGACTCGCTCTCCAGATCCATCTCTCCGTTCACCCTGATCCCCCATCTTCCAGATTAATCTCAATGGGGGGAGGGTGTAGTGGCCTAGTATCTCAAGGATGGCAGGAGAGAGTGGATGGAGGTGTCGGACTAAGCCACTGAGGCGCCTAGGACTTGGGATCTTGTGGGCTGGAGTTTAAACTCAGCCCCTGCCCTGATCTTCAGTCTTCAGTATCTTCATCTGTAAAATGGGAACAATGTGCCTTCTTCTTAACACCAAAGGGCTGTGGCGGAGCTTGGGTAAGATAACAGTTTGTAAGGTGAGATCTATAAAAGTTAGTTCTGGATCACTCGTTGGACCGACTCCAACTTCATTCCACTGCGAACTTGGGGGGCATGTTAACTTCAATGGCAGGGATCCTTAGGAGCAGGTGACAGTCATGGGCTTGATGGGGGGGGCGGGTGATCCAGATGCAGGGATTGACTGGAGGGAAGGGGCTTTTAGTTTGGGGGTTTTTTTTTGTCTGCTTTTTTGTTTCCCTTTAGGTGACACCTAAGCATAAGCCAGGCCAGGGCAGGGGGCTCCTTTTACTCAAAGCTTCAAGGTCACAAGTATTAGCAGAATGAAGAAATCACAAAGGGAGGATATTATTCGACCCTCTCGCCCCCTCCTCAAATCTCACAGCAGACACACCCTTAGAGGCCACAAGTAGCTTCTAGAAACCTATTTTAGGAATGAGAGCCTGAGACCAAGAGCAGACAACCCGAGATCCCTAAGTTTTGGGTGTCCACCGCCTCACTGCCTCCATCACCACGCTGCCTTCCGGGACCTGCCCCTCTGCTCAGGGGACCTTGAACAAATGCCCACACTCCTCTGAGGCTCAGTTTCCCCATCTGTAAAATGGGAGTAAGTAATACCTCCCTCTTAGGTCAGGGAGAGATGAAATGAGATGAAGTCTGTCCAGACCCACTAGGCACAGCTTAGGTCACCTCTAAGTGGTCGTTAAGTGGAAGTCACTACCCCTGTCATTCTAAATGCTCCCATATCCCCAGCAATCCAGATTACAGACCTCCTGGTTTACTGTGTAGACCGAAGAAATACACACGCACCTTCCACCACATTTACATCTACTTTACCAGTTTGGTTTCACACCAGCCCACGTGCATATTTGCACGTGTGTGCATTCCAAAGTATTTACCAAGCACCCTCCACGTGTCAGGTCCTGTGCTAGGCGCTGGGGCCGGGGATGACCCGGACCACTCCGGTCACTGAGTCTCACAGGGAAGACAAAGTATTTGTTTGCAGAGTTCTGCCTTCCAAGCGGTCTGATCGCTCACGTTTGGGCGCCAAACGCTAGCATTCCGCTTCCCTTCTGGTTTCCGGACCAGGAGCGATGGCTGCAATCTTTTTTCTTTTCTTTCCGGGAGCCTCGCCTCCCACCACCAGACCCGGCCCACCCTGCGCAAGGACGCCGCTCTCCTTGGCACCCGGGCTGAGACGCTGCCTGAATGTGCGCAGGAACTCGGAGAAGGGAAAGGCGAGAACAGGAAAGAAAGGCCCGGGAGGAACCCGGGAAGAAGTGGGAGGTCTGCGCCTTTGGAGCCCCCGCGCCAGCCCGCCCCGGCCCGTTTGGCACCAGCTCCTCCCGGGCCGCCAGGCGGCTGAGCAAAGGCCGGCCTGACACTCACCCGGCCTTTTGTGGGAGGGAAACACAAAGGAGAGGGAAAAACACGTCTTCCGTTTTGACGGAGGAGGCCGACAGCTCCAGGACGCCTGGGCCAGCCAGGAACTCCCGGAGCCGGGCCCATTACCCTCGGCAAGTGAGCACTCAATTTCGCGGGAAGGGGCTGAGGGCCAGCTGCGCGCGCGGGTGGGAACCGCGGTGCCCGGGACACTCCCAGGACGCGCACACCAGGCGCCGGGCGCAAGACCTGGACAAGTGCCGGGCCGCCTCGAGGACCCACAAGACAGCAAGCGCCAGTGGCCGAGCTCTAGTTTCTGATTATTCCTGGAGGGGGTAGGAGGGCTCTCGGAGACAGAGCGAGAAGTGTTCAGCAAACTACTTGCCCAAGGGCTAAAGAAGCCCGGGGGACACAGGCCGCTCCCACCTCCCGAGCAACTCTCAGGCGACTGGAGGATGTTGGGGAAGGATGCCCGCAGAAGGGGCCCGCAGCCTCGAGCTGCCAGCCCGAGCTCCGGAAGTGGGGAGTGAGGATCGCGAGGTGCCGCTGCACCGCCTCCGAACAGCCACCACTGCCTCGGCTCGGTGGCGCCGCGCTGGGGCCCGGAGCGCCCTTACGCGCGTCCACGCGGGAACCTGGCCAGTAAGCCAGCTCTCCTGCCTCCGGACTGTGCCTTCCCAGGCTCGGAACCCGCGCCGTGCCAGGAGGGGCCCCTCAATCTTCGCCCCTGCTTCCGACTCCAGGCTTTGGAGCAAGCGCGCAAAGAACCGCGCACTCTCGCGGACCGCGCAGGATGCAGGACGGTAGCCGGCGGCAAGCAACAAAAGGAACAGGGGCTCCAGGACACGTGCCGCCGGCTGGCCTAACCTCAGCGGCTGCAACCCAGGCGCGCACTCGTTGCGCCTGCTGGTGTTTAGTAGATACACTGGCGTGCTCACAAGTCCACGCCCCGGCTGGTGGCCCAGAGGTCCCAGCCCCACGAATGTCCTCACCGTCGGTGGCCGGGGAAGCCCAAAGGAATGATCCTCAAATACCCGAGCTCTCCCTGCTCCCCATCCCCGCTCCCTGCGTTCTCCAAACGGTTGTGGGTCATCCTCCGTAACCGTTGGACGACACATCTCCACGCTTCAGTTCTTCATGTTTTAAATACATATTTAACGGATGGCTGCAGAGCCAGCTGGGAAACGCGCGGGTTGAAAAATAATTCCCCAGAAGGCACGAGCTGGGGCATGGGCGAGAGCCCGCTGGGCTTTCTAGTGGAGACGGGGCTGGAAGACTTATCCAGAAACTGGGAGCAATAATATGGGTTTCTTTTTGTATTTGTTTATTTTGTAACTTTCCTACTTGAAGGCGAATTATTCGCTAAGCTTATTCGTTTGCCTTTTCTTTTTTTTAAAGCCGTACATGCAAGTTAAAAGTTCCCAAATAACGGAGGTAACCAGAGGCCGGTAACACTCCCTGGGAGAGAGGGCTGAGGCGCGTTTGTGTGTCTACAGTATAAAGGGCTAGGGTCCTGGATCTGAAGAAACAGACCTCTGTACTTGGAATGTACGGATGTGAGAAATTCAACTAGCGAAAATGTCTGAGGTTAGGGAGACGGTGGCCGCCTCTACTATAAAGGAACCACCAATGCTCGCATCTGCAGTACAGGCAGGGCTGCGCTGTAAAGGGTTGGCTTTTTTTTTTTTTTTCCTGTACGCTTGCTACAGACACAGTCTCTTGATTTTCCCATCTGTAAAATGGGTGGAGGCATCAGTACCACCCGGAACTACCTCAATTAGGCGCTTCTGCAGATCCGGTTGAATTCCTCACGGTCAAGGATTTCCGGATTTGGCAGCTAGGCTGCGATGGGTAAAACGTGATCCACCGCGGCCGCAAGCGGTTGGATCTTTCTGTCTGGCCCACGGTGTGGAGAGGTCTTTGCCCAGGCTTGAGGCTTCTTTTTACAGACAAAACAGCTTTGTCCCCTACCCCATGGCGTGGTGACCACCACAAAGATGGTGCAGAAAATACCGTCACCTGATTCCCGGAGATGCTTAACTCTGAGCTCGACTCTCGCCTTGTGTTAGCGTGGTTACTATGCGGAAACACCTCGTCCCTGTGTCTACACCGCCGTCAGTTTTATGAAGAGTGTGATATTTTTTCAAAACACCGTTCTGGAGTCGGTCCCCTCTTTTCTTCCCCGCCTTCTCCCTCGCAAGGCTCTGCACCCAGCTGGGGGCGCTACTGGCCGCCGGCCGAGCTGCGGCAGCCGCCACCTCTTAGAGGCGCGCTTAGCGTGCGAGGAAAGTAGGAGGTTAGTGCCTGGTTATCTTGTACGTTTGCGGCTCAAAATGCCCACGTGTTGATGAAACCCATGAGGTGGGAACAGGTGGCGAGAACACACACACACACACACACACACACACACACACACACACACACACAGGCGCTATGTAACTAAACGAGTGTGGCTGTTTGCCAATAAAACTTTATTTACAAAAACAGGCAGTGGGCTGGATTTGGCTCATGGGCTATAGTTTGCCAACCCGTTTTCTGATATGGAAAACTCCATCTGTCCAATCCTTCTGGTGCGTCTTCTAAGAATTCCTAGTCTACTTCAAAGTAACTCGAGTGTTCCAAAGATAGGGTGCTTTCATATCTGTGCTCTGCTTGGTTGACAGACTATTATGACCAAGAAACTGTGGCCAAAGGGCGGAGGCTCCAGCCCCAGCTCCTGGGTCGCCAGGGTTATCCGCGCGAATCCCCAAGATCCAAACGCCTTGTGTATCCGGTTAGTTTGCGCGCAGAGCCCCCACCCCGTCCCGTCCCATCTCCCAGCCTGACTTTGTGTTCCTGTATCTTAATAGAAATTTGACCACGTTCCCTCTCTCCCCCGGTCCCAGCCGCTGCCCTCTGCGCTTCCCCCGCGAGCCCGCCCTCCTCCTCCCCCTTAGCCTCTCACACGCCCTCTCGGGGTCCTCGCTCCAGTCCCTCCCCAAGAATCTCCCGGCCGCGGGCGCCCATTGGCTGTGAGCGGGGAGGAGGCGTGTGCCCGGCCCGGCGACTTTCATTGAGCGGAATTAGCCCCGATGACATCAGCTTCCCAGCCCCCCGGGCCGGCCCAGCTCATTGGCGCGGTGGCCCCTCCAGGACCTGCACTTTGTTCCCCGCCCCCGCCGCGGCCACCGCCGCCGTCGCCGTCGCCACCGGGCTATAAAAACCCTCCGAGCCGGGAAAGGTGCGGATGCTTATTATAGACCGACGCGACATCAGCGCCTTGGCCCGGTTCTCTGCTGCAGCTTTCGGGAACGAGCTCCTCTAATTGCATCCACAGTAAGTGTCCCCGCCCCCCAGCAACTCCAGCCTACATCCCAGGGACAGACGCCCCTCACTTCGGCTGCGACCCGGGAAGCTCCGTGAAAGGGGACGCAGATCCCTCCCCGGCCCGCCTGTTCTCCTGAGCGGCTTCGCTGCTCTAACCCTCCCCACAGTGACCGCAGCACACCTTTCGCCCAAAAGCGAGAAGTCGGAGCAACAATAGCGTCTTCTGCCCAAGTCCCGGTCAGCTGGCGAGCCCCCGGCTGGCCCCGGAGGCAGCGCGTGGAACCTGGGCCCGGCGCGGGCGCTGGGTGCCGGCCTATGAGCGTGTGTTGGCTGCGCGCTGTGGATGGAGATAAGGTGGATGCGTTTGAGGAACCACATAAATACTTCTCTATTTAGCTCTCCACCTTCCCAAAGAAAAGCCCTCACTTGACACTCTTTCATTCCAGCCCTGGAGATCCAGCCTCCCCATTCCCAATAAAAGGCATAAAACCCCTGGAATGCCACCCTCACTGAGGGGCACCCCATCCTCCCTGGATTAAACCACCTGTGGATGAGAGCGGGGGGGAGGTAGCAGGGAGGGAAAGAGAGATGCCTTTAGCGTACCTGCATGCCGCAGGAAGGAAGGCCAGAGACAGCGAGGTGCACCAGAAGCGACCGGCCACACGCGCCTGCACCCCGCGCTGCGGTGCAGGCGGGAACAGCTTTTCTGTCTCACTGACCGAGTGCCTCTCGATCTCAGTCTCGATTCTGATCTCTGCCTCTCTCGTGTTTCTTCTCCTCTCCGCAGTAGGCGTCCGTGGAGGCTCTGAGGACCGAGGACGGAGGACCCTGCGAAAGCTGCGTCTATCCCTCGGGGCCATGGACTCGGACGCCAGCCTGGTGTCTAGCCGCCCGTCGTCGCCAGAGCCCGATGACCTTTTCCTGCCGGCCCGGAGCAAGAACAGTGGGGGCAGCGGCTTCACGGGGGGCACCGTGTCCTCGTCCACGCCTAGCGACTGCCCGCCAGAGCGGAGCGCCGAGCTGCGAGGCGCCGTGGGCGCGGCGGGCGCGCACCCGGGGGACAAGCTGGGCGGCGGTGGCTTCAAGTCATCCTCGTCCAGCACCTCGTCGTCCACGTCGTCAGCGGCCGCGTCGTCCACTAAGAAGGACAAGAAACAGATGACTGAGCCCGAGCTGCAGCAGCTACGCCTCAAGATCAACAGCCGCGAGCGCAAGCGGATGCACGACCTCAACATCGCCATGGACGGGCTGCGCGAGGTCATGCCGTACGCGCACGGCCCGTCGGTGCGCAAGCTCTCCAAAATCGCCACGCTGCTGCTGGCGCGCAACTACATCCTCATGCTCACCAACTCGCTGGAGGAGATGAAGCGACTGGTGAGCGAGATCTACGGCGGCCACCACGCCGGCTTCCACCCGTCGGCCTGCGGCGGCCTGGCGCACTCGGCGCCCCTGCCCGCCGCCACCGCGCACCCCGCGGCCGCCGCCCACGCGGCGCACCACCCGGCGGTGCACCACCCCATCTTGCCTCCGGCCGCTGCGGCCGCCGCCGCCGCTGCGGCCGCCGCCGCGGTCTCCAGCGCCTCCCTGCCCGGCTCCGGGCTGTCGTCGGTCGGCTCCATTCGGCCCCCTCACGGCCTGCTCAAGTCTCCGTCGGCGGCGGCGGCAGCCCCGCTGGGGGGCGCGGGCGGCAGCGGCGGGGGCGGCGGCGGCTTCCAGCACTGGGGCGGCATGCCTTGCCCCTGCAGCATGTGCCAGGTGCCGCCCCCGCACCACCACGTGTCGGCCATGGGCGCCGGCAGTCTGCCGCGCCTCACCTCCGACGCCAAGTGAGCTTGGCCGGTGCAGGCGCGCTCTGGCGAGCGGGGCGGGAGGGGGCGGGGGGTGGGGCGGAGGCTGCGGGGAAGCAAGGAATGGCCGGCGCTGGGGCCTGGGAGCTCAGTTCCGAGGAGGAGCGCGGCACCCTGGGCTGGGGGTGGGGGCAGTGGTGAGCACGCAGCACCCAGGAACGGAAGCAGCGGAGGCGCGCACTGCACAGCGGGGAGTGACAGGGGCATTCGCTCCGGGACCTGGTTCAACCCCCTCTGGCTTTAAACAGCGCTGCTCGGGTAGACACCGTTTTATATGAAGGCACAGCTACGTGCATCCCTTCCTCCAAACCCCCTTCCCCCGAAAAAGAGGTGATTCTAAAAACTGTAGTTTCCCTGCGAACTTGGCCTCACACGGCTGGGGCAGCGCTTGGTTATACCGGGGAGGAAAGGAGGGAGGGGAGCGTTGGAGACTTCCTTTCCTGCCTCCTCTCTGGGCGGGAAGGAGCCTCTCAGCCACACTGCAGAAGCGGCTGTCCGGGCCTCGCCCTCACGGGTCGTCCCTGGCCCAGGGGTACGAGTTGGTCAGAAGCTGGTATTTGGTACCAGAAGCACTTACGGTCGTGTCCAATCTCCATACGTGGATAAACCCACAGCTGTCTCAGAACTGTTACCCTTCCTCCCCGTCGCTCCTATTGGTTTGGGGGGCTTGTGGCTTTCTAATAAATCTGTCGATGTTCCTTTTTCAACAGTATGAGCAAGCTTTATAGACGGTCAGAATAGAACCACTTGTGGATTGGAATAACCTGAAACTGTCGACTTTAGGTGCGGGTGTTTTTTTAGTTACTTTAAAGTAGAATCTCCCTCCCTTCCCATTCTTTCCATCTCTGAGCACAAAGTGATTTGATTTCTTACCCGATCGGGAGCAGTCATTTCGGTACCCGAGGGTTTGACAGAACTCAAAGGATGTTGCTGTGAATATAGTTTTGGTTATTTGGGGAGTTCTGTTGGCTCTTTAGTTTTTTATTTCTTGGATGTGTAAATATCAATAATGAGGTAAGTGCGTGCTGCGGAGCTGTTTGCTCACGTGACTGCCAGTCCTACCCCCTCACCCCCCAGTCTAAGCCGGGTTTCTTCTATATCGGTTTCTTTTTGCCCGTTTAACACACATGACAAACTCCCCCACGTGCTTCCTGTCCCCCGCAAACCGCCTGGGCGCTACCGGAGTCGCAATATGGGCTTCACGGCGTCTGCACGTAACATCCCGCCTCTGATCGCTGCCCCTTGCAGAGAGTGTATCATCTGTTTTATTTTTGTAAAAAGAAAAAAGTGCTAAATAATATTTATTACTTGTTTGGTTGCAAAAAAAATGGAATAAATGATCGAGTGTTGAGATTTTAAATAAAATGTAAAGTTAAGTCCGGTGTTTTCCAGCCTTGTGGGTGGGAGGAGGTGCGGGGAGCCGCCTGGGGAAGGGGGTGCAGGATTTCATCCCTTTGGGCCGGATTTGGGGACCGTTCGGCTGGTTTGGCCCCGGAGGAAGATAAAAGGGTTGTTTGCCTATTTTCCTCCCCCGTAACAAACATACTTACATTCTCTTTCAAACACGTTCTGAGCACATCCTCCGGGTGCTTCTCCTAGCGCACTTGTTTTTATTTTTATTTTCTAACGCCTAATCCGGAACTCCTTTTCCCTTTGGTTGAGGATTATGTTAATTGAAAGTGACAATTTCCCTCCGTGCTCGCGGAACTTTGGGCCTCCGGAGTGAGGCCCGTGCCTTTGACTGGGGGTCCGGGCGCCCAGGTCTCCTGCCCTGCCGCGATTCCATTTGCTCTCTGCTGAGAGGTGGTGGCCCACCCGCATCCAGCTCGGGGCCGCCCCCCGCGACCGGCATCGCCACGGTGTTCCCGGCAGAGCGCTGCGGGAGCGTTTGGCGCGGGGTCCGCTAGCCCTTCACTCCCTTCCCTGCGCTGTGCACGACCCTGCCCCGGCGCCCACCCCGGCCTTGAGCTGCAATATGTCAGGTGCTGGGAACTGCCCGCGGGGAGCGAGGACTGTCGCGAGCCGCGCTTTGGCCTCGTGCTCTTCCCCCAGGGCCACCTCTGCTTTTTCGTCGCTACTGGGTTCCTCACAATCCAAAACTGCAATACCAATTTAGGACGTGGCTGTTAAGAGAGATTCTGGGTAAAAGTTAAGAGGCTTCGGCCTCTCCCGATCAAGGAAGAGGACAGACCATTTTGCAATCTTTCAGCCCGCCGGCTTACGGAAGAACGCGCACCCTTGAACGCAGCGAAGTGCGGACGCAGTGGACTGGTCCCACGGCCCTGGTCCCTCTCGCCGACGACGTCTTTGGTGGCCACCGGTGGAAGGTCCCTGCGCCTAGGGCACCCGGGGCGGAGAAGGTTTCCCCGGTTGGAACCCCATTTCTTGAGGTCGCCCCTGAGCCTCAGGAGGACTCCCCTTACCCGGGAATGAGGGTGGCTCCATCCCCTCGCTCGGGGACAGGTGCTTCCATGTCCTCCAGAAGGTACTATCGGGCTGCTGACCTAAACAGCGGGCGGGCGCCCAGGGATGGGTGCCGTAGGCCTCGTACCCGGCTTCGCTTTTGACAGAAGGCTGGGAAGAGGCCGAGGGGCTGCGGAGGGGGGAATAAAGGGGGTGGGGCCCCAAACCGCACCACGCGAATCCAAGAAGAGAGTGTAGGGCAGGATCTAGTAGCTTTTATTTCGAAATCCCATTTGAAACGAAATTTGTTACGAATTCAAAGCTGGGTCCTGCTCCAGCCGAAGACACAAACAGAGGGGACCCCGCGGGATGCGGGTAGGGGGTGGGGCTCCGTCGCAGCCTCAGCTTCCCTCACCCACCTCAAGGCTTGACGTGTGCGGGCGTGGGCTCCCGGCGTGCGCGGTGTATGCATAGAGGGGCAGTTGCTGAAAGAAAATAAATCAAGTCTTCCCCCACAATCCCCATACCCAAGCTCTCGGCCCGCGTCCAGCCGCCAGTCTCGCTAGACCTGGGCCTCCAAGGAAGGAGGGCCTGGATCCAGCCAGGCTCCGGGCCCTCCCCGGAGCCACCCACCTAAACCTTGCGCCCAGCCAGGGATCTGGGCCACCACTTGGGAGAGCACAGCGTCCTCGGACTCCGACTCGGCGCGCACAGGCGCACACGAGCGCGTACATCCGCCCGGGGCAGGTGGCTCCTTGCAGAGTGGCCTTAGACTGGGGGCAGCCTGGGTGGGTGACTCAGGCCAGCGGTTGGGCTTCGGAACAGAGCGAGAAAGAATGTTAGGCTACCACGCAGACTTCCAAGGCGCACCCGCAACCCCCAGTGAAAGCGAGGGGAGGGGAGAAGGCGGTGGCTAAAGGGTCCCGGGAGAGACGCGGTCCGCAGGGCTGTGGGACGGAGGGCCCCCTTCCCGGCAGCGTTAGCTTCTCTCGTGCGCTGGTCTACAGCTCAGCTTCCCCACGCCCCGCCCCACGTGGCCCTCGCAATTCCTCAGCCCTCAGCCTCGGGGCCCAGAGACTTCTGTCACCAGCCCCCAAGGTCTTCTCTCCAACCCCTCCCCCACCATAAAAAGTCGCTGACTTGAGGTTGAGGGGCACTGCCTCCTCCATGGCCTCTGTCCCCCAGAGCACTGTCCTACCTCTTCACTCCCTTACTGGGCAGCAGACACAGAGAAATGACTGTTCCCTGGGTTCTGCGTTGGAGAGCACGCCGGAACCCCTGGGTGTTGTCCTGCACCTCCAGCGCCCATAGAGCTGAAACTCTGAATCCCAGGAACAGGCAGTAAGCCAAGGGGCAAAGCAAAGCCTCACACCTAAAGCACATCTCAGCTGGGAGCGCCGCTGAGACCCAAGGTGTCGCACTCCGAGAGGATGGCTGTAGAAAGAACTATACCAGGGACACTCATGCAATCTGGGGTTGGGACGGCCCAGCAAGTAAGACCCGTCCCTCTCGTTCCCAGACTGAAACCAGGGAAAAGCCCTGAGGCCAGGGCATTGGATTTGAAAGCCCCCAGGACACTCTCAGTGCTGGAGAGCTGTCTGTCTGCCTCGATTTAGGGCAGAACCCACCTAGCAATCTGTCCGAACTCCCTCTACTAAGTAAACACCTTGATGCCCCCTAGAAGTTCACCAAAAGCAAAAGATTCCCCGTATACAAGCCCACCTCTCATTTTAGGTCCCTCTTTTAGTATGGAATTTGGGCCAGGTCTGGGTCTCCACACACGTGCTTCACAGTACCAGTAAGGATTATGGGGGTCTTTGACAGGGGCCCTACACCAAAGGTCTCCAGACCTTGCTGGTGACAGGCTCTTCAGTCATTGTCTCTGCAAACCTGTAAGAGAGGCCAGAGTCAGGCCTGGCGGTTCTCAGGGTAAGTTGTTGCTGCACTGAGTCCCACCCTGGCTGGGGAGGGGTGCCTGTGGCACAGCAGGGGTCAGCATGCCACTCCTTGGTTTGGAGGCTGCAGACAGTCCATAGGCTAGACCCCTGGGGCTAAGCCCTCCACCTCCTGTCAGAGTAACGGGCCCGCCTAGGCAGGGCAGAGACGGGCATCACCCCTCACTCTCATCTCTCTCTTGTGACTGCGTTGTTGCTCTAGGGCCGCATCCATTTGTGGCTGGGGTTAATGGGGGGAGGGGACGCTGCAGGGAGGAACAGATGTAGCCGATCGGGAGCAAGGAGGCAGCGCGAGGCTGCACCTCGGGGAGTTCAGCATACTAATAATAGGCGGAGGAGGCTGGAAAAGGAGGCACCAACATTTATTGAAGGCTAGTTGGTGTAGAGCATCTCCCTGAGAGCTTTGTGCGTGTTATTAATTCATTCAATTCTCCCGGTAACCCTTTGAGGATGGTGCTACTATTATTCCATTTTACAGGTGAGGAAACTGAGGCACAGAGAGGGTAAGTGGCTCGCTGAGGGGAGGAGACAGTAAATGGAGGCGGCAGGGCTGTGATCTGGGAGTCTGGCTCCAGAGCCCACCTCGGGGAGGTCGCCCCATCCGCACCAAGGCCCCCCTCGCTGCCTCCCCCTCCACGGCTGTCCCCAGATTCTGGCGGAGCCTCCAGCCTCGGGAATCGTCAGAGCTCCCGCGCTGCAGCCCGCGCGCACCACGCCCAGCCCCCTTAGGTGACGCTCTCAGTGCTCCCTCTGTGCGCCTGGACCCCATCTGGCCCCGACGCCCCCATCTGGGCGGCGGGCGGTGCCGAAAGGCCTTAGCAATTAGCGGGCTCGGGTGGGCGCGCGGCGCGGGCGGAGAAGGGCCGCAGCGGGGGAGCTGAAGCGGCCCCTAATTAGGCGGCCTGCGGCGCCGAGAGGGACTGTCGTTCGTGTCGGGACAGCTGCCACCTCCGCTGGCCCGCGGGCTGCATCCCCGCCCGGTTGAGCCGTCCACACCGCGTGCTGCAACTCGCAGAGGAGTCCTGCACGGGTCGGGCTGTGGGACACCCGAGGAAGCGGTGGGATGCGCGAGCTGGGAGGGCGCGCTGTCCTCCCCGGGGACCTCGGGGCTCACTTTACAGCACGCCGAGGGCCCCACAGACACGGGAGGGGGCCGGCTGCCCCGCGGGCTTCCAGTTTGCAACCACGGAAAGTGGCGCGGCTGACCAGGGCCGCCCAGCGGGGCGCCGGCTTTGGGGTCCTCCAGCCTCGCCGTCGCCGTCCTCAGGGAACTGACTTGCTGCGTGATCTCGTGCCGAGCTGTGCGCCGGCATCCCCTCCACCCCTTGCTTCCTGGATCCCGAGCAGGCAGAACGGGCCCGAAGGGGACGCGCACCCCCGTCCTCCCCCGCCGGGGCCCCAGCGCGACCCGCTCGGGCCAGGATTGAAGCAGCTGCCTTGGACCGCGCGCGGCTTTCCTTTGGGGAGCTTTGAGTGTGCGGCGGCCGCAAGGCCTCTGAGTCCACTAGCTGTGGGCGGGGCTGGGAGTCCCCCGAGGGGGAGACACGCAGAACCCACCAGAAGCTCCTAAGTTCACGTGGAGGCCAAACAGCATCCCGGACACCGGCCGGGCACCGGCACCCGGGTCCACGCTCCCTAGTCCACACCCGAGCTCGGGCTCACGGGTACGGGCACACCAGTGAGCCCGGAACCTCGAAGGCTTGGCCTTGGTCTGGAAGCCATTGGGGTCTGCTGAGCCCTGGAGGCCCGGTGAGCCAGTGATCGTTGGCCAAGGACAGCTCCGTTTACCTTCCCCTTCCTTGGCTTCCGGGAAAGCTGGGGCTCTGTCCCCGCCCGCTCCTTCTAGCCCCGTAGGCCCGGCCCACCGCCCTTCCCTCTGCTGCCTCCCAGCCCAAACCTGCTTCCTGAGGCCTCGGCTCCCCGGGGAAGAGCCAGCGGGAAGCAGGACCCTGAGCAATTCACTCCCTCTTCATCCTCACGTCTTCTTGGCACTAGAAGCTTGCCTTGCAGGGCAGGGCTGGAGTGGCCTCCCAGAAGCCTTGCGGGCTCTCTCTGACCTCATTTTCCTCACCTGTAGAATGGAGCCAGGTTGGGTGATCACCAGAGCTCCGTGGGAGGATCAGGCTAGGCCCTGGGTACCTGAGCCCTCGGGATCCCCTGGTCCACCTCTGGGCAGAGGTTCTGGGAGCCCCTGTCTAGCAGAGAGGGTAGGACGGGTGAAAACAACTCCCCTTAGTGTCCTGTGTGTGCACCAAGGGAATTCACAACCTCCACTGAAATGGGAGTGTAGACAGTTCTAGAAATGACTACCATTGGTCCTTGGCTTCTCAGCTCCCCCAGGGTACAAACTGGCTTGGATGCCTTTGTATCTAGACATTCCTGCTTGATGTAAAAGAATGAATGGATGGATGGTGCACTGGGAGTGAATGGAGGACTCAGAGAAGGAAGAGGTCTCCAGAGTGTGGGGAGGGAGATGAGAGTGTGAGGGGCTAGAGAATCATGCGCTGATAGGGGCCACTGGGGCCTAGAGACTGGTGGGCAATTTCGATTCTTTCCAGGGCGCACTACAGAGAGCCAAGTTATCAGATCTCCCAGAGCGTCTGTCTCTTCTTATGTAAATAGAATAGGTAATAATAGTACCAGACAATTGTGTCATTGCCAGGATTAAATGAAATGGCCTAGGATTAAATGAATGGCCTCCTACCTGCTCCTTGCCACGAACGGATGCCCTGGGCCCAGGGACCTGGTCAGGGTATAGCTGCTGCACCCTCACTCGTGAGCCTGGGCCCCCAGGAAGCAGCCACCAATATTTAGGTCATCTTTTGGGGGTGGGGAAGCAATCAGACACCATGAAGACCGTGATTGGGTAGCTGGGTATGGGGTGGTGGTAGGCTGCCTTGGCCAGGCTCCACCAGCAGAGTGACCTGGAACAAGAGACAGGCGCTTTCTGAGCCTTAGCTTCCTTATCTGCAAAACAGGGGCGTGATGCTAGTACCATTTCCATAGGGCATCAGGTTTGAAAGGGAGAACCAGGCCCTGGGTCTGGCATACAGGGCAGGCCCAATGAGGCAGACGAGTCTACCTAGCTGCTGGGGTGTCATCTCGCTGAATCTTCTGCGAGGTCCTACGAGGTAGGGTCCCTGTTACTCTGTCACATGACCAGCCCCGGAGCATCCCAAGGGCGCCTATATGACCCAGAACCCCAGGAGAGGCTCAGAAGTGTCCCTGAGCTCTATATACAGAGTCCAATCCCCACTCCTACCCTGCAGGGCAAAGCCCCCGTTCTCACCTCCGCAGGCCCCAGGGTGCCTGGTATGGGGCCTGGCACATAGTCCTTGAATTGCCTAGTGGAGCAGGGCCCACTCTCTGCGTAGCAACCAGAATTAAGTCTTTTTAAGGGCGGGAGCCAGGATCAGAGAGGAATGAATTGAAGGGAAAGTTGTCTGAGAAGCCATGGCCCCAGCCCCGCAGTTCTCTCCCCTCCCTCTTGGGGGGAGCCCTTCCTCTCAGGGCCAGGCCTGCTGGTCCCTCTATCCGTGCCCCTCGGATGCCCAGTGCAAGGGGTCAGCTGGAAGGTGAAGGACCCTTCCCGCTCTAGAATTGCCAAGGACAGCCACAGTGGTGGGGCCTCCTGGGAGTGGGGCCGGGAGTTCCCCATCACCCCGCTTCTGAACTCGCCCAGCTACTCAGGCCCATACAGCGAATGAAGACACCAGAGTGCTGTGTGGCTCAGCCCAGACAGGAAGGAAGTGACCTGGTGCAGCCCGTGTGCTGGCAAAGACTGCAGCAGGGGCAGGGAACTCAAAGCTGTTAAACCAACCAGGCGTGGAAGACCCCTCCAACCCGGGGGCTTACCCTGTCCGCCCCCTCCTTCCCAACATCCCTTCCACCAGATGGGAGTGGGGCTCAGGCCCCAGCCACCCAGGGGCAGATCTGCTTGTCATCCCTCCCGCATTTTGGGCGTTGAATCCATCAGCTCCTCTTCCTCAGTCACTTGAAAAAATTTTTTTATTGAAATATAGTTGATTTACAATGTCGTGTTAGTTTCAGGTGTACAGCAAAGTGATTCATATATATATTCATTCTTTTTAAGATTCTTTTCCATTATAGATTATTACAAGATATTGAGTTCCCTGTGCTATACAGTAGGTCCTTGTTGATTTCAGTCACTTCTTTTTGTTTGTTTGTTTTAATTGAGGTAAAATGTCCATAAGATGACATTATAGTCATTTTCAAGTGAACAATTCAGTGGCATATTCACAAGGTTGTAGACCCACCACCTCTCTCTAGTTCCAAAACATTTTTATCCCCCCGAGGTAAAACCCCGTGCCCATTAAGCAGTTACTCTCCACTTCCTCTCCCTCCAGCCCCTGGTAACTGCTAATCTGCTTTCTGTCTCTATGGATTTACCTACTCTGGACATTTCGTTTAAATGGAATCATACAATATGTCCCCTTTGCGTCTGGTTTTTTTCGCTTAGTGTAATGGTTTTGAGGTTTAGCCATCCTGTAACCTGTGTCAGTGCTTCATTCCTTTTCAAGGCTGCATAATATTCCATCGTATGGATGTACTGCATTTTGTTTATGCATTCGTCTGTTAACTTCTGAGTAACTCCTCAGGCCATTGCATGTGACCTGCCATGGTGAAAAGAAGCCTGGGCTAGGAGTTAAAAATCTAGAGCAGGCTGGGCGTTCTAAGGCAAGTTGCTTGACCTTTTTGGGCCTCAATCTACGCATCTATAAAGTGAAAAGGCCGATTCTAAGTTTTGGCCCGTTGTGACTTTTCACGATGCTGAAGTCCTCCCTGCCACTTGTAGAGAGAAGCCCCATAACTTTCTTGCCAGCCACAACCCTGTGTCAAGGACCCCCAAAAGAAAGGCCCGGGGCTGGACAGGCACCTTCAGTGGATCAGGCCCCCTAACAAGTCTGTACCTTTGGGTCTTACAGAGGCCGAATCTTAGTGAGAAGCCTGGCTGAAGTAGGTAGTGTCTTGTGAGTTATTCCCTTATTAAATACCCAGCCAGACTCTCATCAGCTGCGACTTGATGACAAAATGGTCAACTTACTTGTTGCATATACAGGACCTCATTATGATATAGTTAAGAGTCACATTTTAAGAAGAGGACATTGAACTAGATCATGAGGATTTAACGTAAATCAGGAGGTTGTAGAAATAGATATCCTGGCTCCTGTAATCTGCATCTTTCATCCGACACACATTTACCACCCTTTTACCCCATCTCCTGCTTTGGGCAGGTTGGAAACATACAGAAACAGAGTTAAGAAATATGCTCTTTCTTAGCATTTAAGAGCTTTTAGGGAATTCCCTGGCTGTCCAGGGATTAGGACTTGGTGCTTTCGCTGCCGAGGGCCCGGGTTCGATCCCTGGTTGGGGAACTAAGGTCCTGTAAGCCGCACAGCATGGGCAAAAAAAATTTAAAAACAATAAAAAGTAAAAAGAGCTTTGAGACCTACCCTAATTGGAGGGGGGGTTAGCCTACTGCCCTTTCCAATTGGAACTGAACTGGGGTGGAGGTAGACTTTAACGTAAGGGAGGTACCATTATCTCAAGGATGGTTCACATTTCGCTTTGGAATATGGAAGCTCCGCAAATTGACATGATAATTTCACCTCCTTCTTTTTCAATACTCCAGCCTTACCCCGGCACTTTCAGTCCCCTTACTCTGCTCACCGTTCTTTTCCCCATACTATATGTTTAAAAATTTGTTAATTTTGTTGTTTACTGTCTGTCTTCCCCACTGGCATATAAGCTCCAAGAGGCAGAGATCTTTGTTCATCCTGATCACCGATATAGATCAGTGCCCAGCACACAGTAAGAGCTCAATAAACAGTAGTTGAATGAATGAATGATGAATGCATATGGAGGATTTTTGCCACTAAGCCCTTTCCTAACTAGAGCAGAAGAGGCCCAAAGCTTCCCTGGGACTTCCACACAGGAAAACACAAGCAGAATCTGATCCTGTAAAAAAAAAAAAAAAATGCATTGTTGAACTCTGCCTTCCCAAAAGTACTTTTTAAAAATCAGCCAAGTCTTGGAGGCTGGTCATGTATTGGTCTTGGGATAAGGGGCAAATAAGGGGTTTTCTGAAATAATTTATCAGTTAGGATCAACAAATTTACTAAAGCTATAACATCTTACAAACTTACTAAAGCTGTAACACTTAACAAACTTACGAAAACTGTAACATTCTGCACTACTTCCTTGAGTCCCTTGGGTTAGTTTTTGAGGATAATTAGGATCCAGACCTTGAGGTCTCAAACTGACCTTTAAATTAAATGGATTCATCGTTGGACAATTTGTGCTAATCCTTTGGGAGGGAAACTCCTTGGGTTAAAAAGAAAATAGAAAAGGCAAATATTCAATTTGATGAATCTTTCCGATGGGAGCGTATCTGAAAGAGGAAAAATATTTCCTGGTACATTAGCAGCTCCCCCAAAACATCCACGTCAAAGGGTAGGGAGGTGGCTGCAACTTTTCAATTCAGACAGTCAGCATAAACCTTCACATTACATGTCCCAAGGGAAAAAAAAAACCCTCCTCAGTGGTTGTCTTTCTCCCGAATGCAAAACTGTCCCCTTTGTTGAGGTCGGCTGAACCAACGCGGCCAGGAGAACAATGTCGAGTCTGCTGGCGGGCCATGTGCTAATGTGCTCATGCATTACAGGCCGCAACAGATGGCTGTGAGAACACCCGGGCGGCGCCTGCCTGGGTCAGGATGCAACGCCCAAAGCCTGCTTCCCAGCTCTGTCCTGTTATCAAAACACTGCTTCTCTTTGGAGAGATGATAGCCGTCTCGGGGAGGCGGGCCAGGCCCCTTCTGCAATGCAGTGCACGAAGGGAGAGCAAAGGTGCAAAGGAATCATTATGGGGGGGGAGGGGCGTTGTTGGTTTGTTTGAACAATGTTGCAGAATGGAAAAGTATTCATACAGTTGAAAGTCAGAAGCAAGGAGACACATGCTGTATTGTTCCAACATGTTAGCTCATGGGTACTGCTCGCATCTTTCATCTTCTTCTATGCCCAAGATTTGGTGTTTTGGGTGTAGTTCTAATTTCTCTCCCCTTCCATCTGAGGAGTCTGTCTTCTCTCTTTCCCCACATCTCAGCGAATCACCGAGGAGAGAGAGTAACCCGGCCCCCAAAACCAAAACCAAAACAAAACCCAGCTTTCTTGCAACCACATAGAAGAGTCCAGAGGAATTCCTTTGGAAATGTAACTAAGTGGGATGCATCTGGGCTCCTCTGATGTTGATCCCTGTTTCTCTGCAATGGAGAAGAAAACCCACAAGAGCCATCACCTCCACCTTGAAGCAAAGGCTTGAGCAGGTTGGGCTGAGCCGCCATCTTGAGGCCCACGTGTTCCAGGAGAGGGTGCAGGACCATCAGTGACCGTCTTGTCTCCCCACCCGTGGAGCCGGGCTGGGCAGCCCAGGCAACCCTGCCCACTCTCCCGCTCACGTCCCCAGGGCTGGGGGCCAGGACTCACTCTGAGCAAAGCCTCCCGGGATGAAAGTAGCACAGGGAGGGCGGTATCTCACATTCACCCCAGATCCACACAGGGGTAGAGGTGCGCCCACAGCACAGAAGGGACTTTAAACGCCTATTCTCTGACTCTCTGAAACAGACAAGCTGGCTTACCCTTGCCATTTGGTCTTCAAAGTTGGTCTAAGCTTCACGGTGTTCATGCGGGGAGCCCTGGGAAGCTGGCACGCACCCCAGCCTCTCCCCACCAGCCGCCTGTGGTACTCGGCATTCTTCCTGCTAATGCCAATGTCTGGATAAGTGTGGTGTCTCCAGAAAGCCCTGTAAAAATGCCCATTGCCTGGGAGGGAATACAGAGCGAGCTGTGAGCAGAGGTCAGTCTATAAAGTATTACTGATAACACCAAGTAGGGTCCCGAGAGCCTGGAACAGGTGAATTCTACGTAGAAGGGAAGCAGGAGAGGCCAAGAAGAGAGGGAGTAACAGGGCTAGTGCCATGTGGGCCAGATGCAGGCTTTGGGGAGGGATATTGAAGGGTGTATTCGTTAGGATACAGGTCGGGCGCTATAACCAAGGAAGCTCCAAGACAGTTAAAGTTAAATGAATTTAAAGTCTAGGGGAGGTTGTCCAAGGCTTGTCTGGAGGTTTGATGGTAACAGAGACCCAAGTTCCTTCCCCATTGTGGCTCTGCCGTCCTCAACACACAGCCTCCACCTATGGCCAAGAAGACAACTCCAAGCCCTGCCATCATGACCATATTCTGGCAAACAAGACTGGGGCAGGGGTGGGCCCTCCCTTCCCTTCCCTTCACACACATACAGAAGTGGCACACCTCACTAGCTCACGTTCCCCAAGGGCAGAACTTAGTCGTATGGTCACATCTAACTGCAGAGGAGGTTGGAAACATAACTTTCCCCTGGGTGGCTGTGTGCTAAGTAAAACTGCTGTTACTAATAAGGGGAGAGCAGAAACTGGGGGACACAAGTGCAAGCCACGCAGGGCTGGGGGAGGAAGTTCCCAAAGATCTTGGCATCTGCAGCAACTGACTCACCATATGCGCCTGACAAATGTTTGTTGTGGCCCAGCACAGGCTGGAATCCGTTTTCTAAGGGAAAGGGGATGAATTTCCACATGAGCAGTGGGGAAAAGAGAACTTTTAAATAAAAACAGTACATTTCTACAGCACTTGCTGGTTTGTAGGGCCTTTTACATTGTACACTCATTGCCTCGTTTAAAATGAGGAGCCAGGGACTTACCTGGTGGTCCAGTGGCTAAGACTCCACGCTCCCAATGCAGGGGGTCGGGGTTCGATCTCTGGTCGGGGAACTAAGATCCCACCGGCCACACGGCATGGCCCAAAAAATAAAACAAAATAATAAAAAATAGAAGTGCTATCCTGATATTAACCGAACCCCAGATTCTGTTTGGATTTCACCAGTTTTTCCGCTAATGTCCTTTGTCTGTTCCAGAGAAGAGTGGAGGGTATACAATCCATGATACCACATTACATTGAGTTGATCTTTATATTTAAGAGTGTTGACCAAAGACTTGCTCAAAGCAGTTCTAGATAGTGCTCCTAGGCAACGTATTATACAAAAATTCCACTGTTGTGAAAAATGGACACAGAGAAAGCTAATCACCGCTGGATTAAGATTTGGTGGAAGGAGACTTATAAGATTAAGGGGAAATCAGGTGAGCATGGTACACTGGGAGGAAGTATTAAAATCCCTGGGAGTGGAAAAGGGCTGAAACATCCTAAGGGACCACATAATTAAAGCACAACAGACAACAATTGCCCTGAAAAAAAGGAGGCAGGGAAAAAGAAGTGCCACAAAGACTGCTCAGAGCAGAGAAGGATCCGTTTTACAAGGTGACAAGAGAATCTCCCTTTTTTTTTTTAACTTTTTATTTTATATAGGAGTACAGTTGATTAACAATGTTGTGATGGTTTCAGGTGTACAGCAAAATGATTCAGTGATGCATATAGATGTATCTATTCTTTTTCAAATTCTTTTCCCATTTAGGTTGTTAACATAATATTGAGCGGAGTTCCCTGTGCTATACAGTAGGTCCTTGTTGGTTATCCATTTTAAATATAGCAGCGTGTACATGTCAATACCAAAGAGAATCTCCCTCTTAAAATCTTCTTCGTAAGAGTCTAATTTCCACGGTAACTTATGCTGCTGAGTGATTAAGAGCTTACCAGGGGAAAATGTGAGAGGAGAAAACAGTGACAGGAGTCTATGCGTGGATGCATCTCGATGCAGATAGAAGAGTCACGCCTATTTCAGAGCTGCCAAAAAAGCCTCACTTTTGTAATTAAAAAGAGCCTGGTTGCTTTTAAATCTGCACTGTAAACATCCAGAATCCACTTTATCAGAGTCAATTGATAAGGAACCTTTACTTATTTAGAGACACCACCAGCACACCTAGCTGAATCACTGAGAAGTTCAGTAAAACTTTGTTAGAGAGCAAGGGATAGGCACCAGGTTTGGACACAGGCAAAATAACATACAGCATATGTCTGTCTCCAAAACCTCTCATGCAGGCATTCTCCTGATCCCATTATATCAACATTATAACTGGAATTACTATGATTTTTTAAAAGGACTATAAAATAATATCAGAGAAGAGGAGAGAGACGAGATTGGAAAACAAGGAAACGTGATACAGTAGAAGCAGACTTTCTCCATCTGGCATATGGCGCTGCTCCCCCAGCTCTCGATTAACACCCCCAACTCTATCTCCGCCATTCTCCATGTGTATGTTCCTAGTTTGGAGTATTAATTCCTTTCCTTTTTTTGTTTTCTGGGACGAGAGAATCTAATTAACAATGGGTAAGAAAAGCATGACTCTTACCAGGAGAATGGATGTCACAGTCTTTTCCAAATCAGAGCAGAAAGGTTCCAGGAATACATATCCTTTGAGAAATGTAACAAGCTATGGAATAAACCTAACCCTTCAGGCTAATGGAAATCATAAGGAATAAATGCACAGCAGATTTGCATGAAGGTGACTAAAATTAATAAAATAGAACATGCCCTGTTGGAAAGGATCGAAGAGCAGATGCTAACTTAGCTGAACTGACAATAAGCAAAGCGATGATTAGCTGTACTGTGATGGCTCGCTGACCTGGCCAACACATCTGAGAGTGGTCCAACTGAAGTCAGTAACCATGGTGTCAGGGCAGGTGAGAGACAGGGATCACCCAGTGAAGAGCATGGCCTTCTGGGAAGGCCAGCTAGAGAGACAACAGGCTGGATGATTACACCAGATCTCGTTGTTCCACACGTTCAAGACAACCGATGCATTATGGGTGATTTAGGAGGTGGAGAAAGCAAGAACAGACTAGAGGTCCGAAAGGTGGGAAAGGCTTCAGGAAGGATGGGGGACTTAAACTGGCCCTGAAGGATGGATCCGATTTGAGCGTGGAATTGGGGGATGCTCAGAGTTCGTCCACCCTTGGGTTTATTCTGCTCAGAAAACTCGTGCATCCTTCTGACTAGGGGGAGAGCAGGGCAGCTCGTAGTAACGAATAAGACCTCCACCCTCGGGTCGTGGCTCACAAACCTGGCTGTTCATCAAAACCATGTGGGTGGCTTGTTTGTTTGTTCTAAACGTCCACCCCAGGGTCTGACCCCAAACCTACTGAGTCAGCATCTCACTAGAGATGCTGGTGCCCTGGCTGGTGCCAGGGATGTGTGTGTTTGTAAACATCAGGTCATTCTGACCCAGTGAGCTATTCCAATGACCCCACGTCAAAGACGAAGAAACTGAGGCCCGGAGAAAGGACGCAATTGGCCCACGGGACACATATAGTGAATTCCTTTGGCAGGTGAATTTCCAAGCATTTCCTCAACCCTTCTCCCCCAGTGTTGTGCTCGGAAACCCCACTGCAGTGACAAGCAAGTGTGACCCTAACATCTCCTGGGCCGGGTCCTGACTGCCCCACGGGGTCCTGGAGGTTATAAGGGTGTATTGAAGCTTCTGTACCTTGTAGTCGCTTCATTGCTAACAATCCACTTACCGGGAAGACAAAGAAGCAGCTTCTTGATCCACCCCTGGAATTGGAACATTTGTCCCTAGCGAGGTGGGGGGATGGTAAAAACAAAACTGCTGACGTGACAGTTTTGCCTTTTCCTGCTTTGCCTTTGACCTAAGCCTCTGAAGCTGCTGCAGCTGCAGACACACCGCCTCTGAGTAAGTAAGGGTGCTCTGTGGCCCCTTAGCCCAAACCTCATTCCCTCCAGGCTGTCACCCTAGGGGTTCCTTGCAAATGCTTTCAGGCTCGTTTCTTATTTTTAAAAAGGATGTGTATAAACGTGCAAGTCCTGCTCTATTTTAGCCAGAACAAACAGATTCATGTTCCTAAATGCTCTCGTGCCTCTCCCCGTTCCTCTCATAATTTACTAACACGTCATCCCATCCCCACCTCCGGATTTCTTTCCAGATGCCTCTGAATCCCTAAGCCAGGCCACCGTCAATTTCTGTGCTCCTGCAGCACTTCCTCCCACGAGGCCTTGCAGCTCCTGCCAGCCCCGCCTGATCTGTTGCCCAACTGTCTTCCTCAACTGGTACCCAAGCTGGTGGCGTTCAGACCAACCCTCAGCTGCTTTTCAACAATGCTGGCCTTTTCTCTACATGCCCCACCCTCCATCTCGGTCCTCCCCAAGCTTTTCTGTTTCCAAAGAGAGTTTCTTACCTCTCATTCCAAAGGTGAATCCTCCAGGTCAGGGGTCTCTGGCCACCCGGCCCTGTGCATGCCCTCTGTCCTCCGCCTGCCCCCTGCACATTGTCCCCGACATCCCATCAGCTTTGCTTTGGAGGATGCTCTCTGGCAGGGGACAGAGGCCACTGGAGAAAGTGGGGTTTAGAGATCACACGATTTCATTTGTTCTTCTTCCTCCTCGTTAATACTGAAAACCCTTTCAGGGACTCATTTGCTCACCAAATATTTATGAGCCGCCTACTGTATATCAGGCACTGAACTAAACCCTGGGATAGCTGGCCGATTGCTAGGTATTAAGGTTCAATACGAAGGTTTAGAAGATTATTCAGAAATCCACTCCAGAGTTGCCTTAAGAAATAGATCAAAGAATAAAAAGTCTTTTTTCTTCCTTTTTCTAAGTGGACAGTTACCAAGAGACAACAAGAAGCATGTCACGAAATTTGTGTAGGGTCCAGGGACTTGGCTGGGTCATAAACAAGGTCTTAATTACACAACTTAGTGTGGTCCCATTGATTTAGGGACATTTATTAAGTGCCCCCCCCCCCAGTTTCAGGGTCCTTCCTCTTCCTCAGAGGTCTGCAACCCCATGACTGTAGGGTCGTGGTGATGGGGCTTAAAAGCCCAACAGGTGCAAAACAGTTCTAGCAGTCTGTTGTATAACAATATGAATATAGTTAATGCCACTGAACTCTACGCTTAAAATGGTTAAAATGTTGTATTATTTTTTTCAGCACAACTTTTTAAAACCTGACGGATGTCTTCCAACACCCCTCCTCTGAGGGATCATTTCCCTGCTGGAAAGACTCACAGGGAGTGTGGAGTCCAAGGATGAGGCGGCTGCCTCATCTGTGTTGTGTCATAGGGACACAGATAAGCCACAAGCCAGTGCCCCTCACCTGCTCTGCCAGGTAAAACCCAACCACAGCCGGGGGTCTCTACATCTGGCAGGATACCACTCAAGGCTTTTATTTCTTGTTTTCTGGAGAAGGTAGGAATTTTCCATCTTTACTTCTCCAGAATTCTGATTGCTTCTTCAAATGTGTAGTTCTACAGAGCTCGTTCTCTGAGCTGACAGAATCTTGAGCGAAAAAGAGAAAGAAAAAGCCAGCCTTACACTTGGAATGAGAAAAGCACAAAAATGTCTCTAGAACATGGCTACCAGTGCTGGAGATCTGCTTATACTCTTCAAATTCGTCTGGCGAGGATGAACAAAATAAATTTGGCATCCGTTTTTCACTTCATTTCATCTCAATTGAGTGTCTCTGGGCTCATGGGCTGTATAAAAATTAGGATTTAATATCACCTCTCGTCTCCTCTTTCTCTTTGCTCTCTTCCCTATGGAGGACAAAAAATGGCTCTTGGCAGGGCTGGTTTCATGGCTGTGGGACCCCTGCAGTCCGCTGCCCAAGTTCCCATGCTCAGAAGAGCCCCGTGCTTGGTTTAGGTTTAATGCTTTGCTGTCACCCTCTCGAAATCCTTAATGATTTTTAAACCACGGAACCCATATTTTCATTTTGCACTGGGTCCCGCAAATTATGTAGCCAGTCCTGCTCTTGGTGATGAAAAGCTTTTTCAGGTGCTTTTTCACAGTTTTTCACATGCAATCCCTCACACTGTCCCTTCTTCCATGGCCAGCATCAAAGTTCCTTCCTGGTCATGACAGTAGAAGGAAAAATAATTTCTTAGGTCTTAAACAAAGATAAGGGTTTTTTTCCTTGTTAAAAATTACACCCCTTTTTTAAGTAGCAACACAAATCTTAAGTAGGGGATACAGTACTTCAGTTTGATGTACTAAAATGATTTTTCTTTAAAGAAGAAAAAATTTCCTTGTGGGTCCCACCGATACTAAAGTAAGGTCAGGGAAGGCTAACTTAAGAGAAACATACTCACTCCTTAAGCTCAGAGATTCTGGCTCCCATGGAGTGCATGCAAACATTTCTGTTAATACTGAGCAAAATACAACTTCGATCCCTGAGATCCTAACTCATTCATGAAAAGCAACAGGAAAAGACGTTGCATGGAACATGGTAATCAACCAACCAATAGGTACCAAGGGCTTTGTCCTCACCACCCGCATCCCCTCTCCCATTGTGGGATTTAAAGTATTTTTGTGAAAACAGCATTTGTGTTTTTTTAAGGGGTGTAGGATCTAAATCAATTCTAATATATTTTGAATACATTCATCATCATACACTAAAAGCAAATTCCCATTTTGTGGTTCTCAGCGGAGAGTGACAGAGCCTTGTTTGTGACAGCCCCGGGCATAAGCAATCATTGTGTAGCTTAATTAGATATTCCCTGTGTTAGTGTGAGGGACATATGTCTATTCACTGTAACAAACACCAAGAGCGGCCGGGTGCTTTCAGGCTCCTGCTATATGCAGATAAAGGCAACGCAAGTGCAAGCTCTCCCAAGGACCTGTGGCCCCAGCCGGCCCCAGCATGCCCAGCCCGCATTCACCGATTGGTTCCAGTTTATTAACAGCCTATGAACTTCTCATCGGCTCCTGGACTGGTCAGGATTGTCACCTGCAACTGCCAGGCCAGGGCCCCCTCTCCAGCTCCTGGGAAACTGGGCGGGTCCAGCTCTGCCGCGCCGGATGCACCGTCGGTTTCCCTCACAAAGAATCATGTCCTTAGGGAGTTGCAAACTTCAGGAGTGGAAAAGCAGATCAACTCTGAGGCAGCTCCAGACAGGAAGGCCACCCCATGCGGAACGAGCAACGCTAAGCTAACCTAGACTTGGCGAATTTTAAAAGCAGCTTAAATTCTTACAATGTCAATGTTTAAATATCACTTCAAAGTTGGACCGAGAGATGATCATACTAAGTGAAGTAAGTCAGACGGAGAAAGACAAATATTACATGATATCGCTTAGATGTGGAATCTAAAAACAATACAAATGAACTTATTTATGAAAAAGAAACAGACTTACAGACAGAAAACAAACTTATGGTTACCAAAAGGGAAAGCGGAGGGGGAGGGATAACAGGAGCATGGGATTAATAGATACACACCACTATACATAAAGTAGAGAAACAACAGGGATTCACTATATAGCACAGGGATCTGTATTCAATATCTGATGATAATCTTTAGTGGAAAAGAATCTGAAAAGAATATATATATATATATATATATATATATATATATATATATATATATATAAGCTGAATCACTTTGCTGTACACCTGAAACTAACACAATACTGTAAATCGACTATAGTTGAATAAAAAGAAGAAAAAAATATATATCACTTCAAACTAACGAGAATGAGGGCGCAGTACCAAGTGGGTGCAATGCAGCCCATGTCTCACCTTCTCTTTGGAAAAGGTAGAAAATGAAAATGGGGGACAGAACCCAGAACGTCCCTGGGTCCCCAGAGGTGTTTGTCTCCTGAATCCATCTCGTGACCGTGGTCCTCCATCCCGCTCTCAGAACCGAGTCCAATTTCTTTCAGCTGAAAAACTATCTTACACTGCGTATTGGTTTCCTAGAGCTGCCGTAGCAAAGTACCACGAACTGAGTGGCTTATACAACAGAAAGTTACTTTCTCACAGACCTGGAGGCTGGAAGTCTGAGATCAAGGTGTCCGCAAGGTTGGTTCCTTCTGAGGTGGTGAGGGAGCATCTGTTCCAGGCTTGGAGATGGTCATCTTCTCCCTGTGTCTTCACGTCGTCTTCCCTCTATGTCTGTCTGTCTCTAAGTCCCCCCTTTTATGAGGACACGGTCATATTGCATTAGGGCCCATTGTAATGACCCCATTTTAACTTCATTACCTCTGTAAAGACCCTGTTTCCACATACGGTCACATTCTGAGGTCCTGAGGGTTAGGAATTCCATATATCCTTTTTGACAGACACAATTCAACCCATAACACACAGTTTAAGGGACATAACAAGAAAGCACCATTTACTCTAATCCCAATTCCAGAATGATGAAATATTGGGGTTTGTGGACATTGTGAAAATACAAAACTCTGATTTCCCATCAGCTGCCAAAGAACAGCCACAATGGTGAGTTGATCTTGTTGGCGCCTGGCCAAGTATCCACAATGACCTCTATGGTAACTGCAAAATAAATCAATTTCCAACAGAGAGGGGCACCCTTTGTTTTCGTCCCCTGCTGTTCCATAGGGGCTACTCTGGTGGAACTTGACTTTCTAAGAACATGGCAGTTCTATTTTGAAAGGTCAGATCTTGAAAAGCCCTGATGGAGGAGTGGGTGGACCCCAGAGATGTGATGACCGGAGGTCACCCAGCCGGTAGTGGTAGAACGAAGGCTGTAGTCCAGGGCCCCAAAGGCCAGCAGGTACACTAGTGAGGGGACAGGGTAGAGGTAGCACCAACTTCTCCGATGGCTCCACAAAGCAGTGGGAAGGCTTGATGCCTGCCTGTGCGGGTCACCCTTCAGTTGAGCCCCCCGGAGTCTGGGGAGCTCCTTCCTGGTCGGCCTTGGCAGGATGACTCTCCTCTTTTAGGAAAGGGTCTCGGAAGTCCAGAAATGCCCAGTCTGGATCTCTAAACAAAGGCACATAGGGCAACACTGCCAATAGCCGAACAGCTGTGGAATTAAGGTACCAAGGAGAGAGGTGCGCCTGCGTCAGGTGAGAGTTGATGCTCTAATTCCAAGTTAGTAGTATAGAGAAGAGCTGAGCTCTTGGAGTGAGGCAGATCCTGGTTCGAATCCCAGCACCACCACCTACCTGTTGTGTACCTGGCGGCCACTACTCAAACTTGACTTCTTCTGGAAAATTCCTACCTCTCCCAGTCGCCATAAGGATGAGCATTGATCATGCATATTCATTCCTTGATAACAAGCCAACACAGAACTGACCTTGAAAGGGGTCCTTCTTATTCAGCTATTCTTCCTGGACAGAAATGGAGTGGTTGCATGGTGGATGCAGGGATAGGATGCTGTTTTTACACAGATTAGAATAAAACTTTATTTTCATCTTATCCAAAGTTCTTTCAGAGAATGAATAAACAGGAAGCAGCTGTCAAGAGAGCTGTGTGGAGGATATGTTTTCCTTCCCCACGGCATCAGTTTATTCCCTCCCACAGGCTATAAACTGTCAGAATATATCGACAAGAATCATCTAAGAAGCCAGCTACAGTGACTCCAGTGAGCTCCTTATCTCCATCCATTGTAAATAGCCGCTCTCCTTGGTCAAAGGAAAATCGGTGGAATGTCAATACATGTACCTATTTCTATTGAGAAGATTCTGGCAAATTAAATCATTAGCCTAGAAGAAACCCCAGTGTGTAATGAGGATTTGGCGTTCCATTTGTGAGAACATGAATCTCTTCCAAGGGGCAGGTCCCTCTGAATGCTTCTGTCGACGTTTCCCATAACTGTTACCTCTGTGAGGTCAGCAGGGTGGGTTACCATCGCTCCAATTTTGCAGGGGCAGAGATCAAGGCCGACGGGGTCAAGAGATTCCCAGGATCACATGGCAGATCCAAGACCGAGACCAGGAATAGTCCTCTTCACTGTTCCAGACCTTTCCAGACTGTTCCAGACTGTTCCAGACTGTACCAGACCATTCAACGCTATTCCATGCAGTTCTACACTGTTACACACTGTCTCAGTTGTACCTTGGGACCCAAAGCAGGGAAACTTGAATAACTGTGCCACTCACTCACTGTTTTCCAGCTGGGAAACCGATGGTCCTGGTGGCTCTGGGAAGGTGGGCTGTCCTGTAGGCCATCAGCGACCAGACTGGTCCCTGAAGATGGGGCGATCCTTGGCCTCCTGAACGACTTACAGTCTGGCCAGCAACAGCCTCCAGCCCTCTGCCCCCAGCTCTACTCCCAGAACAGAAGGGGGCCCAAGTCTGCCCCTTCCCCTTTATGGATCAACAAGCTCCCTGGTATTTCCCTACTTAAGTGTGTGCGGTTAGCCGTGGATAATAATCTGTCTTCTCTGCTGGAAGACCCAGCCCTCCCCGAATTTCCCTCACATTTTCAGGTGACCAACTGCCACAGGACTCAAGTCTGTGAGTTCCAGCTCTGCCCCTGGGATTCTAACAGGGTAATAAAAGCAAGATGCAAGAAGTGTTGTTCGTATGACCTTAATTTTGTGATGTAAACAACGGCCCCTACGAATCCCAGCATATATGGTTCAACTACATTGATACACACCGAAGCGTATTAGAGCTTAGATTATTAGATACGGGATAGATTCCATTAAGTCACGACAGACATTGGGTAACTTAGACAAAAGAGAATGGGAGCTTTGTCTACTGTCTTATCAGGATGACCGATCATCATCAAGTGAAACACTCGCGGTGCAGGGTAATCTGATGGCCCTCGTGTACAGCCTGAGATGCTAGCTCCGTCAAAACAGACACAAAACAGAATACTGAGGTCCAGCGCCAGCTTCTCTGAGGGCTCTCACTGCCCCCGCTCCCCGAGCTGCAGCTCAGTCCCATGGGTCTCTCTGCCTTCCTCTCCCCTGCCTTGTCCCTCTCCGTACACTCAGAAGCAAGGGCCGTCCAGCCCAGGGCAGGCCCTCCGTACTCTGGTTGAGTGAAGGACATCTTGAGTCGTGGTGGACAAGGCTTGGGGGATGGATGGTCTTTGCAGAGACAGGTGCTGGGTGCTGAGAGCACAGACCTCCCCTCCCACCTCCCCATCCCCTCAGGAGAGGCTGGAAGCAGGGGCAGAGACCCCCATCTTCTTCCTCTGTTCACACGTTAGCCCTACTCACAAGTCTTCTGTTCATCCCCACTCAGCAGCAGAGACCAGTTTAAAGCATCTAAACCACATTTAAATATATTAGAAGCTCAAGAACACCAGAAAGAAAAAAAGAAAATAAACAGAATAGAGTTAATGGTATGCAACTTGGGTTCCATGATATGGTTCCATCCTGGCTGCCCTGGTGGTAGAGACCATCTTTCTTCTCCTTCTAGGAGCCCCTTCCACCCACTAAGACCTCTCAACACCTAAGGGAATGGGGGAGGAGGGCTCTCCTGCGTGCCTGTCTGAGGCCACTTCTGGGTCCTAGTGTCATGCCTAAGAAGCAACTTCTCCAGAAGACTGAGAATGGCAAGGTAACCCCCTTCAGGGGGGATCCCTCCAGGGTTGTGGCCTTACCCTGTGGTTTCCACGAGACGAGCACAACAGAATATAACACAAGGAGCCCAACAGTCACCAAACAAAATACCATCAAACTCACGTCAGGCAGTGGAGGGGCTGCTGCAGGACTGGGGCACCTTCCCTTACCGAGTGCCGCTGAGAGGCAGATATGCCCCCAAGACAAAGAGGGAGACTGACCCCACAGGGGCAAGAGCCCTGAAAGGCTGCAACTGCTTTTCTCAGGGCAGCCAGGGTGGTAGGAGGTTCCTGGGGGCAGAGTTAAGAAAGGAGGAGGCTACACAAGCAGGCTTTGTGGAGCACATGGGGCGGGAGAGAGCAGAGAAGTTCCAGACAATTTCTGCAGCTGTCTGGGACATGGCAGCCCCCAGCCACCCCAGCCTTTGTTCCCTCGGCTCAGAAGGCCTCCTCTTCTCTGCTGTCCCTGCTCTATCAGAACTGCATCCTCACTTGGTCACCTATTATCTCCCTTTCTTCTTTGGCAACAGAACCTTGGTTTTATGAAGGGTCACAATGGGCTGAGACATATGATTACATTCCCCCATATCCCTTGCAGCTAAGTATAGCCACACAATTAATAAGTTCTGGTTAATAAGACCAAAGTGGAGATATTAACTCAGTCTTCAGGGAAAGCAATGTAAAGGATGTTGATATAGCTAATGTAAAGGAAGTTGGTATGCTTTTTTACCTTCTGTCATTCCTTTTTCCTACCACCTGGAATGGAGGCCTAATGGCTGGAACTCCAGCAGCCATCTGGAGAGGTGAGGTGATCTTGAGGATGGAAGCCAAATATTAAGATAGTAGAGCAAAAAGCTAGAGGGACTCACTGTAGCAGCCCTGGCATTGCCAATCCTCAGATTTCCTTTACAAGAGAGGAAAAAACTTATCTTGTTTTAGCTACTGTTATCTTGTGTTTTCCATCTTATGCAGGTGAACCTAATACTGATACACCTGGCCCATTCCACATCCTCTGCCCAAAGGGATGAGAACTCTTCTCGTTGTATGTGGTCAGGGGTGGGTCAGGCCCCTGGAAACACTTTTCCTAGTTAGGAAATGCAGACAAAAATTATGCACAAACTCTTGTGGGCTTGCAGCTGTTTCGATGATATACTGTGGTAGAAAAACTATCTCCAAATGTAGTGGCTTGAAACCACCATTTTATTATTTCTCAAGATCCTGAGGGTCAGCAATTTGTTCTCAGCCACCCAGGAGTGCTGGCAATGGCCGCACATTGATGGCACCATCCAGCCAAGGATGGAAAATGCTCCCTGGTGCAAAAGTGAACAAAAGCAGTTTGCAGCATGAAAGCAATTGCTTAAGCCTGCTAACAGCCCAGGGGGGAAGTCCGAAATGAGAAATGGGAGGCTCTCTAGTGTCCTGCCTCTCCGTGGGACTTACACGGGTCCAGCAGAGGAAAGGGGAATGTTTGGCCGCCTTCACGGCAGGCTGGAGTCGACCTACCACAGGATTTGGCATCCAGTGATAAACGGAGGCTGGCTGCAGACGGGCACTGGCTGTCTGAGGCTGTGAGGTAACCCAGGAAACTGAGAAGAGAGAGAACAGGGGTCAGTTACTATATCCACTGTGGATGTTTAGTTTCCCCAAATTCGCAAAGGTATCTATAAAAAGATGTATGGCAAGATCTCTGTTTATACAGCAAAACAGTCTGAAGGTGATAAAGGAACATGACGGCTGGGACCCGTCCATTCATTTATTCATTCATTCATTCATTTAACAAGTACTTATCCAGGACTTTATATGTCCAGGCACAGTCCTGCAAACAAAAATATCTATATTATAAAATATTTATAATATAAATTGGAACAGGAAAGAAAACGAAGCTCACAGGTAAAGGGGTGATGGTCACCGTGTGGTTACGGGGTCAGCGGGGAGAAGAAATTGGCAGAAGTGTGAACACCAGAGAGGTGACCCCAGGAGAGGAAGCTACAAGAGCAATGGAGCCGAGGCGGGGACAAGGCTGGGTGTCGCAGAAAGGTCCACAGGGCCTGGGGGGCGGGACATGGAGGAGCAGCAGGGTCAGGGGTCAAGGGGCAGGTTGACCCCACGGAATTCCAGGCCTCTCTCTCCCTGGGGCCCTCTGGCACAAGTGCAGGGCTTCAAACATGGCAGCCGGCTCCAAAAACACCAAAGCTCAAGGGCAGAATTGGGTGGAGCCTTTGAGCCCTTGGATTTCATTCTAAGTGTGTTGGGAAGCCTCCAAAAGCTTTTTTTTTTTTTTTTTAATAAATTTATTTATTTATTTATTTTTGGCTGCATTGGGTCTTCCTTGTTGCGCGTGGGCTTTCTCTAGTTGTGGCGAGTGGGGTCTACACTTCCTCGCGGTCGCGCGGGCTTCTCATTGTGGTGGCTTCTCTTGTTGCGGAGCACGGGCTCTAGGCGCGTGGGCTTCAGTAGTTGTGGCACGCAGGCTCAGTAGTTGTGGCTCGCGGGCTCTAGAGCGCAGGCTCAGTAGTCGTGGCACACGGGCTTAGTTGCTCCGCGGCACGTGGGATCTTCCCGGACCAGGGCTCGAACCCGTGTCCCCTGCATTGGCAGGCGGATTCTTAACCACTGCGCCACCAGGGAAGCCTCTCCAAAAGCTTTTGAGTGAGAAGGACTGACCTGGCCTGTTTAATTTTGTTAAGAATTGGGGGCTGGAGTGGTCTTGTCTTGCATTCATCGGAAGAAGCTTCGGTGTTAGTCATTTGTCCAGAAAAAAAGTAAAAACTGAACAGTCAGGTTGGCTTCTGACATCGTGGGGCTCAGGAGGAAGAGTGGAAAGAAGGCCCAAGGCCTGCATCCCATCCCGACCCTCTCCCCAGCCCCACTCCGTCCTGCACTGCAGGCCTGCCTCACGCACAGCCATGGAAGGAGGGCAAGCTCTGGGGGGACCCAGGCCCTTAGCCCCGGACACTCTTCTCCCCTGGGGGAGGGACACAGCCAGAGCAAGACCCAAGCGGGGCCCCTAAAGTGTGGGCATGGGGCAGGCTGCCTGAGTCTCAGCATCCAGACCATGACCTCAGGGAACTGGGAGCGTGAAGATGTGACCATCAGGCTGTAATCTGGATGATCAGTTAATTCCCCAATAGACCGCATCTCCTACTGAATACAGAGACTCCCACAGATGTGCAGCCCCGGTGTAGCCTCAACATGGGGAGGTATTTCCAACACCCATACAACATCCCAGCAGAAGGAACAGGGACCAGCATGGTAAATGGTGTGCACAGAATCCCACCCAGAGGCACTTGGTCATGGCCGAGAACCTATCTTCGGTACGATCCTCTTTCACTGATTTTAGAAGAAGCTGGGTTTTGAGGCCACATGGTTTGAGACCCACCCCAGGATGCCTCTCACCCTTGCCCCCTTCCACCTCTCTAAGGCCAGTTGCCTGACAACATAAAAGAGACAGGTAGGAATAGCCAGGAAGGTGGCTAGGTACGAGGACATCCAAGAGGGGACATTAAGGGAAAGTGGGCCCGAGCATAGGAAGAGCCCACAGAGGGGACACAGTTTGGGGTGTTGCTTGGCTCCCTTTCTTGGGACTAGAGTCGGCATCTCTTATTCGTGCAATAAACAGAGTTTTATTCACCAGGAGTCCTGTCGGGGCAGGCGCGGCATTTGGCTAGAAGACCGTTTGCAAGGGTCCGCTCAGATGAAAAGTATATCGGAAGAGGGTGAGTTCTGTTAACAGGAGGGTAGGGGGACAGGTTTGTGCTGAACGACTGTGTGTCATGATGGGGTGAGGAGTCAGAGAGGGGGACGGGAAAGAAAGAGAACAAAAATGAAAATCGGTAGTAGATGCGGGCGAGAAGTGGCCGGGGATGGGGGGATGGGGAGTCTGGGCTGCGTGCTGTTAAGGGTGACGTGTACAGTGCGAACTCAGAGGCCCGGGAACAGCTCCTGAAGCCACGCTATTGTGGTGGCCTGGAAACAGCCTACAGGGAAGGGGTGACAAAGAACAGCTGCACCCCAGAGGGCATCCCGGGGCCTCTGGGGCAGCAGCAAAAGCCCCTCTGCTCCCACTATAGTCAGAGAAAGCAGGAGCAGCCGTGGAGGAGACCAGGAAGAAGCTGGGGGGGTGGGGGGGGAGGGGAGCGGGGAGCAGCCCAGCTGGCTTGAGCCACACCCAGCACAGGAGACCACAGAAGCTTCTGTCTTGATCTAGGCTGGTACCCACAGCACTGCTTTCCTGGTCCCTCTGCTACTCTCAGCACCCCAGGATTTTAGACCTGAAGACTGGTAGCTGCCTCAATTCTTCCCTTGGATAAAGGGTACACGAATCCCACTTTTTTTTTTTTTTTTTTTTTTTTTTTTTGGCTGTGTTGGGTCGTCGTGTCTGTGCGAGGGCTTTCTCCAGTTGCGGCAAGCGGGGGCCACTCTTCATCGCGGTGCGCGGGCCTCTCACTGCTGCGGCCTCTCCCGTTGCGGAGCGCAGGCTCCGGACGCGCAGGCTCAGTAGTTGTGGCTCACGGACTTAGTTGCTCCGCGGCACGTGGGATCTTCCCAGACCGGGGCACGAACCCGTGTCCCCTGCACCGGCAGGCAGATTCCCAACCACTGCGCCACCAGGGAAGCCTCCACTTTTTTGATGAGTGGTCAAGTATCTGAAAATGCAGGCGAGTCCCTGCTTTATGAAAGCAAGTGAAAACTTGCCCTAAATGCCCCCCATCACTTTAAATGGATCCACTGTTATAAGTGGGAAGAATCAAGGGAGTTAATAATGGTGTTATTGCTCTCCTCGAGGGTCATTAACCACAATATAATACTTCCTGTCTCCTCGTTTGCACACAAGCAGCTGCCATGTGCCAGGGAAATAAAAGTCGTAATAGGGGATGAAGGAGCGTGGAATTGGCCCTGACCTCAGTCTCCACCCAATGTAGGAAGCAGTGCCAGTTGCCACAGCTACACGCATTTTCCTCCCATTGGTGGGGGGAGCTGATGGAGGCCAAGGCCACCCTGGGGAGATTCTAGAATATTCTGGCATCCCAAAGACCATTAGCCTAGACAGGGTCCCATCCTGGTGACCAAGAGCTCATCATTCCACACACTCCCTGGGAGGCTTTCTCTTGATAGAAGAACTGCTCGTCTCCAACCCTGTCCGCATGTTAACATGTATGAACATCGAGGCAAGAGGCACCGTGTGAAAGAAGCAGAAGAATTCCTCCCTGTCTTAGTGTGAGCTCCGCACCCAGTGAGACTAGGCCGGCCTCAACCTTCTCTGGGTCTCGGTTTCCTCGCCTGCAAAACAGGCAGCTGCCCTCCCAGCCTCATGGGGACACCATAAGGCTCAATGAGATGACAGATGTGAAAATGGTTAACAAAAACTAAGGGCAAGGGTGTCCCTGGGCAGGTCACATGGCCTTCCCAGCTGGCTGGAACCGGCCACGTGGCCACCGGTGCAGGACACCTGCCCGCACGCCCTCAGCTTCGGCAGCATCCCGCGCAGAGCTTGCTCTTTCACCTCCACAATGCCTTGCTGGGCAGCCTTGGGTTCTGACATTTCTGAAAATATGTTTTGGACTAATTGACAGATCAGAGGAAGGCAGTATACTGGTGTCTCAATCCTTCTACGAACTGCCTTTAAAAATAGAAGATTGCGGGGCTTCCCTGGTGGCGCAGCGGTTGAGAGGCCGCCTGCCGATGCAGGGGACGCGGGTTCGTGCCCCGGTCCGGGAGGATCCCACGTGCCGCGGAGGGGCTGGGCCCGTGCGCCGTGGCCGCTGCGCCTGCGCGTCCGGAGCCTGTGCTCCGCGGCG
>NC_041221.1:4068367-4075047 GCF_002837175.3 Physeter macrocephalus
AACAGTGAGAGGCCCGCGTACGGCAAAAAAAAAAAAAAAAAAATAGAAGATCGCGGAGGGAGGGTGTGTGTCACCATGGATGTGGCTGGTGTTTTCCCTATCTGCCCCTCCTCCGCCCACCGCCCTCCTGGCTTGTCTTGCTCACCCTGTTCCCATCCTCCATTCCAGCCCCCATGGCCTGTTCCCTGCCCTCCTGTCCCACAGCTCTGCCTGCGCCCTTCTCAAACCCCAGTCCTCCAGGCCTGCCTCCTTACCAAACCCTCGTCCAAGAGGCCTCGGCTGTAAGCTCCTGCTTCCTCTTCTAAACACTCAAAGCCTCGCCATCCTCAAAGCCAGGATCGTCGCCCCAGCAGTGTCGGCATCACCTGGGCACTGACTACAGCAAAGCATCTCAGCACCTCAGGCTCTGCCCCGGCTCCTGGACCCGGACGCTGCACTTAGCAAGATCCTGGCGCTCCAGGCGTGCTGAGCCCCAGCAGCTCCGATTCCCTCCCAGCTCATGCATGCCCTGTAACCTGACACTGCTAGTCAGGTGTTCAGATGTGTCTATCCCACGCCCTCAAGTGGGTTACACGTTACTAGGAGGCAGGGAGCCCACACTTTCTCAAGGGCCTGGCACAGCCCTCTGCACATAGCGAGCGCTCAGTGAACTCGGCCAGTCCGTGTAGATTCGGCCTCTGCACTCATTCATTCAAGTATTCACTGAACACCTAGTAGGGAGGGGCCCAGCCCTGCTCAAGGCACCGGGGTACATACAGCAGAGAACACCACTCCCGTGGAGCCTCCCATCTTGAGTGGGAGCAAACAGACGTGTATAAATACATGCGCAAGTAAGTGACCGGGCCATTCTAGCTGCTGGTAAGCGCCACGAAGAAAAGAAAGCAGGAAGGAGTGACAGTGGGCCGGGCGGGGAGGGGGCACCACGAGGGTGGGTGGTCTGAGAAGGCCTCTTGAGGGGGTCATATCTGCACCGAGAACTCAATGGTGAGGAGACCTGGGCAGAGGCTTCCAGCAGAGGGAAGAGAGGAGGGCAAGGGCCCCAGAGGATGGGCTTGGTCCAGCTCGGTCCGGCTCCCGTTCCCTCTCCCTGCCCCGTTCCAGGCAATCACACACCCTCTGCGTCTCGTCCGTCCAACCGCACCCTCTTGGAGCTGGAAAAACCCCAGGTCTCAGGTCGAGCCATCTGTATCTGTTCACCTCCCCAACGTGCATCGTTGGTCATTCCTTCATTCTTTTCTCCAAAGCCAACTTTGCTCTTTCTCTAAACATAGTTGAGACGCCAAGGAACAGGCATGAGGAAAGAGGGCTTCTTCGAAAAACATTCTTCTTAAATCAGTTTCATTTTCCTGGATGGGACCAGGTGAGGCCATCATGGCCCTCGCTACACACGAAGTGTGGTCCTCCAACTCAGCTGGGAGCTTCTTAGAAATACAGAACCTCAGGCCCCACCCCAACCTACTGAACCAGAATCTGTACTTAGCAAGACCTCCAGGTAATCTGACGTGGGGCAGGGTTCTGCCTCCATTCTCCACTATCTCTAGAAACCTCCAAACGAGGTTTAGAACAGCTTATCTGTAGGTTTAGGTCTAGAACAGCTGACATTACTGTGAACCATACACCCATCTAATTCTCGCTTTAAAAAGTACCTGTGACCCTCCTACATTGCTGGTGGGAATGTAAATTGGTACAGCTACTATGGAGAACAGTATGGAGCTACCATATGATCCAGCAATCCCACTCCTGGGCATATATCCAGAGAAAACCATAATTCAAAAAGATACATGCACTCCAATGTTGATTGCAGCACTTATTTACAATAGCCAAGACACGGAAACAACCTAAATGCCCCTCGCCGGATGAACAGATAAAGAAGACGTGGTACCTATATACAATGGAATATTACTCAGCCATAAAAAAAGAATGAAATAATGCCATTTTCAGCGACATGGATGGATCTAGAGATTGTCATACTGAGTGAAGTAAGTCAGGCAGAGAAAGACAAATACCATATGATATCACTTATATCTGGAATCTAAAAAAAATGGCACAAATGAATTTATTTACAAAACAGAAACAGAGTCACAGATGTAGAAACAAGCGTATGGTTACCAAGGGGGAAAAGGGGGGATGAATTGGGAGATCAGGATTGACATATACACACTACTATATATAAAATACATAACTAATAAGGACCTACTGTATAGCACAGGGAGCTCTACTCAATACTCTGTAATGACCTATATGGGAAAAGAATCTAAAAAGGAACGGATATATGTACGTGTATAACTGATTCACTTTTCTGTACACCTGAAACCAGCACAACATTGTAAATCAACTAGACTCTGATAAAAATTAATTTTAAAAAAGTACCTGTGAGGTAGATGTAAGTAAAATTATGAGCTTCATTTTGCAGATGAATTAACTGAGGCCCAGGGAGGTTAAGTAAGCTGCCCAAGTTCATAAGCTTGTAAGTGACAAGGCTGAGTTTGAGCCCCAGTGGCCCGACTATATAGAGAGCCTGCCCTCTGACTGCCTCACCACTTTATGGAGGAGGAGCTGGCGCAGAGGCTGTATCACTCAGCTCGGACTGCTGTAACAAAGTACCACATACTGGGCGGCTGAAACAGCACAAAGGTATTGCCTCCCGGTTCTGGAGGCTGGAAGTCCAAGATCAAGGTGTCAGCAGGGTTGGTTCCTTCTGAGGACCGTGAGGAAGGATCTGTTCCATCCCTCTCTCCCAGCTTCTGGTAATTGGCTGGCAATCTCTGGCATCCCTTGGCTTGTAGGAGAATCACCAGATCTCTGCCTACATCTTCACCTGGCATCCTTCCTGCAGATATCTGTGTCCAAATTCCGCCCCCCCCTTTTTTCTTAAGGATCAGTCATATTGGATTAAAGCCCACCCTAACAGCCTCATTTTAACTAATTACATCTGCAATGATCTTATTTCCAAAGGTCACAGTCTGAGGTACTGGGGGGTGAGGATTTCAACGTGAATTTAGAGGGACACAATCAGTCCATGACAGAGGCTAATAAAACAGTTGTAACAGCTAACATTCTGCTGTGCAGAGTGCCTTAAGGGTATCAACTCACCCAGTCCTCTCCACGGAACTTCTATCTAAGTTCTATTTTCATCCTTGTTTTGCAGATGGAGGGAACTGGGTCACTGACAGGTAACGTCTCTTGTCCTAAGTCACACAAGGAGCTAGGATTCAAACCCAGGTCGTCTGGCCTCGAAGTTTGCACTACAGTTGTCTCAATATAGTGTACGATTATACTGAGGTCACGTTTATATAGCTTCTTTAGCAAGTTGTTGATGGATTTTGGTTCAGTGTGTTCAGGAAAGTGTCTCTGAAGCAGAGCCCTGTGGGTGGAGAATCCCTGGTGTTCAGCGAGCACAGGGACAGAAGGGGCTAGAAAACCCCATATCCTCGGTGCAGAGAAAGCAGGTACTGAAAGCAAACAAAACTGGGACATCACCTCAGTCTGAATGAAAACCACAAAATAAGTGTCCTTCCATGGTGCCTGGCATGTAGCCAGTACTCAATAATATTAGCTACTGATGTCATTTTACTAAGCAGCTACTAGGTGCCAGGCTCCGGGCTAGGCACCTTCCTCATAGTTCCTTCTAATCTGTATAACAGCCCTAGGAGAGAAACACTATTATTCCCATTTTATAGATGAGGAAACTGAGGCTCAAATGAGTCTTGCGGAGGCTACAGCCTAGCTCCTATCCACCGTCCAGGCATCAGGACTCTGCTTTGTAAGACATAAATAGGCTGAGCCTTTGAGCAGAAAAGCCTTAGAATATTCCAGAGGGGGAGATTTGCATGTTTAACGTGGATCGTCTTCACCGGAGTTAATATTTCCAGGTCAGAGCGCCTTCAGGAAAGGACGGAGGTGGCCTCCCAGCTCAGTCTCCTTAACTGCACCCTGGGAAGTCTCCACACTGCCTTTCTTTCTCCCCCCGGTGGTCTAATCTGGAGTCAGATCCAGCCGCTGGCTCTTGCAGACGGAGAAGGACTGCAAGCCAACGGGAAAACAACAGGTGAGTTCTGAACAGTCCCCTTCTGTGCCTCGGGCAGCCTGTCTGCCTAGGCAACCGCGGGGCCACACTGACTTCCAGAACCTTCTGTCTCTGCAGGTGTTTTAGGAACTTGGCCTCAGCGCTTCAGTGACCCATATTTTATTACCTTTCAGGTTTCTATAATTCATCATTCACTCCTTTCTGAAAACCTAGAATGAAAGTTTAGCAGCTCAGTGCCCCGGCCTCTCTCCATTCTCTCCCCAAACACATCGGCCTGTTTGTTCCCTTTCATCCGCACTCTTCCTGTTGCATTCTGTCCGTTCAATGGGGAAAGAGTGAAACCGGATGGCTGGACCCAGTGCGGGGAAATGACTTCAGAGCCACCTTTGTTTCCCTCATTCCTTTGAGCACACTTGGCCCTGCGTCTCTATGAAAGGGCTTGTTTGAACCATTTGGAACATCTAGCAAGCGGGAGATGCTGTGGCCAGAATCGCTCGCATCTTTTCAGGCTGCCTGAGACTCTGGGTGAAACTGCCAAATTTTTGCAACAAAACTAACCATGACATTGGACATTGTGTTATAAATTAGCCACAGCCTTCCAAGCAAATTGTCTCTTTTCATTGTGTCAGCGTAAGCCTTTGGGACGTTTGGCTTCAGCTACTGACTTTGGGGAGACTCAGAGAATATTTTTGTTCAGCCCCAAACCAAACCTTCAGACACCAAGCTGCATGTGCTACATATCTTAATTCACAGTTATTCTTATCATACTTACTCAGAGGATCCCTGTTAGAGATATTCCATTTCTCTGCCTAAAATTCTGTCAATAGGCTTTTAAGTTTTGATGTGGCAGGAAATATCTCCATTCATCTGTAAAACACAAAGATGTACTTCTCTTTTTCTAGGCTTTCCACGATGATTATTTGAAGTTTCTTTTAAGGAAGAGTTCTTTGCAGATCTACAGTGAGAGGTATTAAGATCTGTTATTATAGAGCTCTGGGTGACGTGTAGAATTTCAGCATTTGGTACTCACAGAAGCAGTGAAAAATTTCTGTTTCTGTTACATCACCCTGGTTTCAAAAAAAGAAAAAGAATGCATCTATCCATCAGCCTGAGTTATGTCACCAATAGCCAAATCAAGCTTTTGTTATTAAAAGGAAATCTGAAAGAATCCTCAGAGGCTATCTAATTTCTTTTCTTACTTTTAACTTTTTCCCACAGAAAAGGTGGCATGGGATGAATCTGGACTCAGAAATAATTTTTAAGTAGTAAACTTTATTAAAATCAGGTCCCAATGACATTTATTAAAAATAAAACAGAGGACTTCCCTGATGGTCCCAGTGGTTAAGACTCCGTGCTTCTACTGCAGGGGATGCGGGTTCGATCCCTGGTTGGGGAAGATCCCACATGCTGTATGGTGCAGCCAAAATAAATAAATAAGATAAAATAGAATAAAACTTCTTATAATATGTGTAAAATACATCCACTAGATTTGATAACCTATAGTGTCTTAACCAGAAGAGAGACCACCGCATTGTGCTGCCTTTGTCCTCCCACACTGGAAGGAAGGACCACCGTGACAAAGCTTTAAAATAACATTGTAAGGAACTATTAACATCGTGTCAGTGCATAACACCTCGATTAACTTGCACTCCCTTTTGAAAATGAACAAAATGCATATTCTTTCTTATTTTCCCAGCAGGAATCTTTATTTAATCTGAACTGTTTCGAACTATGACTTACGAGTCTGTTCAGATGGTCCCCAAGTGAGAGTGGACCAAATGTGTCTAAGGAGCTCTGCTCCATCAAGGAACACTTACCAAAGGGTAAGTCACCTCCTCCTCCCCATCTTCTCTCTCTACTCCTCTCCTCTACCCAGAAAGGAGCTCAGTGCCCCTCTCTGCGCAGCTCCTTCTCTGTCTTCTGTGTTCCAGGAAGAGTTACGTGTGGATGGGATGGGGGAAGCCGATACAGGGCAAACGTTAGATGGGGCGGCCACTTCTCATAGCGACAGTGTAAATTTCAACACCTCTTGGGTAATGGACACTTTCCAGAGAATTTTGCTCTTCTTAGCAGAAAACAGCACTTTAAAGTGAACTCTGTTCTTTCATTACAGGTCTAAACTCCAGCCAGTTTCAATAGGACATTTTAGCAAAGACGACCTTTTACACTTAGCTGGCTTTTCTGCAAGAAGACAGTCTCTTCAGGGACAACGGGGGGCTTTGCAGCCTGTCTGTTCTTACGGAGCGGGTGGACGGTGCTGTACACTCACCAAGGCATCGGGGCCCCATTGTCCGTCACTGCAACAGTTCCAGCTTCTCCATCCAAAGCAGGGGTGGGCGGCAGGGTTGGGGGAACAGGCAGGAGAGGTTTTAGGTTTCTATGAAAGGAAAAGGAAGCCTGACACACCTACCTCCTTGGGGTGAAAGGAGTCACTAACACACACACACACACACACACACACACACACACACACACACACACACAGAATCTGCCTGCCAGTGCAGGGGACACGGGTTCGAGCCCTGGTCCGGGAAGATCCCACATGCCGCGGAGCAACTAAGCCCGTGTGCCACAACTACCGAGCCTGAGCTCTAGAGCCTGCAAGCCACAACTACTGAGCCCACGTGCCTAGAGCCCGTGCTCCACAACTAAA
>NC_041221.1:4075075-4089554 GCF_002837175.3 Physeter macrocephalus
ACACACACACACACACACACACACACACACACACACACACACACAACCCCTTTAGGCAGAGACAAGAGTGGTTGTTATGGTGGATGCGAGTTTCTCCCCAAGAATGTCCTGAACGTGGGAGGCCACGGCAGCTGTTCCCCTTGAGCCGGCCCACGGGGCCCCTGCCAGGGGCTATAATGGCTTGCTGGCCCTTGCCAGCTGTCACACTTTGCATGCCGCTGGAGCTCCGGTCCAGCAGAAGGGGTATCCAAGTCACCAGCATCAACAAGCGCCAAATCCTGTGCCCATGCTGGGCCCACACGGCCACCTGGAGCCCTCTTCTGGGGCTCGCCCGAGAGCACTTTAATACACACTGACCGGAGTGTCCTACTGACAGTGTCCTGGGCTGGGGAGGGGAGTTCTCCTTCCCCAAGACAGAGATTTGGGGAGGTTAAGGGCTAAAGAGAAACATCAGGGACACCTCCAGTAAAGAGGGGCCCTTCTGAAGGGAAGAGCAACGTGTGTGCTTCCATCTCTGATTCCCAGGGCACCCCTGCCTATGGAGGGGGATGTTTAGGCCACTGTCCCAGGTTGAGCTTCTGTCTTTCTCGTTCACTTCCCCTTCCTGCTGGCAGAGGAAGGCCCCGGGAACCCCACCTCGGATGTGGGAGGAGGAGGAAGCCAGAGGGTGAGGTGTCTGGGGTCTACCCCAATCTGGCACCTCAGCTACAGGACAGAGGGGTCCTCAGGGTGAGGGCGAGCTTTGCCAGAGGGGGCTGTGTAGGATTCATGGAGGTTGGATCCTGGGAACCGCCTCTTCTAGGACATGGCTGAAACCCATCAACTCCCCAGTACTGGCTTGGCGTAGGCCGCCCCCTCCATCCATCCTTTCACGCCGTCCCCAACCATCCCCATCGTGGCCCCCTCCTCAGCTTCCTGGAGACCTGGTCCAGCTGGAGAGAATTCTGGAAGCTGGCCACCGATGGGGCAGCTCTGCCTGTCCTGTCTGAAGGCACATTATCAACCCCAGAAACGCACCACCCTTCCACCCTCTGGGATCCTCAGTGTCACCATCTATGGCAGGGTTTTTTTTAATGCCCAGCTCATACGGTTCCCATGAAAATCAAATGCAAGTGTCTGTTGAAATGCTTTGGGAAACAGGATGCTTTAACAAAAGGGGGAAAGATTAGTGAGGTCTTAAAACTCGAAACTTTCCAGGTGATTTCCTTGGTCTCTCTCCTTCCTGCCCCATACAGTTCTGCTTGGAGACTTCGGTCCTTCCTGCTGAGGTCTCTTCCTCTCTCCTTAAGTGAGTCCCCCAGCCTGCTAGGGGGTCCCACCAGGCCCCTTCCCTCTCTCTGAAACCTAGGGGAAACTCTTGGATTAAAGCACTGTTGGGAGTTTGCACATTTCAGGGATGAATCTGTGAGCTAGGAGAGATTTCACACCGCTTCTTAGACACCCTCGGGACACACAGTCATTGCAAAGCTTTGGCAGGATGAAGAAATGAACAAATGATTCCCGCCCTCAGAACAATCACAACCCAATGCAGAAATGCCCTCCACATAACACCATCGAGGCTACGGGAAAAATGCTATCAATGGTCTCCGAGCGTGATGAGAGGAAGAAGATGAGAAATCACTAAGACTCTGAGAAGAAAGTAATGCTGGAGCTGAACCTGAGGCCTGGGCAGGATGTTATAGGAAAAGCTGGAGGTCAGAAGCAGAGATCGGAGTGAGCCTATGGGGAGAATGTTGGTGGAAGAAAACGGAACGACGCAGCCCTGAAATCAGCAAGCATGGCCGGTGGGCTCCGAGAGCTGACATCAGTCCCCGTTATGACAGGCCCTGCAACAGCAGCCCTCTTCTCACACCAGAGGGGACCACGGTAGAGAAGCTCGTTTTCTTTAAGTTACTATCAACATCAGCACTGTCCAGCGGAACTCTCTGTGATGATGAAATGGCCTCTGTGCTGTCCAATAGATGGCCACTAGAGCCACTACTAAGCACTTGAAGCAATGCTAGTGCGGCCAAGGGACTAAACTTATGACTTGATTTTATTGAAAATAATTAAATTTTAATAGGCACAGGTAGCTGCTGGCTACTGTATTGGATGGTAGAGGTTCAGATACCAAAAGGTCCTGTTTCCCATGCCATTTGGCCGTGGGATAATGACAAGCTGCAATAGTATGCCCCGGTGTTGGGAGAGAAGATTTCCAGGGTCACTGAGTAATCTCTACTTTATTTGGGGAAGAGAAAAGTTCAGTTCCACCCCGAGCAGATATGAGTGTGTGGGTGGGTTGTTGTTTTTGGATTTTGTTGTTGTTGTTGTTTTCCTGCTAAAAGGCCAATTTCTATGTGAGTTTTTACTTAAGCAAGAGTGGAGTCGCTGACGGAATGAATACATGTCTCTTTTGGGGAGGAAAGAAATCCCACCCCCAAAGCTCCTCAGTGCCTAAAGACCTTTTATTCAGAGAGAAGGAAGAGGGAGAGGCTGGGAGGAACCATTCTAATGCTACTGGTCCCTGAGCCCAGAAATTTAGTTCTCAAACCTCGCAGGAAATCACGTATTTTTAAAAAACCCGTTACAACCATGCTCACAGCGGCATCATTCACGATGGCCGAAAGGTGGAAGCAAACCAAGTGTCCGTCTGTAGAGAACTGGATAAACAAAACGAGGTATATACATAGAATGGAATATTATTCAGCCTTAAAAAGGAACGAAATCCTGACACATGCTAAAGCATGAATGAACATCGAGGACATTATGCTAAACGAAATAAGCGGGTCACTAGACGGTAAATACAATATGATTCCACTTATATGAGGCACCTAGAGTGGTCGGATTCATAGAAGAATAATGGTTGCCAGGAGTAGCAGGGAGGATGGGGAATTGTTTAATGAGTACAGAGTTTCAGTTCTGCAGGACGAAGAGTTCTGCGGGTTGGATGCACAGCAATGCACTTAACACTACTGGACTGTACACTAATAAACGGTTAAGACGGTACATTAAGTTATGCGTATTGGACCACAATTTAAAACCAACCAATATGCATATGTATCCCAGAAAGTAGAGGCAGAGGGTAGAAGGAGGTAGGCACAGGAGCGTTAGCCTCACCATGCCACCAGTCCTCCAAGAACAGCCGCACTCCACCCGAAAAGGCGCGTCCCTCCCTCCTTCCCCCCCTCCCGGAGGCCTGTCCTGTGATTCTCCACGGGGCGCTCACAATCATGTCCTTAAGCGGTGCCAGCGGTACCTCCGCGCCGGCCTGAGGAGCGGGTGGCCAATGAGCACGCGCCTGCGCCGGACCTCGCGCCCCCATTGGCTGCGCCCAGCAGCCCGCGACCCCTCAGGTTCCCAAGCCGGGTTTAAAGGGGTTGGGCGCGGGCTACTGCCCTGCCATCCGCTCCCCGCGCGCAGGTCTGCGGGGAGGGGCGGCCTGCTGAAAGGTCCACCCCGGGGCGTTCCTGAAGGGCGCTTCGGCCCTCCCCACCGTCCCCCAGATGTATTATGCGGTTTCCCAGGCGCGCGTGAACGTGGCCCCTGCGACCATGCTGCGGCCACAGCGGCCGGGAGACGTGCAGCTCGGGGCCTCCCTGTATGAGCTAGTGGGCTACCGGCAGCCGCCCTCCTCCTCCTCTTCCTCCACTTCCTCCTCCTCCTCCACGACGGCCCCCCTTCTCCCCAAGGCGGCGCGCGAGAAGCCGGAGGCGACCGCCGAGCCGCTGGGCACGGGATCCGGGCCGGGCGCGCACGCGGGCGGCGGCTCCCGGGCAGACGCCAAGGAGGAGCAGCAACAGCAGCTGCGGCGCAAGATCAACAGCCGAGAGCGGAAGCGCATGCAGGACCTGAACCTGGCCATGGACGCGCTGCGCGAGGTCATCCTGCCCTACTCGGCGGCGCACTGCCAGGCTGCGCCGGGCCGCAAGCTCTCCAAGATCGCAACGCTGCTGCTCGCCCGCAACTACATCCTGCTGCTGGGCAGCTCGCTGCAGGAGCTGCGCCGCGCGCTCGGCGAGGGCGCGGGGCCCGCTGCACCGCGCCTGCTGCTGGCCGGCCTGCCTCTGCTCGCCGCAGCGCCGGGCTCAGTGCTGCTGGCGCCCGGCGCCGTGGGGCCGCCCGACGCGCTGCGCCCGGCCAAGTACCTGTCGCTGGCGCTCGAGGAGCCGCCGTGCGGCCAGTTCGCGCTCCCCGGCGGCGGCCCGGGCGGCGGCGCTGGCAGCCCCGGCCTCTGCACCTGCGCCGTCTGCAAGTTCCCGCACCTCGTCCCGGCAGGCCTGGGCCTGGCCGCGGTGCAGGCGCAGTTCTCCAAGTGAGGGCTGGCCCGGGCCCGGGGCGCGACCTCGGCCCGGCCTCCCGCCGCCCAGCTTCTGCGCGTCCCCGCGCCCTGCGCCCCGCGAGAGCAGGGCCGAGCAAAGAGGGCATTTCGAACTTTCTCGCCCAGAGGAAGGGGCTGTTGGGCGTCCCCCTCCCCGCCCCCACCCCGGGGAAATTAAAGTGACCCGAGCGGATGTTCGATAGAGCGTCGGGGCCGTTGGGGCTTCTGGGTGGGTTCCAGCTGCTTTGCGCAGCAAGTGCTTACTCTCACTGCCACTGTCACCCGGCGCTTGTCTCTCCCGGCTCCGGGAGCCGTGCGCTTCGCAGGGGGCGATGTGGACTTCAGGGCGCCATGCTGGCCCAGGGTGCGGCGGCCAGGCCAGGCCCGAGGGGGCCGAGGGGGGCGGCTCTCGGAGGGCGGGGGTGGGGTGGCGGTGTTTTCTTCTCCTCGGCCAGAGGTCATAGGCGCCCTTGTTCCCAGCAGCCAGGCCCTGTTCGAGGAGGCTGCCCGACCCCAGAAAGCCGAGAGAGACCACTTAGTCGGCGCAGAAGGTCTCGGGCGTAGCAGACGGACCGACCCTCTGCGGCTGGACGCTTGGCATCGCGGTGCCACGGGAGGGGCGATGAGAATTCCCGGGTCGATGGGTGTGCTGGGCTGGGAAGTCCGCTTTCGTACCCCGACGATTACAGTGCAGCTTTTGATAATCGCATAACCGTGTGTTTTGCTGCGATTATTCGCCTTGAAATCCTGGGGTCTGCTTAGAAGGGCAGTTTAGAACTCAAGATTCATCGTTTTTTTGTCCCCCCTTCCCCAAAGGTAGCGTAACCAACATTTGAGCTTGCTTAAAAACAACCACCTTTCCCCCCGCAGAAGGGGTTCCCGGTGTCCTAAAAAATAGGGAAAAATGCGTTTCGCCGTTGCCGTCCTGTCAGAAAGCACGATCTCTAATTAACGTTCTGCCTCGTTAAAAGACACGGAGGGGGACCGGGAGCCTCACACGGCAGGCTGCTCGGAGGGGCCCCGCTGCGCTGGCGACGGCGGGGTGGCGTTTTCTGCGCTGTCCCTTCACGTGCGGGGTCTTGGACCAGCGCGTGGGGCGGGTCCTCTGGGCGCGGTGCGAGTGAAGAACTATCAGTACACTGATTTGTCACAGACGTTAACAAATTACTCCACCCAAGATGATTTTATGAGCTCTCAGAAGCTTGCTTTGGATTTTACGTTTAAGGTTTTTGGTTGTTGGTAGTAGCCGAATTTAACTGGCATTTTATTTTTTTCTCTAACTTTGTTTCGTTGCGCTGTGAAGAATCGACAAAATAAACATGTAAAACCCTTATATTTTCCGCCTGATTTGTTTGTTAATAAAAGTGTAAGGTGCCCTGGTGGATCCAGAACCTCAGGATGAAGGGCGATAATTAAGTGACGCGGGTCAAAATTTTTAAACCTGACTTCCTGATTTGTAAAATAATCCAATGGAGTCAACTGTAGGTCAAGTTCAGGCATCGCAGGTGAATGGGTGGGTGATAGGAGGGAGGGAGGAATTCCAGGAATTCGTTCTTAGCCGAGCTGGGGTGGGGGGAGGGTCTTTTTACACTACAGTCTGAAAAATGGGCTATGAAATACATTTATGATAAAGTTATTTTCTATCTCATCATGTTTCTCAGAAATCTACCTTTTTCTGTCTTAGTGGACAGAAGCTTAAACAGTATCTCGTGGTTATGAGCTTTCCCCCCATCATTTAAATCAGATTGGAGTTGTCTCCCAGGAAATTATGACCTTGGACATCATTTTATTCTAACAAGTGAAGAAAACTCTTCTGCCTGATGATGATACAAAGAATTTGGAATGTGGACTTGCTCACATGCAATATTTAAATATTCATAGTTATTAATGAAACACAACCACATTTAAAGATAGGGGGATCGTAGGGGAGAAATAGTGTCCCCTTTAACCTGTGGGAAATTAAAGAAAGGCCAGATAAGGTGATTTACTCAATTTTATCCACATTGGTTAATGTGAAGCATGTATACATTTAGGAAAAATGAGCATTCACTTTGGGAACACAGAAGGGATTGGAGGGGAGGAGTGCAGGCCAGATGGAATTGCCTTGCCTACCATCCTGGCTAAGTGTCTGTTTACTCAAGGGGAGGGGCAGGAGAGGACTTGAGGGAAAGTAGTGCTATGCACCAACCCATTTCGGGGAAGAATTTCTCATTCTTCCTGACTCTGCCATCAGAAAATTCACAGGCTTCTATTATAACTAAATTTGAATTGTGGCCTTCTGTATATTTAACAGCTGTCTTTGCTTACCTTGCATCTTGACGATGGACAGAAAGAAAGTGAACAACTAGATCAAAACCAAATCAGGTCGCCCCTGAAAAAAATATTTCTAGGATATTAGAAATAAACAATTCCTCCATTAGTCCCGACTATATCACCTAGATGCCATCCTCATTTTGAAAACCATCTCTAAAAGAAGCAGAAAGCTATAGGGCAGAAAAGGGATGGGTGGTCTCCCTCCTGTTTCTACTTACAAACTGGAGCAAGTACCAGTGCCTTATAGGAAAGGTAACAACACTACATGTGCTTTTTAAATTTAACTGAGAAAAATCACAACCTATCATGCTTTCCAGAACCACTAAAAATTACGAGTGAATTTCACAAGAATATGCAGGGCTATGTTGAGTATCATCAAAGTATTTAAGTTATCTGCCTGCATGTAGCATCTTATCAGCCCATGTGCCAAGCAAGATTAGCAGACCCCCTCCTTATAAGGAATTTGCATCCCGAAAAATAGCATCAGAGGGCATTTAGCAGTCCTGTAGAATAAAAGGCAATTATATACGGTGCCCCAAATGCAAAGTTAGACCTCTGAACATATGTCTATGGGAGGGTAGCATATTCTGCAGGCACGAGATTTAAGTGTAGACATGTATGTTGTAGAGCAAGGAGTTGATTTTTGAAATCTGCAGGCAGGCTTTTTGCAGAAGGAACACGTTTAAGCTGGTCTTGGAAGCGGTTGGGAAAGCAGAGAGGGTGTGAGACAGGCTCCTTGAGAAAGGTTCACCAGGCTTCAGAAGCACGATGAAAAGAAACATGTGGCTCAATGCCAAAAAAGTTCCTTGCATCCAGCCAACCACCAATTTGTGATCCCAGCGACGAGAGTGAACAGAACCTAAGGGGAACATACACAAGGCCCTGAGAAATTATGTTGTTATACGTGCGGGAGGCCAGGTAAGCAATCAATCAGTAAACAGAGAGCAGATTAAATGCACTGTGGGATTTCCGTAGCCTGTAGTGATGGTCTATTTGGAGGTGTTCTCCTCCAAGGGAAACTGATTACACCAGGTATGAAAATACAACCTTGTAAAATGTGTAACTTAGAAGGTAAGTGTCCCCATCAAGAAAGAGGCTCCACCCCAAGTATGGGAAGTATTTCACTTTACCAAAGTTCAGATTATTAACAACAGTGCTTCCATGTCGTCCATCTGGTTCAGGGTCACCCATCTAGTCTTTGCTGACTTCCCAGATATGCAGGTGAGGCTGGGTCCAAGCTGGCAGTCAATACTCAGAGTCTTAGCCTGCTAGCTAGACCTCACAGGCCATAAAGGAAGCCAGCCAGGAGAAGGACTTTTCTTTCTGCCACACAAGCGCACATTATGAACTTGGTGATGAACAAGGTGATGGTTAGGAAGAGCTTTTTTCTCACCACGGCATACAGCACATCTATTGGGAAAATGCATTTCCTCCAGAAGGCATTTTCTTGCTAGCTCACTGCCCCTTCCCTCTTCTGCACACTCATAAATATCAATAAGAAGATTGCCACCTTCACTGAAGGAGGCTCGAGAAACCACAGACTGAAAAATGTCCTGTTTTTCTAACACACAGACTCACTTTTGTCAAGCAACTTTTAGTTGTAGGGAAATACTGTTTGCAAGCAGGGTCCAGCTTCTCCTACCAAATATAAGATGTGAAAACAGAGTAGCAAATTAATCCTCAAGACCTAAACTAGCCTCTTTATTCATGGAGATGCTGCAGATGACATCTTCAAGCAGTTTCCATTCTGTCCTTTTTAACTAAGCCCAGCATAAAAGCTGAAATGCCTGATCAGAAATGAAGCCACATTCTTTCCGCTCGTGTGGAATTGGCCCCTCCATTAGAAAACCTTCCCCTTTGCCTCCAGCTGATTTTGACGGGCCAGAGCTCAGACTCTGAGTTCAGGACTACCAAGTCCTTAAACATTACAGGCTGCTTGGTGCTTGGGGGCACCAAGCGAAGGGAGTGGTTTCTCCTTCACACTCAGCTCTCCTCAGTGACCACAGCGGACAGTGCACGACTACCCGGGACAAAGGCCACAGATGCCAGATCATCTCTGAGTCTCACAGAACGCCAGTGGGGCGAGAGATCCTAGGGGTTATCTTCCCACCCTCCTCCCTACCGAATAAGGCAGCTGTGGCCCAGGAAGGTCACGAGCACGCCCGAGGTCCCCGGGTAGGCAGAGTCAGCGATGCCAGGGTCCAGTACCTGCTTTGAAGAGGCAGAAGCTGCTTCCTTGGTTTATCCTGGTGGGACTGGCGTCTCCCGGAAACAGGAATCCCGGCAGGAGTTGAGCACATCCTTCCCGCCCCCTGGAAAACCGCTGGCCTCTGGCCCCATCCAGCCTCCTGCGCTCAGCCCTCCGTCCGGCCCTGCGAGTAGCAATCAGAAGAGGCAGACTCAGCGCCAGTCCCCTGCCAGGTGACCTGGCTGCAGTTTAGTCACCTGAACTTTATCCAGCAGCCTTGTCCCAAGCCCCGAGGGAGGCCCAGATTGGTGACGGGGAAGGGCAGAGGCAAAGCAAACCTTTTGAGAGATCCTCTGATGGTTACACATTTGTCGTTAGGGTTCCAGAAAGCGCCGCTCAGAAGGCAAGGGAATAGACAGCTGACGGACAAGGGCGGCAGGGCAGAGGGGAAAGCAGTGTCTTAGGGGCTTCCACTTTGGGGGCTGCCTTGGAGTGTTTCCATGGTGACATGCAGTGTTCTCACACTGATGCACCCTGATTTTCTCAACAGTGTGGGCATACTTTTTTGCCGAGCGTTTTTCCTGGACGCGAATGTTTCTCCAAGTGGCAGCTCGGCAGTTAAGTGCTGGCTGTCGCCAAACCCCAGGATAGAGAACAGGCACCCCGATGGGGACCCTGCGCGTGGAACACCAGCCAGAGGGAGATGATGGATGGGGCTGAGAGAAAAATGCTCACCATCGGCCCCAGCACTGGGATCCAGAAGGGCTACTGTGTCCCAGATGCTTCTAAGTAATATGGGTAACTCCTTAGAGGATGCCAAAGTTATACAGCCAGGAGACTCCAAAATAAAAAGATCAGATGAGAACACATCGGTGGGGAGAGTGAGGGAGAGAAAAGCCACCTCACCTGGAAGCAGGCAGGTGGGAAGGTGGAGCAGCTCGTAGTGGGAATGGTAGAGCAGCATTAGTAGGAATAAAAATGGTCTTGACATTGACAAGAGCTAGCATTGCGTTTATCAGGTACCAAGCAGTGTTCTAAGCATTTTACGTTCATGACTTCATTTTGTAGGCGCTACTATTACCCCATTTTGCAGATGAGAAAACAGAAGCGTGAAAAGGTAGAAACTAAGGAAGCTGAGGCCAGTTAAAGAAAGTCATGGAACCAGACACTGAAAGAAATGAGGCTTTGTCTGGGGGAGGGAGAGCCCTCCCTAGGTTTCTTTCCTCATCTTCAGTTCTCAAGGTCAGCACTCCCACCCACCTCTACTCCTCTGGGCCCAGGTCTGGCTGCGGTTGATACTCTCAGAATGCGTCTAATCGATGTGAAGTTGAGATTCAACACGTCCCCGCACACAGTGAATAGACGCTCCAGCTAATTCCTCCTCTTTCTTGAGTCAGAAATGCCCTGAGATCAGTGTGGTTACTTTGGATATTTCACTTCTAGCTTTTTTATTTGTTTCATTTGTTCCACTTTTTTTTTTTTTTTTTTTTAATTTCCAACGTTGCCAGATCTGGCCGCTATGAGGAAGGGCGGCAGTGAAATATCAGGGATTGTGGGTGGACCAGAAGGCAGACCTCATGCAGCCTGCACCTTCAAGACGGTGTGTCCCTGGTCCTGCTGGTGTTCAGGCAAAAAAAACAAAAAACAAAACAAAAGCTTTGAAGGTAGTGATCACTAGGTGTCCTCCAATTCAAATCTTAAAATCCAGAGTTGAGCCGAAGCAGAATCCGTGAAGAAAAATTTGAAGATAACTCGATAACATTTTCTCTACCTAGGGAGTATTTTGTTGCTGTTATTATGATCGTTTGGCTTTGTTTGCTTGCTTCTGGCAGTTTTAGTCACATCATTCCCTGTGCAGTCCTGGTTCTTCATAGCTTTTTACTTTATCAGAGACAGTTACGGTCAGGAGGCAAAACCAACAATTTTCTCATCACCAGTGGAGGGAACAAAACAAAACTGGACATCACAGCATCTCATTTAACAGACAGCTTTTGAATTCACTCATGACCGTGTAATCCATGGTCCTAGGGGCTCTGAGATGCCCTTCGTATTTTATACTCACAAAGACCCAAAGTAACTCAAAAGGAGAGTCGTCAGCTCTGAAACATAAACCATCCCCAGGGAGTGTGTGAGGGAGGGATGTGCTGAAGGGGGCTAGTGGGGCAGACCCGCACCCACGGGAGGGACAGAGACGGGGGAGAGGCCCTTCATCTCCCCATCTCCTCCACCCCTGGAACCCGTGCTGTGCTCCAGCGCAATCAAATACCAATCTCCTCTCCCATCTCCTTTCCACCCTCCTGTTCTTCTCTTCCTTGTAGGGTCTTAACTGTGCACTGCCTCGTGCCTCGCCATCTGTCACGCCTCGCCGCTGGTTACCCTGCTCACTGGCCACGTGACCGTGGGGAGGCTACTTGAACTCTTGGTGCTTCAGGCTCTTCAACTCTAAGATCTAGTACTAGGAGCCACCTCACTGGGGGTTAAACGAGGCAGTGCATGTCAATGGTTAGCACAGTGCCTACTGGAATGGTGGTTGTTTTTCTTGTTGCCACTCATACAGTTTTTTCCATCGGCTAGAAATACGTGAGTTACATGTTTATTATCCTGTTGATAGTTCCTTCAGAAAGCAGTGGTGTGCACTCAATCATTCCCATCTTCTCTTGCAATCCATGAATAAGGCTCACGACAGCATTGCATGGTGCCAAGTAAAAATCCATTTCTAATGAGCAAAGCTGCGTTCTAAAATCTCCAGCTCCTTCTGGCACTAGCTCAGGCCCAACGGTGGCTTTTGAGGGGCTTCTCCTAGGGAGCCCTGTACTGGGCTCTGTCCTTCCAAGTTGGCTCTCAAGAGCCCAGCTACGACCCCCTGCTACTGTGGGGCCAAAATGCTTCTCCAAGACAGAGGGGGCTGGGCCCCTGGATTTTCCTTCTCCTGCCGATTGACTAGCAGATAACGGGTTCTTCAGAAGTCACAACATTTCAGCTGTTTTGGCCACAATAGCCACAAGCTGAGTGCATGTCATTTTGTCCCAGCGGAGTGTCAGCTCAGGACAGCTCCAAACACTATCAACTGGTTTGTGGTGAGGGGCATAAACACCAGGCTGGCTGAATGAAGTCACTGCCTGAGTCATCTCTGTACATGGAGGCCGAAGAGCACTCAGGCCTACAGGGCTCCGGGAAGGTGCCGGGGCTCCTCCCAGCACCCTGTGAGCCCGGACCGGACTCAACCATCATGTCTCTGTCCAGCAAGGGAGCGGCTTCCTGCTAGGTACCTACACACACTTATTTCTCAAATAGTGCTTGTGGTCATCTAGCCTCAGGGGATGGTGCCCAGAAAAAACAGTCAGCCTGTGTTCAGGAATCTGCCTCATCAGAAATACTTGTTGAATGAGAAAGGAAGGAAGGAGGGAAGGAGGGAGGGAGGGAGGGGAAGAAGGGAGGAAGGCCTTATTACTATTCAAATTTTAAATCATAATTATGTTTTGTTTCAGACTCATTAATTAAATGATTATCTTAAACTGGTCAACAGGACACCATCAGAAAAAAATACTCTGATTAATTAAACTTGTCTCCCAAAGTAAAATAAAATAGATTAGACCTGTTTCCTGCTACTCGGGTCTTAGGAGGAAGAGGAAATAGGACACCGAGAAGCAAGTAGCGCCTGGACTCGGTTGAGGCCAATGAAGCACTTCCTTGGATACAAAATTTAAGGGGGCGCCAAAAACTCAGTTATCACAATACAATTTTAAGGTGATATTTTTTAAAAAATCAAAATTGATGCAAAACTCCATGAACAAAATATCAAAAGTTTAAATACAGACAGGACCAGTGTCACTGATTTTTTCCCAGCCTCCAGCACAGCAATGGAGGCAAGCCTCCACCCGCCCCCTCCCAGTTTGGAAGGGCCATTCCCGTGTCACTCATGCAGCCATAGCCTCCCCACTGTCCCTGCTCTCGTGGGCCAGGCCAGGGAGGCTAGAGGGAAGCACTTCAAATGCTGAAGGTAGCTCTCTGTCCACTGATTCCAGGGTCATAACAAGGGCGTAAGGGGCAGCCCTGGGCGACCTGGCTGGCATCAGAATGTTCCCTTCCCCGTTTCCCTATCCCTAGCTCTGTTACTTGCACAGCATTACACGGAAACCCTTTAAGCCTTGATATCCTCATCTGTAAAATAGCAGTGATAATGGTGTTTGCCTCTCAGGATTAAATGACACCTGTGAGCAGAGCTCCTGGAACCATCACGACTGTAGACAAGCCCAGGAGCCCGTGTCTCCCTCTCCCTGGGAGCGCAGGCCGCGGAGCAGCGGTGCTTCGCACAGAGGGAACAGTCCCTGCTCCCTTCAGCTGTTTGTGCAGAGACCGGTGCGGCTGCCCCTCCTGAGGAATGCAGGATGGAGGACCCAAGTGTGCCTGGAGTTGTTTGTGTTTCTAAGGAACCTCGAAATGGTAGTAGTAGTAGCATAGCAACAGTGGTGGTCCACACTGTTACCGAGCATCTCACGAGGCATGTTACTTAGCAACGAGCCTGTGCTAAGGGCTTGGGGTAGACAAAAGAGTTCAGAGGAGGGAATCCAGCCCAACAAGAGGGAGGGCAGGTCTTGGGGCTAGAGTGAGCTGCGTCCTGTGTTCAGGCTCGCGGAGCACAACCTCCAGCCTCAAAGTCTGAAGCCCTGGGGGACGAGGGGACTCCCTCTATCAGGCCCAGGGCTTCATCCTCTCACCTCACCAGGTGGTGGTGTCACCTGGGGCTGGAAGCCTGGTGACTCCATGCAGGGAGCCTGGGGTCGCCATATCAGGGCACACTTGACAATTAAACATAAGGAGGCTTGGAACACGGTCCCATGTCACCCAAGGCCCAGCTGGGTAAAATAAAGGGCTTTGTTTTCTGAGCAATGGCTGATGCTCGCACACTGCTGTCCCTCACACCAAAATCTTAACCCTGGGGAGATGGTTCACCAAGGCAAGGAATAGGTAGCCCACCTTTCCCGCTGTCTTTGCTGTTGTCTGAAAGTTTTCGGAATGTTGTAAATATTATACATGTCAGATTTTTAAATTCAATCTATTCATTTGAAAAATGCTTGCTGTGGCTTTTAAAAAGAGGGGTGCCTCGTTTAAGTGCATGTAGGAATACTCAATTACACTCATAGCCTCTTCAACTGGAAGGATCCCCACTCCAAAGGAAAAACTCTAAACGTTTACGTTCATTTTTAAATTAAAAAAAAAAAAAAAAACAGAATTGGAAAAGACCCCTCCCCCTTAGGAGAATTTGTTAATTACTTGGTCATTCAAATGACCTTCCCTGATTCAGCAACTAAAACAGTGTGTTAAAAAGCCTTTGAAACAAGATTTGCAGACACTGGGTCCTGGTCAAGCTGCCCTACCCAGCCTTATAAAAAGCCTGCATATATCAGGGATGCCAGGATGACTATTTTACTATTTCTACTTTGGAACTGTTGTGAGAGAAACAGAGAGGGAGACTTTGGAACTGGCTTCTATGGCAATTTTTTAAAGAGAGACCTTTATTACTTAGATATACTCATGGTAAATAAATTAGACCATTTCAAAAAGAATACAGAAGGGCTTCCCTGGTGGCGCAGTGGTTGCGCGTCCGCCTGCCGATGCAGGGGAACCGGGTTCGCGCCCCGGTCTGGGAGGATCCCACATGCCGCGGAGCGGCTGGGCCC
>NC_041221.1:4090747-4121110 GCF_002837175.3 Physeter macrocephalus
CGCCCCGGTCTGGGAGGATCCCACATGCCGCGGAGCGGCTGGGCCCGTGAGCCATGGCCGCTGAGCCTGCGCGTCTGGAACCTGTGCTCCGCAACGGGAGAGGTCACAGCAGAGGGAGGCCCGCATACCACAAAAAAAAAAAAAAAAAATACAGAAGAAAATAGAAATTGTCTATTATCTCCCCGCTTTCTGAGAAAACCGCAGCTAACAATCCCGCGGCATAGATTGTTACAAATTTTCTTCTCTGCACACATAGTCAAACATACGAAACAGATCAGAGTTAAACTAGACAGACTGTCTTGTAACCTGCTTTATTCCTTAACAATAGATTGTGGACAGCTTTCTATGCCAAAAATATGTTCCTATGTCACCATTTAACCTGGATTCTACTGTATGCTGTCCTGTGATTTTTTTGAAGTACCTCCCTATAAATGGACATTTCACTCTCCCCCTCAATGTTTTACTACCGTAAGTCACATAGTAGTGAACGTTGTGTACATACATCTGTGTGCCCTGTCTCAGTTTATCCTAGGATAAATTTCTAGAGGTGAAGTAACCACATTGAAAGTTATCACATTGGTCAGGCTTTTTTTTTTTTTTTTTTTTTTTTTGCGGTGCACGGGCCTCTCACTGTTGTGGCCTCTCCCGTTGCGGAGCACAGGCTCCGGACGCGCAGGCTCAGCGGCCATGGCTCACGGGCCCAGCCTCTCCGCGGCATGTGGGATCCTCCCGGACCGGGGCACGAACCCGCGTCCCCTGCATTGGCAGGCGGACTCTCAACCACTGCGCCACCAGGGAAGCCCCCATTGGTCAGGCTTTGACTACATTTGGAAAATAGGTCCCTCCAGGAAGGTAGGACCAATTTACTCTCCCACCCGCAGGTCCTGAGAACGTGTGTCCTCATAGCCTTGACTGCACTGGGTACTTTTATTTTGAAATATGTCCGTGTGTCTCTTTGTATCTGATATCTTTTTATGATTATAGAAAAACTACAAGATCATTATAACGTTTCAAACATTATCAATTGATATAAAGTAAAAAGTAAAAGTCCAGCCTAAAGCTTTCTATTATAACCCCACGCCCTCAGATGACCTGATCATATTTTTTCCAAAATTTCTTTTCCATACCTATACAGAAAAAAAAATTTTTTTTCCTTCTTACAAAAATGGTTTATTATTCAGATTGTTTTGCAACTGGCTTTTCTCTTTCTGTGTTTCTGTATATACTGTGGCTTCCTTTCCATGTCAGTTATCAATAATTTACAAGTAAATAAATACAGGTCTCATTTTCAATGGGTGCCGAGTGTTCCACAGAAAGGACAAGCTATAACTCACTGCCCCAGTCCTCAGGGACGTACACTTTGGTTGTTTTCAATATCTACAGAAAAAAAAATTTTTTTTTTCTTTCTTACAAAAATGGTTTATTATTCAGATTGTTTTGCAGCTGGCTTTTCTCTTTCTGTGTTTCTGTATATACTGTGGCTTCCTTTCCATGTCAGTTATCAATAATTTACAAGTAAATAAATACAGGTCTCATTTTCAATGGGTGCCGAGTGTTCCACAGAAAGGACAAGCTATAACTCACTGCCCCAGTCCTCAGGGACGCACACTTTGGTTGTTTTCAATATCTGAATGAACATCTTTGCTCATAGATCTCTGCATGTGTATAGGACCTTCCTAAGATTATTCTTAGAAAAACACTCATGCCAGAGGGTTTGCACATTTAAAGTGTCAATAGCTCTGTATCAAATTACCCCTCCAAAGTTAACCCTCCTGCCAACAATATATGAGAGTGCCTGTTTCCGTGAGATAAACAGGGTCTAGACCTTCCCTTGGCAGGTGTATATTGTAGATATATTCTGGAGAGAGGGGAGAACCAGTCTGGAAAGGCTGTAAGAATCCTTTGATATCTTTGCTCACACGAGGGACCTCAGCTGTCCTGTCTCCTCACCCCCTCCTATCTCAGTTCATGCATGCATAAATTTTCAAAGTTATGTCGATATTTTCTGCAATATTTATAATTGGTGCATAAGAAAGATCTGTATGAATTGACCCACTATCTATCCAAATCAACCAATTCAAATGGCAAATACATAACTCACTTTTACGCAACCTTGGGATTTCTGGTTTTCCACATCTGTAAGAGAAGAACACAATCTGTTCCTTGCAAGCCACCACTGGGAGATGGTTTGAAGACCGTGGCCATTCTTGAACTGCTCTAAGCCTGCATTGTTCAGTATGGCAGCCAGTGGACACATACAGCTATTGAGCTATTGAGCGCTTGAAATGTGGCTAGCCTGAACTGAGATGCGCTGTAAGTATAAAATACACGCTGGATTTGAAGACTTAGTATGAAGAAAAGAATGTAAACTATCTCTTTAACAATTTTTGTATTGATTACATGCTGAAAGGATAATATTCTGGACACACTGGCTAAATAAAATATACTGTTAAAATTAATTTTACCTTTCTTTTCTTTTAAAGTGGTGACTAGAAAGTTTCCAATTACATATATCTATATGTGTAGAGGAGAAAATGAAAAATATAAGATTAAGTTTGGGTATTCAAAAATATAAAAAGGACCAGGTTAGGTCTGAGCATTAAGACAGTGTTTAGGGCTTCCCTGGTGGCGCAGTGGCTGAGAGCCCGCCTGCTGATGCAGGGGATGCGGGTTCGTGCCCCGGTCCGGGAAGATCCCACAGGCCGCGGAGCGGCTGGGCCCGTGAGCCACGACCGCTGAGCCTGCGCGTCCGGAGCCTGCGCTCTGCAACGGGAGAGGCCACAGCAGTGAGAGGCCCGCGTACCGCAAAAACAAACAAACAAACAAAACACAGGCATGTCCAGAATTGAAAGCAGGAACTTGAACAGATATGTGTACACTTACGCTCACAGCAGCACTGTTCACAACAGCCAAAAGGTGGAAGTCACCCAAGTGTCCATCCGTGGATGACTGGATAAACAAAAGGTGGTATATATATTTATACACACACACACACACAATGAAATAGTATTCAGCCATAAAAAGGAAGGAAATTCTGATACATACAACTTGGATGAATCTTAAAAACATTATACTTAGTGAAAGAAGCCAGGTACGATATTGTACAATTCCACTTACATGAGGTACCTAGATTTAGTCCAATTCCTAGAGACAGAAAGTAGAATGGTAGTTGTTGGCGGCTGGGGGTGGTGGGAATGGGAATCGTTTAGTGGATACAGAATTTCAGTTTGGGAATATGAAAAAGTCAAGATGGATGGTGGGGATGAGTTCACACCACCATGAATGTCCTTAAAGCCACTGAACTGTACACTTAAAAGTGGTTAAAATAGTAAATTTTGTTATGGATATTTTACCACAATAAACAATAATTAAAAAAAAAAAACAAAACAGATGCACAACTAATTTCCATTCCCGAAGAATTTTAGCCCAGAATGGAGGCAGGGCTTGTATGTGGGCTTTAGAACTCCACAGGTGAGCACACCTGATTGAGAATGACTAGGGGAAGGTATGGAATGACTTGAATTCAAAGGGTTTGATTTCAGTGACTTTTCTGCCTATAAGTCTTCACTAGTCTCTAAACCAGAGGTGGCTTGAGGCGTGAGGGCAGCTACAGATACGTGCTGTTTGTTCGTTTGTTTAAAATGAATTAGAAGTTGTTGACATTTGAAAATCAGGAAATTTTACGTAAAAATCCACAATTTGAATTTCTCTGGAAAAATTGGATGATACAAGCATACTAGCCCAGCTCCTGCAGGCCCAGTGAGTTAGAGCCGAGTAAGGATGGCCCTCCTAAGCCACAGTCTCCACCATTCCCTTCTATGTTACCCCAGCGCCTCACCTGGTCTTTGAGGTCTTTGGGCTTCCGAACCACACTCTAAATGAGCAAGCTGACCAGTGCTGAGAAAGCCGATCCCTTTAAACTGTGTTTTCAAAGAGCTTATGAAATCATCCCCAAGTTGATGGGTAAACAGGCAGCATTAGTTACATAAGCCAAGGTGATATTGACACATACCAAAACCTCCATCCTCATTTTAACTTTCTGACTGATTTTCTGGGACAACACTGTTTTGTTAAACTGTAAATTCAGTCTGGCTGAATTTAAGTTAAGTTCTGCTTGAATTTTTTTTTTTTTTAATTTAACACTCTTCCGGATCAAATTCATCAAGTCAATCTTGGATCTTATCTACCGAGGCTTCCATTTCAAAGTAACCTGGAATACACAGATTTCCTGTGGCCTGCAGAAGGCGAGGCAGTTTGGGGGTTTGGCTGAGAGAGAGGATATAAAAATTATGGGTTCCCTCTTTTCCATAAAGCAAAACTCAGGCTTCCCCAAGCCCCTACACAATTATCTCAACTCCACGAAGAAGGGTGAGAATAGACGCCTCTTCTGATTTGAGGGCCTGTATTCAAGGAATTGCCCTGGGAATATCTAAAACAGGTTCGGCCTACAATAGCTGAAATACTCCCAGTGTGGGGTAGGAAGCCACGCTGCCTCATCATAGGGTTGACAAACGAAAAAAGAAGGAGAAAAAGGAGGGAAGGAGGGGGGCAGCAAGGAAGTTAGTGCCAATTTTCTAATTTTTACTTTTCAGCGGTCTCCCTTTTCTTGAGGCTTAACTTTTTTTTTAATTGAAGCTTAGTTGATGTACAATATTATAGAAGCTACAGGTATACAATAGAGTGATTCACAGTTTTTAAAGCTTATACTCCATTTACAGTTATTATAAAATATTGGCTATATTCCCTGTATTCTACAATATATCTTTGTAGCTTATTTTATACATGATAGTTTGTACCTCTTAATCCCCTATCCCTATCTTGCCTCTCCCCGCTTCCCCTTCCCCGTTGGTAACCACACGTTTGTTCTCTATATCTGTGAGTCTGTTTCTTTTTTGTTATATTTACTAGCGTGTTGTATTTTTTTAGATTCCACATATAAGTGATATCATCCAGTATTTGTCTTTCTCTGCCTGACTTATTGCACTTAGCATAACGCCCTCCAAGTCCACCCATGTCAACCGTCTCCCTTTTAATATGAGATCCCAATGCTGCTTTCCTATGTCACCTTACAGGTGAGGCTTATAAGACCTGAAAATAAATTGCTTTAGTTTGTGGGTACAAAAGTTGGTTTGTGGGTGTTGCACTTGTGTGAAAGATACCTCAGTTTCAAAACCCAACTGACCTCAAACCTCTGCTCTGTGTTGGTTTCCCGAGGTCAGCACAGCACTCACCGTTGGCCTGTGTGGTATCCCCATAAACACACATACACACACACACACACACACACACACACACACACAACACACACACACACACACACACGTATTTATCCTGAAGCATGATCGCCTCACTCCCAGCAGGTGTGACCGGGCCTGCCAGGGCCTTTCTGATTCCGTCTCAGGCTATCACTTGTGTTCTAGTCTTGCAACTCTCTGAGACTCCTAGGCTCCCTGTAGGCCCAGGGATGGTTTCTTGAGGGAAGCAGTTATTATTTATATCATAAAAGCAGACTAAGCATGATCGCCTCACTCCCAGCAGGTGTGACCGGGCCTGCCAGGGCCTTTCTGATTCCGTCTCAGGCTATCACTTGTGTTCTAGTCTTGCAACTCTCTGAGACTCCTAGGCTCCCTGTAGGCCCAGGGATGGTTTCTTGAGGGAAGCAGTTATTATTTATATCATAAAAGCAGACTAGATCACGCAATGTCACTTCAATGATATAAACAGGCTCATGATAGATTCAAAATAAGCTTCCAGCTCAGCAGAAGTGAAATGTTCTCTCTGTGTGTTCTTTAGACTGTGTTGGGGTGAAATATGTGGGTAACACACATACCTCGGTGGTAGTTTCTCCATCTTTCGTTGGAAGCTTGGCAAACCCTCAAAAAGGTAAATATTCTGTCCAATACGTGTGTTGCGTTCTGTTGAGAGCTTTTCATTACCATTTATCAGGATGACGAGCCAGATCCCAGCAGGATAGAGTCCCCCAAACACAGGAATTCCCACCTCCTTGGCCCACTCTTCCCCTATTCCTCTCTCTCCTTCAGGTCCCATCCTGGCCGACTCCACCTGTAATTCATTCCCTCCCTCAAACCCGCCCACACTTTGGATTCTTCCACATCCACCACTCCCTTTCCACCATCCTGTCCCTGCCCTCCTCCATCTGCCACAATCCTACAAGCCCTTCAAGGCTTGGCTCCAATGCTGCTTCCCCCTTTATGCTGCCTTTTATTACTCAGCACCCTGCCCCTCCTTTGCAATTCCTCCTCTACAGGGATCAGGTCTAACTCCACCTTCTCCCCTCCAACATGACGAAAACAGGGCAAACCCTGGATGCACGTGGGAGGAAGAAAGAGGGGAAGGGGGACAGGGGCGGGAGGAGAAAAAGAAGAAGGGAAGCTCTTAGAGTCAAGGGCCGACATGCAATGCTAATCGAACTCTCTGATCACCTGTTCAAAGAGAAACCAAAATCGCTCCAGAAATTAAACGATTTCCCAGCTTTTTAAGGAATTTCTCTCAGGGAATTTGAGTGTTGAACACAATACTGATAGCTCCTCTGGCCACCAATTTTATGCTCTGAAATAAAGAAATGATGGTGGAATGTTGCTTAGGAATCCCCAGGGTTACAAAATGAGGAAGAAATGAGAGGGCATTCATGTTTCCGACACACGAAGGGCCAGTTCCACAGGTCACGTGGGTACCCAAGGTAGTTCTCTTCTCCATACTTTATGACCTTATCATTCATCCTTCTGTTCTCCTGGCCCCTGTTTTCATTTACTCCCGTTAAGACATTCACTGTTTGGTTTCTTCCTTCCAGAAATTAGAGGTAACAGCTAGAAATATCAGGGCCTTTGCAGCATTCAATCAATTTAAAATCAACTCCAAGTATAGAGGGTGGTGGATATAAAATGTGTGTTTTATCAAACTGATAAATTTTATTTTTAATTGACATTATGTTAGGACAAGTCTCTGGGAGGCTGAGATACTTTTAGCTTCTTTCTTCTATTTTCCTACATAATTTTTTAAAAGTCTTCTTTTATAACTGATAAAGGCTTTTGGAAACTTTTTTTTTTTTTTTTAAATCCTATATCTAATCCCATAGCTTATTTAGGGTAACGTGAACTAAAAACTAAACAGCAACTCCCACTGAGTAAGAAAACAGTACCATCATCAGTTAGAGATAATTCAGATAAATTCAACGATAAGTTCACAGCAGCAACAAAGCTCAAAATTCTACTGGAACTGAGAGCCCAGAAGCACAGCGGTAATATCTGCAGTGTCAAATCGCAGTTCTGCATGAGAAAGAGAACAGTTTGGTGTTAGTTATAACTACTTGTATCTCGTTTATGGTTTCGAACATGTTGGATACCTCACTATAGCAATAGGGGTTCTGATCCACCGAATGACAACTTGTGAGGGCTCCTTTTTTTTTTATCCTCCTTGCTTTTATTTTGATCACCTTTCAGCCAAGTCCTGGGAGGTTCCTCGTGTGCCAGTGCTGCTGTTCCGCACCCCACAGGCGTACACACCGAGCTCCTTGTATGACAGCCCCTGGGTATCTACATGGTTGACTAAACAGAAGCTTCCAATCAGTGACTCACCAAAGCCATGATGAGAGGTTGGTCTTTTCTCCTGAGAATCACATTTCCACCATGGTTCCCCCTCCACATGCAGTGAAATTCGATTTTTTTTTTTCCTGTAGCCCTTGCAAAACACCACTCAGGAAAGGCATAAATTGGGTAACCTTGATCTAACCCATTAATTCTACCTTTGAGGATTTTTCCTGAGGAAATAATGAGGCATATTACTTAGCTGCACCCTCTATTATTATATTATATTATGTTAGGAAAAAATAATACAAGAGAAAAATATAAATTAGGAAAAGATAATGTAAGAAAAAGACCACAGTACCCTTCATAATGGGAAAAAGCTGGAAATACCCTAACTGTCCAAAAATATGAAATGGGGTTAAATAATTATAATAAAGTCATAGGACAGAATTCCGTGGAGTCACTGGGAAAATTTTTTCTTATAAGAATATTAAATATTAGGAGGAAATGTCATGATATAGTGGAAAAGCAGATTGCAAACCAGTATGATCCCAAATACACATCCACATTTTGACAATGGTTATCTCTGGGAGGTTGTGTTAGCGCTTTTTTGCTTGCTTCTTTATATATATATTTTCTCTAATGAGAATGTATTTCTATAGTAATTTTTGAAACAAAGGCTGAAAATGACAACAGCCGGACTCCTTTGGCTCGCACACAGAATCTTCTTTGCAGAGGCTGGACCAGGCCCCACTGCTGATGACACAGGCATCAAGTGGGCCCTGCTGGGATGCCAGGACAGATGCAAGGATGCTGGGTGGGGTGCTCCTGGGTAAGGCTCCTCACCGGAGGGTACCTCCTCTTCCCTGTGACCGGAGCTCTTCTGGAAGCAGCTTTCTAATTACACACTATCAAAAAACTCCCTCGAACCTAACTCATTGGATAGTCATGCTTGTTACCTTAGTTTCCTCTTAAAAAAAAAAGACATTTTTACAGGAATGTTTGATGACATATGAGGATATTTATTTATATGACAGACAAAGCACGTTAAGAAACTGTATGCTCCTCAATGGAATAGTACTCAGCCGTAAAAAGAAACGAAATTGAGTTATTTGTAGTGAGGTGGGTGGACCTAGAGACTGTCATACAGAGTGAAGTAAGTCAGAAAGAGGAAAACAAATAACGTATGCTAACATATATATAGGGAATCTAAAAAAAAAGATGGTCCTGAAGAATCTAGGGGCAGGACAGGAATAAAGACGCAGACAGAGAGAATGGACTTGAGGACACGGGGAGGGGGAAGGGTAAGCCGAGACGAAGTGAGATAGTGGCATGGACATATATACACTACCAAATGTAAAACAGATAGCTAGTGGGAAGCAGCCACATAGCACAGGGAGAGCAGCTCGGTGCTTTGTGACCACCTAGAGGGGTGGGATAGGGAGGGTGGGAGGGAGGGAGACGCAAGAAGGTGGAGATACGGGGATATATGTATATGTATAGCTGATTCACTTTGTTATACAGCAGAAACTAACACACCATTGTAAAGCAATTATACTCCAATAAAGATGTTAAAAAAAAAAAGTGTATGCTTCTAACTGTAGTTTTTTAAATTACCGGTGTTTCCTGATTGTTGACAAACGTGCCGTGGTTATATAACATGTTAGCAACAGGAGCAACGGGGTAAGGTGTAAAGAGAAAGGCCCTACTGTCTTTGCAACTTCTCTCAATCTAAAATTATTCCAAGATTAAAATTTACTTAAGGGATAAGAGAACTTCTTATTAACTTTATGGCACACGTTTCTCAAAGCCTCAATTATTTAACATTTAATGAAATCCTTTGGAAATTAAAAAAATATGTGTCTGTATTTTTATGTAGATTATGAGTCTATTCATATGTAAGTTACAGAGGAAAAATATATCTAGAAAATATACCAAAATGATAATGGCAGCTACATCTGTGGGATTTTACTTTTTCTTTAGTTTTTATGAACTTTTAAGATTTTTCTCTAATGAATACAATTACTTTCATATAATCATTACTTATATAATTATACATTATACACATCATAGTTATATAATATATAAAAATATAATCACCTTTATGAGGTTTCTTTCCTAATCGGAAAAAAGCAGTTAATAGGCATGTGGATTTCCTAAGAGCCCCGGGATCCGCAGGAAGAGGCTGAAATTGGCCACAGCTGGGCAAAGCTATTGGCGGACCCAGACGGTGATGTATGTGCTGCAGCTACTGTTCAAACTCTCGGTACTCTATGTGGTTGATATGAATTAGACACAAGCAGCTAATAATACTTTTGGAGCCACAAAGTTAACTTGGTAATGATAGTATTCCTAAATTAGCACAGTGAAGAGCTTAGCAACTATTGCCCACCTAATGAATGGGTGGCAGAAAGAAAAGCCTCTTTTCTTTGTGAAGCTTAACATTAAAATTAGCCGTATCTGTTACCTTAGGTGCAAAAAGGAAAGACAGAAGGCTGTTCATGCAACTGGTGTTTTGCTCTCGGAGATCTATGCTCGAGCAATTCACGGGACAGATAACAAGCAAGAGAGCCCTAAGACTCATCGTCAGAAACAGTATTTTTGGAGGAAATAATTTCGAGCTTTCAAGGAATGAATGGTACCTCTCTGGGGTCTAATAATTTTTCCCAGATAAACGACGAGACAGGCAAACAGAAGATGGATAAAGTAACATCATGGCAATATTGCGATTGATCCTGCGGTAGTCATGAAAATGTAAATAGCAAGACAGCAGTAAGAAGCCCCCAGACTTTGCCTGGAAACAAAATATTCAGCCTGTTGTTGCTGTTTTTTATTGCAGGATTTTGTGGAAAAGTAGTCCCACTTGTCAATCAGCTAAGTTGCAGGGGCTAATAGATTCTGGTGTTTAGGGGGGGTCAACACAGAATTTAATTTAACATCTCACAATACGCCCACATGCCCAGAAAATGTGGACAGCTTGATGGGGTTCACTGAGCCAAAGAAGCAAGGCCCAAACAGTGCATTAATGTATAGGGGAAGAATGGTTGCAATCAGTCCCTTGTGAATTGGACAGAGGGCTTGGAGATGAAGCAATTATGAGCCATCGGGGATTAATAGTAAAGTGTGAATACCAAGCTGTATATGTTAGGGGCAGAATATGTTGCCTATAGAAAACAACAAAGGACGTTCCTTACTATTAAGTGAGATTAAGCGTAATGGCCTGATTTAATCACAAAGGCAGAATTAAATTCAGATGGCAACTTCAAAGTGGACACATGAACACAGGGAACACAGGCCACTGCTTACATTTACATATAGCTGGCATAGCTTGGCCTGTCTTACAATAGGATAAAGTTTCTTTGGCCACTTAAACAATTTTCTATTCTTCACTTTTTTTGTGAATACCCACTGTATTTATTCCGCGATTGCATTTAGTTAATAAGAAGGAGTGAAGAGTTCTATTTATTCATGATGCTATAATTTTTAATTCTTTCAAATTATGAAAAAAAATGTTGCAGAAGAGTAGTCATAATCAGACTGACAGCAAAACGAAGAAGATAAAGAAGAAGCAAAAACAAAACAAAATAAGACCAAAAAAATTCTGATAGAGTGATCCAGTGTCTTAATTTTTTATCTGCCTTCAACTTAGGAGAACTCACCGTTTGAGGTCTAAACTTAGCTCATGGGAAATGCAGCTTTTTCCCTACTCACACCCAGGTCTGTGTTACCATCGTGGAGTCCAAGCGAGTTATTTTTCTTTTTAATTTTAAAGTTCACTTAGTTTTTCTTTTCTTTTTAAAAAACTTTTTCTTTTGTTTTTAGTTTTTACTGGCGTGTAGTTGATTTACAACGTTGTGTTAGTTTCAGGTGTACGGCAAAGTGAATCAGTGATACATATACATGTATCCACTCTTTTTTAGATTCTTTTCCCATATAGCTCATTACAGAGTATTGAGCAGAGTTCCCTGTGCTATACAGTAGGTCCTTATTCGTTATCTATTTTATATAGAGTAGTGTGTATATGTCAATCCCAGTCTCCCAATTTATCCCGCCTCCAGCCTTACCCCCGGTAACCATAAGTTTTTTTTCTACATCTGTAACTCTGTTTTGTAGATAAGTTCATTTGTACCCTTTTTTTAGATTCCGCGTATAAGCAATATCATATGACATTTGTCTCTCTCTGTCTGACTTACTTCACTGAGTAAGACAATCTCTATGTTTTTATTGTCATAGACACAGAGATTGTCTATGACAATCTCTAGGTCCATCCATGTTCAAGCGAGTTATTTTTCAATACAGGCTCTTCCCTTCTTTCTTCTTTGCTACTGAAAGCTTACTTCCTTCTGCACTCCCACCTTAAAGGGAGTTCTCTTAAGAGATTTGGGAGCTCAGGGAGACAAGCCTGTCTCAGGGTTCAGAGGAGCTGAGGCCCTAATTGTTAGCTGGTCCCTGGGAAATTTCAAGTACCCATGACTTAATTTTAAAATTCAGCATTTTAAAGTCATGATTGCCTCTGTGCAACGCCCAAGTACATCGAAAGCTTTGGGGTTCAGAAAAGTCCTGTGCAAATTTATCTATCTATATAATATACAATTATTATTTTACCTATATCTATAAGACAATTACATATATAATTTTATATACTTATATAAAATAATTGTAATTTATGATTACACATATTATAATGATCATATTATAATATATTATACGTTAAATAATGTATACATTATATATTACATAAATGATTAATGATCCTACCCTTCAAGCCAGCAATCCTCCTTCAAAGAATTTATTCTAAATCGGTGTAGCATAAGGACTCAAAAATTTAGGTATATTTAGGATATTCATCAGAAAGTTGCTTCTAATATTGAAACCAAGTAGGAGCGGACCAAAATGCCCATTCTTAGGGATGAGATTAAGAAACGTTGCTGTGAATTTAACATAAAATTCCATGCAGCCATTTTAATAATCTAAATCTGAAATGATCTGAAATAATAATCTGGAGCTTTAGTTGATTAGATTGGATAGACAGACAGATAAATTAGAGAAGGATGTCGTAACATATTGCAGTTTGTAGAATTTATGTATAATATCACCTTAAGTATATCTAACTCTGTGTGTGTGTGTGTGTGTGTGTGTGTGTGTGTGTAAAGAAATGTTTAGGAAAATGTTACTGGTGTTTATGTCGGGGTGGTGGGATTTTGGTTGATTTTTTACTTTTTTCTTCATATTTATTGATGTATTAACAGTGAAGAAGAATGACTTTCATAATCAGAAAAAGAAATTTATTTTTGAAAAAGAATTATGTTTTTGAGAGGATTTGGTAAACATTTGGAAGTTATTTTAAGGGCAGAAGATGAGATATTCTGAGGCCAAAATGAAGCAAAATGTCACATAAATCTTTGGTGTCTCCCGTCCCTAAAGAGCCCGGTGCCTGGACCACAGGGTTCTCGCACTTGCCATCCTTCAGAGTCTCACTTTTGGTGTTGGAGAATTTATCTTCCCGTTTTCAATGTCCCTTCGTGTTGGCAGAGACTTTCTGAGTTTGACTCGCCCTCCTTGAAAAGAATAGGTTGATCGTCTCGAGTGTGTTGCAATCTGATTTCAGTCCGACAAGATTTAGGGAAAAGGCGGGGAGAGGATGAGTCCCTGAGGAAGAGGCAGAGTCGAGGATGAAGTCCTCCGCCTTTAGAGGAAGCCAGCTCGGAGCTGTGCAGGGCTCTCTTCTGAGCAACCGGCAATCAACGTAAATGAATGAACGCTCCGAAGCTGGACAAACCCAAGTGTCTGAGCCTTGGTACCTTGCCCAACAGCAAGTGCAACAGAGAAAATATCCCCAGAAATGTCTTCCAGGCTTGCACCACTTCACTCTGACCCCTTCAACCAATTTCTCTGGCTCCAGTTAATTGCAAGACGCCCCTCTGCTTAGAAGAATGAGACTAGACGGGGTGGAAATGAACAAAATGCCCTTCCGGTTTCTAAGGGTTGCTTGTTACTGGCATAGCTTATTTACCAGAAGTGAGAGCAGACCCTAACCAATTTCCCTCCCTACCTGTGCTCTTCCTCAGGAACCTTTGGGCTAAGGGTCCTTTGGCTGATGGTACAGCTGGACCAAGCTGAACGGGGGGCAAGTGAATGACAGCTCATGAAGCTGCAGCATCCCTACTCACCTGGGGACTTACTCCACCCGTTCTCCAGCCCAGAGCATCAAGTCAAAAAGAGGAAAATTGGCAAATCCAAACAAACTCGCTAGATTATTCAGAGACAGGATGAGACAAATAAAACATGGCATCTCTCCCTTGGTGGCTCAGGTGGTGTGACAGCAAACTCCTTTCTCTGCCCTTTTCGAAGTCATCTCCTGAAAGTGGAGTGGATATCAGGTCAGAAAGCCCCTCTCACACCCACCCTGAGTATCCAGAAAAGCAGCAACTGCTTCATTTCCAAACAGCATAGGAGTAGAGAAATTTCTAGGGTCTTTAGTACTCACACAGACTATAGATGAGCATTTTTTTTAAACAACATTTAGCGTTTCTTTCTGACTACCAAAAAAAAAGTGCAGGTTCATGTTAAATTCAAAAAACTACTGAAATATAGAGAAAGAAAATATATGGCCTGTGTAATCCCACCTCCCAGAGAGAACCATCTAGAAGTTAACATCTAGGGCTTCCCTGGTGGCGCAGTGGTTGAGAATCCGCCTGCCAATACAGGGAACACGGGTTCGAGCCCTGGTCCGGGAAGATCCCACATGCCGCGGAGCAACTAAGCCCGTGCGCCACAACTACTGAGCCTGCGCTCTAGAGCCCGCGAGCCACAACTACTGAGCCCGTGTGCCACAACTACTGAAGCCCGTGAGCTCTAGGGCCTGTGCTCCACAATAAGAGAAGCCACCGCAATGAGAAGCCCGCGCACCGCAACGAAGAGTAGCCACTGTTCGCCGCAACTAGAGAAAGCCCGTGCAGCAATGAAGACCCAACGCAGCCAGAAACAATAAAAAAATAAAATAAAATAATAAAATAAATAAATTTCTTAAAAAAAAAATAGAAGTTAACATCTAGAAGTGTTTCCCTCTGGCTGTTTTCCTATGTATATATAATTAGAACATATACCTTTACTTTTTACAAAGCTGGGATCATATTATTTCATTTCCTCTGCTTTTATTTTAAGAATTTTTCAGCGCCTAAGGAAAATACAGTGCCCTGAGAAATTCTAGTAACAATAATAGTAGTAATATAGTTAGTAATCGTGCAGTAGTTTGTATTTTTTACAGTCTGGATTATACACAGGACTTTTCTCCAGGGAACTGGAGGTATTTTTTAACTTACTTTCCTAACAGACCTATAGATAAGGAAAAATACACAGCTGAGACTGTCTAAAGAGATGAGATGACTTCTTGGAGATTCATAGTCAAGTCATAACCAGGATCGGACCTGAGTCTCCACGACATCGTTAGGGACCAGTCACCTCAGGAACTCTGACATCCCTCTGGCCACAGGCAGGTAGTAGTCAACGCACAACTACTACTTGGTGATGAGGGAGGTATACACACACACACACGCGCACACACACACACATGCACACACACACACACGCACACACATGCACACACATGCGCGTGCACACACACACATGCACACACACGCGTGCACACACACATGCAGACACACACGCGCACACACACATGCGCACACACACGCACACACATGCACACACGCGCGCGCACACACACACACACGCACACACACATGCACACACGCGCGCGCACACACACACGCGCGCACACACACGCGCGCACACACATGCGCACACACACGCGCGCACACATGCACACACACGCACACACATGCACACACACGCGCGCGCACGCGCACACACATGCAGACACATGCACACACACATGCACACACACATGCACACACATGCACACACACGCGCGCGTGCGTGCACACATGCAGACACATGCACACACACGTGCACACACACGCGCACACATGCACACACGCGCGCGTGCGCGCACACACACACGCACACACATGCACACACACACATGCAGACACATGCACACACACACACACACACACAGACTGCAGTCACCCCAGAGGTTGGGAAGGAGGGGACCACTGTCCTGGCTTCTCTTGCTGCCACCCTCTCCCAAGGCTCTGTGACAGTCCCTGCCAGCTTGTCACCCCTGCTGAGCCCAGGGCGGGCTGACACTTGTAACGGCATCATCTGTGTCTTCGCAGAAAGAGCAGGAAGACCAATTGCTCCACACAAAGGCCTGAAGTGCTCATGTGAAAGGTCAGTAAGTACTGTCATCTGGGCCCGGGAGGGGACCGAGAAGGCTGTGCCCATGAGAACAGAGCAGGGGCGCGATCTTAACCTCGGCCTGTGGCCTGGGCTGCCCAGCGGGACGGGTGGAGAATCTCAAGCAGGAGCTGGAGGGACTTGGGCGTGAGGGCAGCCGAAGGGATGGGAGGCGCCCGCCGGGTCCTCAGGCCTCCGTGACTCTGCGAGGAGACCGGCCGCGCCCATTCATTCCCCAGGCTGGGCAGGTGGCAGGGTGGCCTGAAAGGAGAGAGGAAGCAGGGTGACCCTCTCTGGGGACACTTCAGGCTCCGACATGAGGCCCCATCCGTGCCCCTCCTCCTGTTCTTTCGGGAACCACATGAAACACACAGTTTCACAAAACCTGGAACACCGTTTGGTGTCAAATTCAACACCTTTTATGGTAAGCCCCCTACATACGAAGTTCTGTTCCGAGAGCACGTTCATAAGTCTAATTTTGTCTGTAAGTCCAACAAAGTTAGCCTAGGTACCCAACTAACACAGTCGGCTATATAGTACTGTACTGTAATCGGTTTATAATACATAAAAAACAAACAAGTGCAAAAATAAAGAAATTATTTTCACATCTTGTAAGGGACTTACTGTAATGCCGCATTTGAGTATAAAAATGAGGCAAAGAATTAAGAAAAAAAACCAATACATATGTGTTAGCATACATATATATGGAATCTAAAAAAAAAAAAAGGTTATGAAGAACCTAGGGGTAAGACGGGAATAAAGACACAGACCTACTAGAGAATGGACTTGAGGACACGGGGAGAGGGAAGGGAAGCTGGGACAAAGTGAGAGAGTGGCATGGACATATATACACTACCAAACGTAAAATAGGTAGCTAGTGAGAAGCAGCCACATAGCACAGGGAGATCAGCTCGGTGCTTTGTGTCCACCTAGTAAAAGGAAGGAAGAAAGAAAGAAAGAAAAGAAAAAACCCAAAAGTTGGAAATGTGAAACGGAACAAGGAAAAAGGGCTGCTCACCTTCTCAATCATCTCAGTGAGTCAGGGGCAAGGACCACTGCCCGTCCTTTCCCTTACGACACTCCAGTGTAGCCCATCTCACCGAAAGCTCGAGATCTTTCCTCCCACAGACTCGGGCTCTTTCTCTCCTTCCCCATCTCTGTGGATGGAACCACCACCCAACTAGCTACCCAAGCCTTCTCAACAACCTTCCTTCGCTCGCCTTGGAACAAATTCAAAATGATTTTTCCATTGCGTTAACGTTTCATTAGCCTTTTCTTTGTTTTTGAAGGGTAGAAAAGATGCTATTTGTGTCTCAAGGCTTAAGAAAATTCCAGAGCTAATGACATAGGATATAATTTGAATTTGTAATCAAATGCTTTGCATTTCCATGATAAGGATTCTGTTAGGGCCATTATCCAAGGACCTATCTTGGTTTTCCATAGTGACCCAGGATTTATGACTTTTCTTGGATCTTGATTTCACAGGAGGAGATAATTTGTGGAAAACCCTTAACTCACTGTCAGCCCCAGATTGCCTTGTCATCCTTTCAGGATACGACCAGCTGACCATTACAATTTCTGCAAATATTAAACCACATGATAATTACTGAATAAAAATAATACGAATTTTTTGAGGTGGAAAAAATGACAAGGAGATACATGAAATAGAATTCCTGGGGAAGAATAAAACAAGAAAGTTGTCATTTACCTATGTTTTTAAATTTAGGTATTATTTTCATAGGTTTTGGGTTCTGGGTTTTTTTAAACCTAGCTGAAAAGATGTCACCGGAGAAAAGAAGAAGTAAAAGACACGATCAGGCCTGATCGTAGGCGGATAAAGAATAACACAGATGTCAGCTCTATGTAAAATGGACTAATAAAGTTTGCACTATGCTAGGTTATTCCTTATTGGGTCTATTGATCTCAAGGGGCTCTGGTCTGAAGACTGATCATTTTCTCAGCTGCAAAGAAAACACTCTCTGCTCCATCTAGACTCAAGCACTGAGTTTAAATTATTGACAAAGAATTTCAAGAAGAATAAGATTTGGGTGTTTTGTCAAGATTTTGCACAAGCATCAGGCTCTTCCTTGGAATTTTTTCAGAATTAATTTACCTCTATAACAGACAAATAGCCAAAATGTAGGTATCATCTCCAAATGAGAAATTGTCTGGAACTCCATCAACCTGAGTTGGTCATTCACCTTACCTAATTTCATCTTCACCTCTTACTAGCTGTGTGACCTTGGGCAAGTTACTGAACCTCTCTGAATTTCCATTTCCTCATTTGTAAAATGGTCATAATTTGATCTACATCATAGGTGTATTGTTAGGATCAAGTGGCATCAAATGTACAAAGTACTTGGCATATTGTCAATATTAAGTTTCCTCTTAAATTTTTTCTTTGATTATAGTATATAAGTTCTAACGATCGTCCCTCTTGTAAACGTTTTAAGTATAACATTGAAAACCTGCTAAGAAATGCCCATAACGAAAGGAATCTTTAAAGCTTCTATTATTTGCATGAAAGTTTGCACGTTCACAGCACTTCACAACTGCAGCGTGCCCCTTCTCTGAGGTCGCGTGGGTTTTCTGTAACCCCCTACTGCCTTCATAGTTGAGTAAACTGAGGCATGAAGTGACATATAAACGGTCACCGCCATTAGCAATAGAACAGCAGAGCACTCCAGGGAGCCAAACTCATTTGCCGGAACATCAGAACCACCAACCTGTGCATATAAAGCCAGGCTGAACCAAGAAAAGCCAAGAGAATGCAAGACTGGATCCCAAGGATGGCTTTTTTTTTAAGTGATAAGGTGGTCTATCTTTATCATCTGACCAGTATTTATCACGATCCTACGACGGCTCTAGAGCCGCAGCTATGAATAAGAAAAGCATGCTCTATGTGTCATGGAGCTTACATATTAGCAGGTGAGACCAATATTAAGCAACTAGCTAGACAGTTAATTTTTACTGAATGTCTATGTGATGACTTGCCAGGACGGTGAACACAGATAACGGGGAGATTTCACACGGTCTGGGAGGTCTGAGGGTTTGCTCCAGGGACGCGATGTCTGACGTAAACAGTGAAGAGGGAGTAGGTCTTAAGTAGGTCGTGTGTGTGCTGTAGGGGTGTAAGAGTGCTCCGTGTAGAGCGTGCAGCTGTGCAAAGGCTGGAAGCAGGACGGAGCACGGGGAGCCCCACGGGGTCCGAGGTGAGGCTGCTGAAGGAGCCGCATCTCCCAGGGCCTGGTTAACAATGTGCATCTTGGGCTTCCCTGGTGGCGCAGTGGTTGAGAATCTGCCTGCCAATGCAGGGGACACGGGTTCGAGCCCTGGTCCGGGAAGATCCCACATGCCGCGGAGCAACTAAGCCCGTGTGTCACAACTACTGAGCCCGCGAGCCACAACTACTGAAGCCCACGCTCCTAGAGCCTATGCTCCATAACAAGAGAAGCCACCGCAGTGAGAAGCCCGCGCACCGCAACGAAGAGTAGACCCCCGCTAGCCGCCGCTAGAGAAAGCCCGTGCACACACAGCCACAAAGACCCAACGCAGCCAAAAATAAATAAAATAAGTAAATTTATATTTTTTTAAAAAGTTGCGTCTTTATCCCAAAAGCAGCAGGGCCACCGTGGTGAAGCCAAGAGCAGGTTGGGGCAACTGAGTACACCGGTCATCAAGAACTGGGACTTACTCCTCCCCCAAATAAAACATATTGGTTGGGTCAATTTTATTTTAGTAAATGGTTGCCCAGCTTAGCTGAGTCACTAGTCAAAAAATTATTCCATTTGTGACAACAGGGATGGACCTTGAGGGCTAAGTGGAACAAGTCAGACAGAGAAAGGCAAATACTGTACGATCTCACTTATATGTGGAATCTGAAAAAAACAAAAACAAAAAACCAACAGAACTCACAGATACAGAGAAATGGTTGGTGGTTCCCAGAGGTGAGGGAAGTGGGGTGCGAAATGGGTGAAGGGGTCAAAATGTACAGACTTCTAGGGAGGGTGGGAGGGAGGGAGGCGCAAGAGGGAAGAGATATGGGGGCATATGTATCCGTATAACTGATTCACTTTGTTATACAGCAGAAACTAACACAGCACTGTAAAGCAATTATACTCTAATAAAGATGTTTAAAAAAAAATAAGGTACAAACTTCTAGTTATAAAATAAATAAGTCCTGGGGTTGTCATGTACAGCATGGTGACTATAGTCAATAAAAGTGTATTTTATACTTGACAGTTGCTAAGAGAGTAGGTCTTAAACGTTCTCATCACAAGAATAAAATTATGTAACTGTATGGTGATGGATGTTAACTACACTTACTGTAATCGTTTTGTAATCTATGCAAATATCAAATCATTATGTTGTACCCTTGAAAATATATCATATTTTCATATCATATCATTTTCATATCATATTTCATTTTCATATATCATAATATGTCAATTATATCTTAATTAAAAATATATTCTATTTTATTAACTACCTGCCACTCTTCCCCAGTAAGTAACCTCTTTTCCTCTCCTTCTCATCTTGAAATCTGTATGTTTAAGTCTGCAGTCAAACCCACTTTTCAGAAGCTCACTATGGAGTAGTTGAGACCCTGAATGTCACACAGGGCTGACGGCGTGGGACTGAGCCAGAGGTCCTCAAATTTTGCTGCACATTAGAAGATCAGGAGAGCTTCTAAAACCCAGATACCCAAGCCAATTAAATCAGACTCTTTGCAGGGTGGCACCCTGGCATCAGTTTTTGTTGTTGTTTGTTTCTTTAATCGTGCAGGGGATTCCACTGTGCAGCCAAGTTTGAGAAGCTTGGGTCTCTTCTAGACGAGTATATCCTTCCCCCAAGGGGGAGGAAAAAACAGTAGCAGTGACAATCCTCTCAAAGGATTCATGGCTTTATTTCGGCCAAAGACAAAACAAATACAAGCAGGACCAATAACCCTAGGTCCCGCAGCGCACCACCACCACGTCTCTCCCAGGCTCAGCAATTCTTTCTTTCCGCGGAGGGCACTTGTGGGGCCGTCTCCAGACGACGCACACGCAGCACAAGCTGGGCCCCAGCAGGTCCTCAGTCCGACAGGCTCGGGTCCATCTGCGAGGCCCCGCGGGCCACTCGGGGGCAGGCGTGGGCTGCGCTCATCAGCAGGTGGCCCGCAGGCCCCCTGCGCACAGCCGGGGTCCCGGTGACCCCTGGTCCCCGCGCCCCGGCGCGGGCCACGCAGGTTGTCATTCCGGCATCTGCGCGCGGTCCCCGCTCCCGGACATCTGGCCGAGTGGTGCCTCCCCCTGCCTACTTCCTCCGCCCTCCCGCCCCTCCCCTCCCCACCCTTCCCTTGTTCAGGGCGGTAAGGTCAGAAGTGTTCAGCAATTCGACGTGGGAAGTCTCCCTGAGGAAGTGCCTGCCGGGTCATAAATTTCATCCAACAAGAGGTTCCATCAAGCTCAGGCATTAGGAAACTTCCCAGCCACTCATCGCCAGCGCAGCTCCAGCGCTCAGGCTCCGGGGTTCCCCGGGCACAGACTGGGCGGGGCGGGGCGGGGCTGGGGGCCCCAGAGCTGATTCAGGGTCCGTGCGCCCAGTGCCATGATTGTGAGTGTATGTGTCTCTCTGCCTCTGGGAACTGGCCGACTTTCTTATGACTTTTTCTTTACACACATTTGGAGGGTCAGTAACGGACATTCTCCTTACATTGAAGAGGTACGTTAAACCCCATCTGGACGGTTTCAAGCCTGAAGTTCAGACCGTGTGTCCAGGACAGGAAACATTTGAATGAGTGTAGTGACGTGTTGAGTGCTGTATTACATATCTTGCCATCTGAGTGTGCTGATGGTACCCAGCTAAACCTTACAGCCAAGAGTTAAGGACAGCTTCTAGTCCCAGCCCTGGCTGTGTGACCCTGGGCCAGTCACTTTCCATCTCTGATCTCCATTCCCAGCTGTGGAGTGAAGGAGTTGGAGGGTGGAGTGGGAGATCGCTAGGTCCCCTTGGGGGTCTAAGAGACTCGTGGTCTTTGCCCCCCTCCTCCGCGCAGCACCAGTGCGGCGAAGGAAGGGTCAGATCACATTCAGCCTCTGTCCTGCTGTCGTTCGCTCAGGGGAAACCTTCCCAGGGCCTGGCACTCTGGCTTAGCTGGAAAGCCCGGGGTGTCCTGGGGAATTTGGAGATTCACGCCTGGCACTTTTGTTTAGTGCCCCGTGGAAGTGCTCCAACCCATAAAGCAATGCTCCAGCCCTGAAGGAGTCCAAAGGCCCACAGGGTGATCATAACAATTGCTATGACACAGCGGGCACAGCTCTACCCCGTTAGTTAAATCAACTCAAGCCTCACAACAGCCCCTGAGGTAGTTACTATTATTAGCCTAGCTTTACAGATGGGTAAACTGAGGTACAGGGGCGTTAAATAAGTTGCCTAAAATCATACCGCAGTTAAGAGGCAGAGCGGAGACTTGAACCCCTGTAGCCAGGGCCCGTATTCCAAGTGGTAAGAAGCACAGAGAGCGGCCTTGGGTCTCTCTGAAGAGACAGCACTTCCTATTCTGGGGACTGAGTGAGATGTCTGGGGCATTCCCGAGAGCAGGAAGCCAGGACGGGGGTGCAGGCAGGGCGAGGGGCCCAGGGGTCTGGCTGCCTGGCCCTGCAGGACAGGATGTGTCCTTGGGGCATTAGCCTACTTCAAGCCCTTCGACTCAGATTTTCCGTCAGGCCCCAGAAGAACCATTTGGGACAGCACAGAGACCCCTGGGGGCATGAAAGATGCCAACCAGAGAAGCATCACCCTTCAGACCAAAAAGAAAAATCCCCTTTGGGACCCGAATTATTTGGGGAAAAAAGTTAGAAATATAGGCTGCTCCCAGATCTTAGAGCGCCCCATGGGACATGTGGCTCGTTTTCTGTAAATATAAGGAATCTTTAAAAGAATAAGCCATTCTTGTCATGGGTGTTGAGTTTTGAAGGCTTTTGCTTGAAATATCTGTATTCTGAGGACCAAATAATTCTTTTGAGATAAGCTATCGGGATAATCGTCAGATAGAAACTCCAGATCACATTTCATCAATGATGTTCTCCGCTTTCCCTGACCAGCACATTTTGCCTGTGTTTCAAACAGTCGGTGGGAAGTTTCTGCACTGGAAGCATCTTTCACTTTTGGTGGGGTTTCATGCTCAAGAGGGAAACCGTTTTATAATCAGAAGAGGAAGCCATACTGGCCTGTCACGTGCCGTGCACATCTGTGACGAGCACATGCTCCTTGCCACTGCTGGCTCTGCTAATTAGTCTTCTTACACCAAACTTCGCCGGTTCCTCTGTTTTCTGTCTGCCCAGCCTTTCAGTACTGGCAAGGTTCTGCCCAGCTTATCTAGCAAAAGTTGTGTGCATTTATTCCAAGTGGCAGAGCAAACAAAAACTGCCTCTGTGGTCTTCGGATAATTCAGCCACGTTTGAATCTTTAACTGGAAGTATCTCCACCCCCAAGGACACCCGCAGTAGATATCAAGGGTAAATGCCTCTTCCTCAAACGGTTCCGTGCATCACAGGGGTCGCAGAAAGATAGGACCCCTGGTTGTCCCCACAGAAAAGCACTGGTGCATCAACCCATGTGGGAGAGACCATTGCTTTCTGATGTCTAACTGGGAGGCCTCCAACCTTTGAACGCTGGTGTATCAGCTTCCCTGCAAGATTGGAAACTGAAGGCCTGAGCCTGCGTTTCCCTGCCCAGAATGTGGGACAAGGTAATTATAACTGGGGGATACTTTGTGCATAGAATCATCCTTTACCGTGACTTGCTAAACACAGAGAAAGAGAGAGAGGGAAAGAAAGAATGAATAATTGGGAGGAAAAATACCACAGTCTCATGGCCTCAGTGCCAAACTGGTGCCGATCCAGTTTCTCCCCGAATGAAGAGTGATGCTTCTGAATTCACTCTGGTTGCCCCTGAAAAGCCCCTGCTTTTCCCGTGACTGCAGGAGGCTCTGATGGGGTGGAAAGAGGGTTGGCGGTTGGGAGAAGTGCTGGGCCTTAAGCTCCATCCTGGCTTCACATAAAGGAAGCAAGATCAAAACCCAAGCCTGGAAAAAAAAATCCTAAATGTAATTGGCTAGGAAACAGGATTCCTGGGGCCTCTGCTTTCTCAGCTTCCAGAGAAGGATTTAGGCAGGGGCACTTCCCCGCCCTCAGGATAAAAAAAAAAAAAAAAAAAAAAAAAAAAAAGGATTAAATTCGGGTTTGGTCTGGCCAGTACAAATTGCATGCAGAGCATACAGTTACTTTGCATATTGCATGTGCTTTCATGGAGAGGGAAAAGGGGCAGAGAGGGAGGGCAGGATATTGACGAGGGGGAAAAAAACTATTCGGGTTTGGTCTGGCCAGTACAAATTGCATGCAGAGCATACAGTTACTTTGCATATTGCATGTGCTTTCATGGAGAGGGAAAAGGGGCAGAGAGGGAGGGCAGGATATTGACGAGGGGGAAAAAAACTAAAAACAACTTGCTGTTTTCATACGGTGGGCGAAAACTGTTTTGTCTCCGTAACTGTACAGAATGTCAATGGTGAGCACTGTGTCGTGACAAGATTTTTTTTTTTTTTTTTAAATTAAGCTAAACTCACACCCGAGCTGTAGCCGCCTGAGGTATTGCAGCTTTAATTGTGTTCAGTATGATCTACTGAACAATATGTCTTGATCAATCTGAATGGCCATCCAGTGCACGGTTCCCCTTGGCATTGCTGCAAAGCCAGCCTGGCTTTAGTGAACCCGTTCAGGAATGTGGGTTAATTCCGCCGACCCTTTTTACCCCGGCAGCTCTGTTTTTGTGAGGTTGGCAGAAACTGACACGTTTTCTTTTGCTTAATTAAGTTGTTCAGTAGAAGGCTGGTCAAACAGTTGCATCTACGTGGGGAGTCTGCAGATACACAGAAAGCCGTGGGCGTTTCCAACATAAAAAGGGGGATTCTGTTATTGTTTGGGTGTAGACGGGTCATTTTTTCAAAGTTACTGCTGCCTGAGTGACCACAACCCTGCAAAGACATTAAAGCTGGTTAAATACGACTACCTTGGGTTCCAAAGTGTATTTTTAAAAGAGGGAGAGAGCACGAGAGAAAGAAACCGTCTCATTTATGTGGCATTTTATTTCTTTCTGGCCTTCCTTTTTTTTAAAAAAGGCAAACAGTGGGCTCATTTAAGTAAGAGGTGCCCGTACCTCATGAATTACAGCTGGTGTGGTGAAACTCCCTTTCCACTTGGTAAAACAAAACGGGTGCCCAGGGAACTTGCCTTGGCGCTGAGGAGTGGGACCCAGTCACCTGTCTGCCAGGCATTGGGGCTGGGAAAATCCATCCACAGCCTCGCAGCCCATGACATTCCGGCTTTCGTTCCTCGCTGATGTTATGACAACCACAAACTATATCAGTCTCACAGATATTCAAAGGAACTGAAAACTTGACAGGAGACCTCCCTATTGCGTCTCCATCCCTTCCTGAAGCTTCCAATATTTCCAGTTTAAATCACCTTCACCTTTCATGGGCGCATGCCCCTGAATTCTATGAATATTTGGTCCTACCAAGGGTTTTCCCTCATTGCGCGTACTGCGTCATATAATTAACAAGAGACATGGATGGAACTTGAGCTGGGCTTCGGTGTCCTCTTGTTAATGACGGTAGGACCCTGAGTGAGTTCTCTTGGATGCCTTTGTGCCTCCGTTTATCCATAACAGCAGATACCCAATGCTGGGTGCTTAGCAGGGACCTCCTATACCTTTCTGAGCTAGCTTGCCCTCTCTCCCTCTGCAATAAGTCAATATCTGGAAAACCACTGTTCCCACAAGCCCTTGGCACCACTGCGCTTTGATCGATACCAAGATGTTTTACCAGTTAGGCAGCCCTGGCTCTAGGCAATCCGTCGGCCCCCTTGGTTATGCATCAGGGCCTCAGCACAGAGAACTCATGTCTGCTTTAAAAGCCACGCACTCAAATTTCCCCCCAGGACCCAGAACGGCAGCTTTTGGGAAGCCCAAGGATATGCTTCTTCCTTCTAGAGAGGAAGGCTGGATGGGCAAACACCTTAAGAGTCTTCGCTGTGATTTTTTTACCTCCCTTCATATACAGGAAAGAACGGGCAATTATTTGACTGATTGAAGTTGCATGAATGTCAAAATGATTCTTTAGGGGAAAAAAGATCCACTTTGGAGTCTCAGGGACTCGGATCAGCAGTCTACACTGACATCAGTCAAGTTCATTATGAGCAATGCCTACTTATTCCCCAGACATTGCCAGAGCCGGTTACAGACCTATATGCAGGACACCGTGGTCCTATATGTAGGTCATGTATGTTCAGGTGCCCTTGACATGTGTCAAGGTCCTTCCAACCTGGAAGTGGGCGGCGGGGTGGGGGGGGGAGCTTTAGAAGTCCTGGTTTGTGCAACCACTGCCCAGATGACTTGCTCTTCTAGAGGACCAGAGCCCAGCTGCACAAAAAAATGCAGAATGCTTTCCCCAGTTCTAGTGGCGGATATTTAAGGACCACATAGAGCACTGGTCTGCAGCGTCCCTGCCTGACTCCTTGGTCCTAGAACACCGGGCTTGTCCACCAGTCCTCAGCTGTAGGGCCCTGCTGGTTGGGTCACTTTCCTTACCTTCAAAAAGGCCAAATTTAAAACTCCGCGGTCCCATACGACAACTTTGCAGTAACAGCTGACTGGCTGGTCCCCGCAGCCCTTAAAGAGAGGAGTTGTCAGAGGCCAGCGGAGGACCGAGCAGATGGGAGCCGAGATGGCTGGGCAGCCAGTGGACGTGGGAGCTGGCCTCCTGGCAGCCTTCCCGTAGTCTGGAGGTGCTATGTGTGACTGGCAATTTGGTTCCCACTCGAGGCGGCGGGCCCTCTCCCCCTTTCCAATTCCCTGACAGGCCGGGCAGATTTTTTTCTTTGGCTTTTGAAAATCCGGGGCACGCTACGGTTCAGAGTCACCAAGTTCCAGCTGCTAGAGAGAGCCAGCCTTTCGCTCTGCTACCCCACCACCAACATGATGTCTTTACACCCAGCGAAGCAGAAGGCCTTCCTTGAGGCGGGCGAGCCCACAAGGGTTCGGATGCCGCCACTCGGGTCCTGGAGACAGAGGGGAGGGCTCACAAGGGCTGGCCCGGAGCCATTCCACTATCCCTGGCACTCACAGTTCCACATGGAGCTCTGCGGCTCTTCAGGACAAAGAGGAGTGTTTCTATCAGCCCAACGTTCTGCTGACAAATGCATAATCAACTGACAGAAAGCGACCGAGCAGCGTTTCCAAACTCCCAGTTACGGGGAGGCCGAGCCCAAGCGGGGATGGTCACTTTCTGCAGGTGTTCGGCCAGTGTCCCTTCATTTGCATGTATTTGCATAGACTGTCAAACAGTTGGCTGACAGAAAGTCTGAGGAGGTCTGGACACAGCCCAAACCTGTCAGTGGCTTTCTCCTTGCCAGTCAAGGTTGGCTTGGGCTGCAATTAAAGCAGGAAACGAATACTTCTGACATTGCAGTATACCCAGCCACAGCTGGGTGAAGTTAAATGGGAGAGTGTGCTTCATTTAGAGGGACAAGATGCAGGCTGGGGGGAAGAAAAGGAGAGAAGAAAGAAAGGGGGGCGGGTAGTGGTCCATGCTCAGAAAGCGACTCTCTGAATGCAGTCTTCAAAGGGCGAGAAATAGGCTGTAATCCTCCCATGTTGCTGGGCTGCGTTGTTTGTTGTTGTTGTTTGGGGTGAGTGAACAGATTCCCCCGCCCCCCGCGGTGTGAGGTCAATTCCGCGTGTGAAAGGAGCTTGCCAGACACTACACCTTCTATCCTCAGCCATCAGGCATCATCTCAGAGCAGAAGGGAGGAACCAAATCCCGAAACTGCATTTCCGTGGCACGCTCTCTCCCATGTAAGGCTCCCCTGTGCTGTCCGGGGCTGACAAACAGGTGGCGGGACTTCAGAGAGGGTGAGAAAGTTGGAGGAGACCAGGCAACAGGCATCTTGTTGTTCCCCCATCTCGCTGCCTGAGGATTACAGATCATATTAGCATATGGATTGCGGTGGGAAAGAAACAAAAATCAGAGCCTTGGCTACTACTGTAAAAGAGTGGATTGGGGGCGGGGAAGGAAGAAAGCCGTCAGAAAGGTGGTGGTGGTTTTTAGGAACACAGGAGATTTATATTTGGGGAGGCCTGCATCCTTCTGAGATGCAGTTTCATAGATTCTTCGAGCGAGACCTAACAATTTATTAAATACTTCATCTCTAAACAGTGGTGGGCACTAGAGTTTCATGAGCAGGAGACAATAGATTCTGTTTATTCGCCAACAATACAGACACTGTTTAGCTCTGGACTGCAAGTGGCTGAGCCATCTGGCACGTATCTCCACAGTAAAACATTGTCTGTGACACAAAAAATGACTACATCCCCAGGACAAACTAGTGTGACCTCTAAATAAAGCCTTCCTCTGAAGCTATGATATCACACAGCCCAGGGGACACCAGCACAATTGAATCTGGTCACCAAAAGCCCAAGTGACATAGGACTATGTAAATGGAATTTTATAGGAGACTTTTTGTCCTCCATGGCAAACCGTCCAGATCCGTCCACAGCACTGAAACAGCTTTTTCATTCACCCCTGGGACAACAGTGCGGTTCTATTTGGGGATTGGCAGTTCTTTTTCTCCAGCACCCGACCCAGGAAGCACACGTCCGTGTCCAGAGGCAGCACCTGCAGCCACGGCTTCCAACAACATTTCACTGACGGGGTCCCCACCTGCGCCAGGCTTTTTCCTGATATTTCGGAAACAAGTGGCCCTTTCTCCTCCCTGCCAGGGGGAAGGCCCAAGTTTGCCAGCTTCTTCACAAATAGCCGAACAAGTCACTCTCAGCATTGCACCACCTGAATGGCCGCTTCACTGGGCAAACAGGCGCGCACACACACACTGACTCCCCATCACCCCGTCCAAGAAAGGGGCCGTTTCAGTGGAAGAAGTGTCACTCTCCGGAAAAGACCCAATTCAGTCTCCACAACCAAGACATTTGTATTGCTGCTGGGTGGGAACATTTCATGACAGAAATGGAGACATGATGAGAAACAGACCAAAAGCTGGCTTGGCTTAAGCATTCTACCTGTTCCAACCTCTGCTGGTTTGGTTTGATTTTTTAAAGAAAGAAACCCTGATCCTTCGCTGTGCATGAAACTTTTGCATAAAGGATACCTCAGAGGATAAGATCTCTAAATGCTTTCCAAATGCAAGGAAGCATGAGATCACTTTGCAGCCAGACTCACCTGAGGGGTGACACATGTGAACAGTGATGAAACACCATGTTTGGGAATAAAGGGAGGAGGGTTGAATTCCTACATGAACATTTCCCAGCCCTGTCATCTTAGGCAAATCACTTAACCTCTTGGTGCCTATCCTCATCAGTAAAAAGAGATAACATTTCCCCCGTTGCCACAGTGGTGGGGAGGCGAGAAACATAGCGACTATTATATGTTGTAAAGTGGATGTCTTCTAAATATTTCCTGAGAAGATGGCAGAGTAGAAGGACGTGCGCTCACTCCCTCTTGCGAGAGCACTGGAATCACAGCTAACTGCTGAACCATCATGCACAGGAAGACACTGAGACTCACCAAAAAAGATACCCCACATCTAAAGACAAAGGAGAAGCCACAGTGAGATGGTAGGAGCAGCTCAATCACAATAAAATCAAATCCCATAACTGCTGGGTGGGTGACTCACAAACTGGAGAACAATCATACCACAAAAGTCCACCCACAGGAGGGAAGGTTCCGAGCCCCACGTCAGGCTTCCCAACCTGGGGGTCTGGCAACGGGACGAGGAATTCCCAGAGAATCAGACTTTGAAGGCTAGCAGGATTTGATTGCAGGACTTCGACAGGACCGTGGGAAACAGAGACTCCACTCTTGGAGAGCACACACAAAGTAGTGTGTGCATCAGGACCCAGGGGAAGGAGCAGTGACCCCATAGGAGACTGAACAAGACCTACCTGCTAGTGTTGGAGGGTCTCCTGCAGAGGCTGGGGGTGGCTATGGCTCACCACGGGGACAAGGACACTGGCAGAAGTTCTGGGAAGTACTCCTTGGCGTGAGCCCTCCGGAGTCTGCCATTAGCCCCACCAAAGAGCCTGTAGGCTCCAGTGCTGGGTCGCCTCAGGCCAAACAACCAGCAGGGAGGGAACTCAGACCCACCCATCAGCAGACAAGCAGATTAAAGTTTTACTGAGCTCTGCCCCCCAGAGCAACACCCAGCTCTATCCACCACCAGTTCCTCCCATCAGGAAGCTTGCACAAGCTTCTTAGATAGCCTCATCCACCACAGGGCAGACAGCAGAAGCAAGAAGAACTACAATCCTGCAGCCTGTGGAACGAAAACCACATTCACAGAAAGACAGACAAAATGAAAAAGCCGAGGACTATGCACCAGATGAAGGAACAAGATAAAACCCCAGAAAAACAACTAAATGAAGTGGAGATAGGTAACCTTCCAGAAAAAGAATTCAGGAT
>NC_041221.1:4121933-4123436 GCF_002837175.3 Physeter macrocephalus
CTACAAGAGACCCACTTCAGACCTAGGGACACATACAGACTGAAAGTGAAGGGATGGAAAAAGATATTCCATGCAAATGGAAATCAAAAGAAAGCTGGAGTAGGAATTCTCGTATCAGACAAAATAGACAGTAAAATAAAGACTATTACAAGAGACCAAGAAGGACACTACATAATGATCAAGGGATCAATCCAAGAAGAAAATATAACAATTGTAAATATATATGCACCCAACATAGGAGCACCTCAATACATAAAGCAAATGCTAACAGCCATAAAAGGGGAAATTGACAGTAACAGAATCATACTAGGGGACTTTAACACCTTACTTTCACCAATAGACAGATCATCCAAAATGAAAATAAATAAGGAAACACAAGCTTTAAATGATACATTAAACAATATGGACTTAATTGATATTCATAGGACATTCCATCCAAAAACAGAATACACTTTCTTCTCAAGTGCACATGGAACATTCTCCAGGATAGATCACATCTTGGGTCACAAATCAAGCCTCGGTAAACTTTAGAAAATTGAAATCATATCAAGCAGCTTTTCCAACCACAATGCTATGAGATTAGAAATCAATTACGGGGAAAAAAACGAAAAAACACAAACACATGGAGGCTAAACAATAGGCTACTAAATAACAAAGAGATCGCTGAAGAAATCAAAGAGGAAATCAAAAAATACCTAGAGACAAATGACAATGAAAACACGACAATCCAAAACTTATGGGATGCAGCAAAAGCAGTTCTAAGAGGGAAGCTTATTGCAATACAATCCTACCTCAGGAAACAAGAAAAATCTCAAATAAACAATCTAAACTTACACCTAAAGGAACTAGCCAAACTCATTCTATGAGGCCACCATCACCCTGATACCAAAACCAGACAGATACTACAAAAAAAGAGAATTACAGACCAATATCACTGATGAACACAGATGCAGAAATCCTCAACAAAATCCTAGCAAACAGAATCCAACAACACATTAAAAGGATCATACAGCATGATCAAGTGGGGTTTATCCCAGGAATGCAAGGATTCTTCAATATACGCAAATCAATCAATGTGATACACCGTATTAACAAATTGAATGATAAAAACTATATGATCATCTCAATAGATGCAGAAAAAGGTTTTGACGAAATTCAACACCCATTTATGATAAAAACTCTCCAGAAAGTGGGCATAGAGGGAATCTACCTCAACATAATAAAGACCATATATAACAAACCCACAGCCAACATCGTTCCTAATGGTGAAAAACTGAAAGCATTTCCTCTAAGATCAGGAACAAGACAAGGATGTCCACTCTCGCCACTATTATTCAACATAGTTTTGGAAGTCTTAGCCACAACAATCAGAGAAGGAAGAGAAATAAAAGGAATACAAATTAGAAAAGAAGAAGTAAAGCTGTCACTGTTTGCAGATGACATGATACTATACATAGAGAATCCTAAAGATGCCACCAGAAAACTACTAGAGCTAATCAATGA
>NC_041221.1:4123726-4138481 GCF_002837175.3 Physeter macrocephalus
ATACACAAAAATAAACTCCAAATGGATTAAAGACCTAAATGTAAGACTGGACACTATAAAACTCTTAGAGGAAAACATAGAGAAAACACTCTTTGACATAAACCACAGCAAGATCTTTTTTGACTTACCTCATAGAGTAATGGAAATAAAAACAAAAGTAAACAAATGGTACCTAATGAAACTTAAAAGCTTTGGCACAGCAAGGAAAACCATAAACAAGATGATAAGACAACCGTCAGAATGGGAGAAAATATTTGCAAATGAATCAACGGACCAAGGATTAATCTCCAAAATATATAAACAGCTCATGCAGCTTGATGTTGAAAAAACAAACAACCCAATCCAAAAATAGGCAGAAGACCTAAATAGACATTTCTCCAAAGAAGACATACAGACGGCCAAGAAGCACTTGAAAAGCTGCTCAACATCATATGGAGAACAGTATGGAGGTTCCTTAAAAAACTAAAAATAGAATTACCTTATGATCCACCAATCCCACTACTGAGCATATACCTAGAGAAAACCATAATTCAAAAAGACACATGCACCCCAATGTTCATTGCAGCACTATTTACAATAGCCAGGTCATGGAAGCAACCTAAGTGCCCATCAACAGATGAATGGATAAAGAAGAAGTGGTACATATATACAATGGAATGTTACTCAGCCATAAAAAGGAACGAAATTGGGTCATTTGAAGAGACGTGGATGGACCTAGAGACTGTCATACAGAGTGAAGTAAGTCAGAAAGAGAAAAACAAATATCGTATATTAACGCATATGTGTAATCTAGAAAAATGGTACAGATGAACCAGTTTGCAAGGCAGAAATAGAGACACAGATGTAGAGAACAATCATATGGACACCAAGGGGGGAAAGCGGGGGTGGCGTGGTGGGTGGGGGTGGTGTATGAATTGGAAGATTGGGATTGACATATATACACTAATATGTATAAAATAGATAACTAATAACCTGCTGTATAAAAATATAAAATAAAATAAGATTCAAAAAAAAGAGATAACATTTTCTTTTTCATAGGAATTATATTTGGAAAATATATGACACATGCTTAACATAATACCTGGCAGACAGTAAGTGTTTATTTGATAAATGGTAGCTATGACAATAATGATAACAGATAATGGTAACATAGCTTCTATGACTCCTGGTTAATTTCAGTAGGCAAATATGTTCCAGGGTACCAGTCATCCATTTAAATGCACATTGACCCTTGATAATAGTAACATTTGTTATCATTATTATTTAGCATAAGCCCAAATAATTTGGCAAAGTTGGATTGTCTACTGTCCTACTAGTTGGCTTATCCTCTACCCTATTTCTGGATAAAACTTTCTTCATGCAGCATGCATCTGGCCATAATTTTACATCAAATTATTTTTGTGACAATCATATTTTTAAAAATAATGAGAAACCACACACACAGTTGCCACACGTTAGGTGTAGAGTTTTTGCTGCTGGCTTGGTATCTTAAAATGATTCTATCTACTTTTTTTTTTTTTTTTTTTTCGGTACGCGGGCCTCTCACTGTTGTGGCCTCTCCGGTTGCGGAGCACAGGCTCCGGACGCGCAGGCGCAGCGGCCACGGCTCACGGGCCCAGCCGCTCCGCGGCATGTGGGATCCTCCCGGACCGGGGCACGAACCCGCGTCCCCTGCATCGGCAGGCGGACTCTCAACCACTGCGCCACCAGGGAAGCCCGATTCTATCTACTTTTGCTTTACTTCCATCAATCCCAAGATTTTAAGTGCTTGCAATTAATTTAAGAGTCATCTTTATAGTTATGACAGGTTGATTTCTAGAAATGAAATCATTTGGTTGAAATTATGAACGCTGATTCTTCTCACAATCAGTTAGCTGAGAGGATGAAATCCAGACTCAGAGCCTGGGGAACAGTTCTTCATAAAAATGACCACAGGGGCTTCCCTGGTGGCGCAGTGGTTGAGAGTCCGCCTGCCGATGCGGGGGACACGGGTTCGTGCCCCGGTCCGGGAGGATCCCACATGCCGCGGAGCGGCTGGGCCCGTGAGCCACGGCCGCTGAGCCTGCGCGTCCGGAGCCTGTGCTCCGCAGCGGGAGAGGCCGCAGCAGTGAGAGGCCTGCGTACCGGGAAAAAAAAAAAAAAAAAAATGACCACAAATGCCACATTTAACCAACTATAAATTGAGCTCTGGACCATTTAGTAACAGGTATTAAATCAGTTTAGGAGGACATAATTTTAATTTTGATTATCTTCTATATGACTCCTCCAGACATTTTCAGCAGAAATTCAAAGTGTTCCCAGAATATCAAAGCTAATAGAAATTTCCATATGGAAAAGCTTTCAACTTTATATCTCTGGAAAATGTAAAATATTCAATACCTATGCACAAATCTCCACCTCTGTTTGGTTAGGACTTTTTGGTTTTGTTCTGTTTTTTAATGCTTGAATATGGAAGCTATGGTGTAGGTGGCATTATTCCTATGAAACCTGGTTAATTTTAGGACGAAAACGGTTCCCAAGCTAACAGTCAACCATGCAAACAAACACTGACCTGGAATCATGGGAGCCATAGAAAGTCAAGCTAACGAGAAATACAAGTGTAATTAAACTTAGCATATATCTTTGTGATGGGAACGCAGAATCCAGTCCTCTCCTATGCTGTTGATGGCAACTGTTTCTGAGAGTACTTTGGCAGTCTTTACCAACATGTAAAATGTTTACGCTCTCTGATCCAGAAATTCCACTTCTGGGACTATATCCTACTGAGCTATTTCCTCAAGTGTATGAGAACATATATATACAAAGAGGTTGATTATAATATTATTTGCAAAAGAGAAACATTGGAGATAAGCTACCTGTCCATCCACAGGGGACTGATTGACTAACTTATGGGGAGAATTATGGGGAGCCATACATATAGCATGCTCTATCTCTACATCTACATCTATATCGATACATAAAATTCTCTAAAAGAATGCACATCAAGCCATTAAGAAGATGAAAGATCAATTTTACAGCATGCCCTTTCTTATTACTCACATTTTTAACCAAAACCACACAATCCTTTTGTACTTTAAAAAGAAATACAAGTTAAAAATATGTTTCCCAGTAACAGTTCACTGTTAAGGTGCTCATACTCCTTGGCACGGGGTACATCAACTTCACAAGGGGGAGGAGAAGGGGGAGGTGGTCAGCAAAACTTCCTGGACGCCCACTGGGACAGGGGTCCAGGGACAAAGGCTGAGGGAGTTACAGCCAAAGAGAAAAAAATATCCCTTTCCCTAAGGGACTTACTGGGCATCATAAGTCTGTGGCTAAAAAAAAAAAATGTAACATGAGCAATGATTTGATTTACCCCAGCTGTAGGGTTTTAATGGTTTGTGGTTATTATTGATTCTGTGACAACAGCACGTCATACAATGTAATACTCAAGAGTCCAGACTCTGGGGTCAGAGTATGGTCAACTCTGCCACTTACTAGCTGTGGGGCTTTGGTAAGCTTAGAGTCTCTGGGCCTCAGTTTCCCTCTCTGTAAAATGGGGATAATTGTATTATCTCTCTCACAAGGTTAATGTAAAGCACTTAATGCAAAACCTAGTATCTATCATGTACTAGGCACATGCCATTAATTCAAGGGCCATAAATCTAGCTATTATTATTTTCGTTGCCTGTTATTATTACAACTAGTTCGGTTATCCAGCCACTGCCCTTCACACAAAAGGACAGTGTGATATAGTCTACATTTCTGAGGATGCTCTGACCCACCATTAGCTAGACATGGGTTTTAAGTCACTCGACCAACAAAGAAGTTCATGCTTAACCAGCCCCAGGCTTTGCCTACATCACTGATCCACATTTTCAATGCAACAGACCGGGGTGGGAGGGTCTGTGGACCTGAAACAAAGGCGGGCTCCCCTGTAAATGCTGACAGAAACAGGCAGTTGTTTAACCAAGATGTCTTTCGATCTGCAGAAATGGATACTTCCCCTGCCTACAGCCAGGCTCCCAGGTGACCCTGACCCATAGGACAATTTCTTCTGCAGAGGACACAGGATTTCCAGCTCAGGAGCTGTTCTGTGGCAAAGCTGGAGCTGGTGTCAGTGATCAGACACTCTTGTCCCTCCCACCCACCCCCCCTCCCCCCATCTTCCAGGTTTAAGTCCTAAGATGACTGACTGTCAGGGACTCCCAAATCCATCCCTTTTGCCTGAGGGTGGTGTTAGGCAGGAAAGTTCCTAGAATAGAAACTCACTTAAGTCACCTGGAGGAGATGGGGGCTCAGGGTCTGGAGACACAGAGACACAGACATAGAAGGCTGGGGGCCCCAGGCAGCCACCCTGGCTTCCCCTCATGGTGTTTCTACATCTTTCTGGAAACCCAGTCCATGCTCCTGCCTTCACTCCTCCAACTTACACATGAGCTTCACCGGCCACCGAGTCCTAAACCCCAAATCCTACATGCCCTTTTTGCTGCTTCACCAGATTTCACTTGACTAATTCATTCTTCCAGTTCCAATCCCCATGAGAGCAATTAGAGAGTCCCACTCATCTTTCGCAAGCTAGAGAAACTAGTCAGACACTATAGACCCAGGTCAGGTGGTGTAGACAATGGCTATTTAAGCCTGTTAGGGAGTTATGAGTAGACAGGCTATGTCTGACATCTCTAGTAACCAATAAGACCTAGGGAAGAGACTCTTCTCCCTTCTCCTTGGCCAGCACAATGTCTAGAGGCCCTGAACTGACAAGAAGCTGTTCTCATATATAGGTGCAGGGGACCCATGGGGCAGGTAGAAACCTTGGCTGTCTTTTCTGTGACTAAAATACAACTGTATTTTTCTGTGATCTAGACTTTATTCCACAGCTTTTTTCTTATCAGATGTAACTCATAACAAGGATGACCCAAAAAGTCATTTTTATGAGATTATCTGCCTTTTACTACTAAATGCACCGCTCTTTACCCTTTATCAATACAAACTGCTTTCACATATGTTCATTTGTTTGGATCATATACAAGGTGAGGTGTATCTTATTATCTCCTTTCTATAGAGGCAAATGCAGCTCAGAGAGGTTGAGGGATTAGCCCAAGGTCACAGAGCAAGAAAGTGAGACTGGAATTAGAATCCAGGTTTTCAAACCCTTGGGTCGGTCTTCCTTACATGTTTTTGAACATTCTGTGGGATATTCAAAAAAATATTTCTGAAATGAACTAGATCTCACTTTTTCCCTGTCTCTCTTTTCCATTTTGGAAATCTTTTTACCTTAAGGATGAAGATAAAGTAAAAAAGCAAAACCAAAAGTAAAATGTCTTAATAAATGGGAAAAATTGACAGCAGATATAAGGATCCACCAGTGAAACAGTAACCCATTAGCTGGGCCTGTCAGGAAGTGAAAAGTGTCCCACAGAAATTCTCCTTGTTGAAGGGACGCCTGGTCATGACCATTGGGGGTCGGGGGGGGGTGTCTCAACCACACGCAGATTTCAGTGACCTGGGAACCTGGTCCCCAGGCTGTGAACTCCCCTTCTGTGCCCCCATTTCCTAGTGGAAGACATCTGCCCCTCTCTGGCCTCTGAGCAGAGGTGGGTGACCCAAGCCATAGGTGGCCAGACTGCCTTAGACTCTGTCCTCCTCCTCGGCCGGCAAAAAACAGTCGAACATACATCTGGCGTGTGGCGACCTCCGTGGGAGTCTGCACCCACATTTTTGCTTTCAGCCACATTTTTATGGCTCGGAAACTCATCACTGGGTGGCAGTTTGCCAAAGAATGAGCAAAATGGGACCAGCCTTGCCATGTAAACAAACTCATGTGTATAGGCACACGTTTCTGAAACGTGGTAAAAGGGAAAGGTATTTTCTCGCTCCCAAGAACCCTAAAGCCATTCAAGGCAAATGACTTGCCCAAGGGCAAGCAGCTAACTGCTGGCAAGGGCCGGGCCAAATAGAACCTGGGTCTCTGGATGACTGGAATGGAGCCCAGTGCCCTGATGGAGCCAACACCAAATGATTCACTCACCCCAAATGATGTTGGCATCTGCCAATGAAAACCAGAGCCAAGATGCAGAAATTGTGAGAGGGTCCTCCTCTTACCTTTCCAAGACTGGTCACTAGCACTCAGAGTCCTTTTTGTTATTTTCTTAAAATTGAAGTATAGTTGATTTACAGTGTTGTGTTAACTTCTGTGGTACAGCAAAGTGACTCAGATATATATATATATATATATATATATATATATATATATACATATATATATATATATACATTCTTCTTTATACTCTTTTCCATTAGGGTGTATCTCAGGATATATAGTTCCCTGTGCTATACAGTAGCACTATGTTGTTTCTCCATTCTATATGTAATAGTTTGCATCTACTAACCCCAACCTCCCAGTCCATCCATCCCCCATCAGAGTCCTTTGTGGGACTCCTTCTGAAGCCTGGGCCCCTCAGGGAAATAGCCACAGAGTGAGTAAACAAATGAACGCAGACCAAACATCCCCCAAATAATGGAATCAAGCCAAGGTGCCAGGGCTGGCCGAGGGCTTAAAAACGCGTCCATAAGAATTCATCCTGAATCCACATGTGTTGAATCAGAAGACTGTTATACTGCCCCATGCCCCTTAGGAAAGGATGCAGAAGAACAGTGGGTGATCTGTGTTGGCAAAGATGTTGCCAAGCGGGAAGCAGGGACAACAGGATAAACCCCTTTCTGGGCGTCTGGAATTCTGGAAGGTGCTGCTGCCTTCAACAGTGATCATCGGGCGTGGCAAGAGGCTGACAATCCCTGGCCAAAACTGTAACTGGGATGGCATGATTTTCTGCAGAAACACAGCAGAGAGGCAGAATACCCCTTCCTTCCTTGGAGCCTGCAAGGGCTCCCGTCTTAAATAGCTGCCTGTTTGGGGCAGGCTTTCTACATATAAAAATGTCAGGCGTCAGGGGCTGGGTGGAGGGCAGGGAGAGGCAGGAGGGGGACACTGGTGCCTGACCCCACGCACGACAGGCCCTTGCACCCCCAGCAGGCGAGGTGCACTGTTGACATCAGGTAGGGGGTCCCTCCTCACCTGACTTGCCCCAGGTAGGGCAGGACAGCGCCTCCTTGTTTTGGTGGCAGACAAGTGTCTGTGGTCAGGAGCCATAGAGACACGTGCCACAGACTACGCAGACCATTCCCAAAGACCAGCGCCACCCAGATCAACGGGGGCTCCACGACATTAGCAAATGAAGAACGTTGAAACAGGGACAGGTTGTCATCCGCTTTACGCATTCACTTTCCACCTAGAAACACAAGGCATAAATAGTTCCACTATGCACAGAATGATGGCAGGTATGCAAAACATTCTTTCATGGTGCGCTTCAATGTGGCTTGGTGTTGGGACCAAGAGTAAGTTGAGTTCTTTGCAACAGGTTGGCCTTCTGGGACCAAATCCGCAGACAGCCTTGTTCAGAAAGAGCGCCCAAAGTCTAAGCTTGAAGTCTGGAAGAAGTGGGCCCAGGCGATGCCTCTCCAGGCCCTCCCTTTATTGGATCAGATGTTTCCTCCATAAACGGGTAAGCTCAAGCTCCCCAGACTCTGGCTTTGGGATGGGGAAAGCAGGAACAACTCTGGCTTCTATATAATATGAGCATTTGTCTAAAGCCACTTTCTGGATGCTTTGGCACCTTGGAGATGTAACCCAAGTCCGAGGAGCCTTCATTTTCATTTTCGGTGTAAGCACATGGTACCCACGTTATCTGGCCTCGAGGTCACTCTGTCCTCCCGTTCCTGGTTCAGTTCCTGAGAGGAGACTGAACTGCACACCCTGGGCCGCTGGGATCCCCTTGGCGTCTCCTTGCTGCCTCACACCCGCCCCATCTGGAAATTACCAAGTCCTTACGGACTTTGCTCTTTATTCATCCACAAAGAATGTAAGAATCCGTTTTTCAAGAACTGAATAGAAACCCCCTCGTCACCGTATCAGGGCGGCTGTTCCACGCCAACTCAGTAATTGCCCTGTTTCTAGCGCCTTTTTCCCCTCCACCAAAACCAACTTAAGCTGATTACCATCATCTCAAACAACCTCACTGGGCTCTAGATATATCCATTTAATATGGCCAAGACAAGCAGACAACTGCTGTTTTCAAAAGACGATCTGACAGATTCTATTCACTTTCAAAGTAGCTCTCCACGGCTGGAATAATTATCTTTCGTTTCCCTCATTCTGACACCTTTCAATGATTTGTTGACATCTGAAGAGTTATGGGCAATCTTAGAAGAGGCAGCTGGACTTCCCACCCCCAAAGACACAAATACAGAAAGGATTCCCATACAGCATCTGAAATAACTCTGTTCTTTGCAAATGGATATCCCAATCTGCATGTTAATAGGGGCACTTTTATCTTCAAATGTAACCTCAGAAGGAGAAAGGGGGGCGGTATTCATTTAACTGGTTCGCTGCCAGCTCAAGAGAGAATACACCTTTCTCTCAAAACCTGGGTGCCCTCACTTGACCAATAAAAGCAAACAAAACAAAACCAGAGCCAATAGCCTGAGTTTTCAAACATCTGATGTTTGGTGCCGTCTTCCGTTGAGGGAGAACAGCAGGAGAAACCCAAGCAAATGGCAAGAGGCCTCCCCTGTTTCATCTGCGGCCAACAGGGTTTTAAGTTAGCAGCGCCGGTGTAATGACCACCACCGACGTGCACTTCTATAGCCCTTTCTTGAGGGTGTCTCTAAGTGCCTTGGTTCACAGCTCCGGTTCCTATCTCAGCACGAGGAGGCACACTGCCCTTCAAACCTGGACTAAATGGGGTCGGGGGGGTTTTTAAAAGACAATCTGTAGAACATATTGATATATTACCCAACTACAAGAATAGAGTCTATCGCAAGCAGCATAGATAGGTAATGCCTATGTCTCTGGATTCTTTTCTCTCTCTTCTTGGATTTCTCCCTCCCCCGATCTGAAAACTTCAGTGGGCAATTCTAGTAGTCTGTCAGGCTGAGTGCTTGGTAGATTTCAGCATAGGGAACTAGTGCCCTGATTGCAAGCAAGGGTGAGAGTCACCCGCCATAGTTCTCCGAGGTAAATAAACCAAAAGGCAATAGAAGAGAAACAAAAAGGCAATAGTAAGTAAACAAAAAGGCAATAGTAAATAAACAAAAAGGCAATAGTAAATAAACAAAAAGGCAATAGTAAATAAACAGAAAGGCAATAAAAAATAAACAGAAAGGCTTGTTCCAAAAATGGAACAAGCAGGTTGAAGTTTTCAGCCTGGAGTGATCACAGCCCGCAGCCCGTCTGTGGTGGTCGGGAGGCTTCCACACCCACACCGCTGGGGATCCAGAGGTGGCTGGACCAGGGGAGGGGCTGCCAGGGAGGACTTGGCAAGGAAACCGGCGGTGGGGATTGGTTTGCGTTCAGAGAGTGCACAGCAGTGAGACTGCTGGAGCCGAAGGCACTCATTTGAGTTTTCCAGCTCCTATCAGATCGCAGCCACCCCCCACACCGTCTACCCCCCCAGAAGAGGCAAGCCTCCAAGGACCTGAGAACACATCACCCACTGGTCACTTCTCTGCCCCGGCTTTTAGCCACAGTCTCTCAGTCAACAGCGCCCCTTACTGGCCAGTGGGCTGTAAAGCCACACAGCTCTGGGGCTCCTCCCCAGATTGCAACCTGGAAATGGGCATATATTGGTTTCAACTCTATTTATAGAATTTGGAGCACAGGGGGAATAGCAGCTCTTGAAATCCCAGCTCAAGGCTCCCGACAAGCCCTCTGTCTTGAATTCTGGTCTCGGCGAGGTTGGGTTTATCTGCAGCAGCTTTATCATCAAGGGAGCTGCTTCTCCCAGGAGACCAATAACCACGAACACGCCGTGTGTGATCCTAGCAGATCCAAACATCAAGAAGACTTCATCAATATCAAACGTCCTGGCGGGAGAATCTGTTCCCTGCGAGCAGGATGGATTTGAATTCTAAGTGGTTGAAGTCAGAGGGCAGTCATTAAAAGCCAGAGAGGGATTGGCCCCTTGCTGAATTTCTCCAAAGAAACCCTCCGGATTAAAGGTTCATTAGCAAAGCGTAGTGGGTCAGCTGATCACCGGAGAGAGATGAAGGCTGGTAGAGGCAGCAGCTGGGCGGGCGGGGAAAGCTGACCTGGGTTATTTTGGGTTAGGGGCGGCACACAGGGAGACAGAGAGGTGGAGGGAGTTTATTTTGGTTGAGGAGCTTTATCTTGCTTTCTTGCTTGTGAGGATTCGATCCCCCTGGGTAATTTAAAGTTGGTAAAGAACCCGGGAATTCCCTAGAGGGAAAACGCCATTGCAAATAAAGAGGTCACCGTCCTCGTGTTAGTGGAGAAGGATGTCCAAGGCGGTGCCGTCAGGTTCTTAGGTTTGTTTTTTGTTTTTTGTTTTTGCAGTACGCGGGCCTCCCTCTGTTGTGGCCTCTCCCGTTGCGGAGCACAGGCTCCGGACGCGCAGGCTCAGCGGCCGTGGCTCACGGGCCCAGCCGCTCCGCGGCACGTGGGATCTTCCCGGACCGGGGCACGAACCCGCGTCCCCTGCATGGGCAGGCGGACTCTCAACCACTGCGCCACCAGGGAAGCCCAGGTTCTTAGGTTTTTAGCTAACAGGGTTAGGTACCACTTGCAGGCATTTTAGGGAAGCTGCTTCTCATGTTTGGGGGATTTATTGTTGCGTGTTTGGGGAGCATTTATTGTTCTGGTGACTGTGCTGTGATTTTTCCATCTGTTAATTCATTTAATTCTCACAACAGATCAAATGCACTACTTAATTTATTCTGAATCCATATGTGCTTAATCAAAATAACTTTATAATGCCCACCACCGCTCTTGGAAAGTGGGGGTTAGTTTCGCTGACTGCTCTGAGTCAGGCGTCTTAATCCCTCCCAAGGCTATTGTCAATATGTTGTACCCTATTCGGGCGTCAGCAGTGACTTCCCACGCCTGCTCCATCAAGTCTGACTTCCTCTGCCTCCCTGGCCAAGCCTTTTATAACACCCTTCTTCCAGCTTCTCCCCTATGTCTCCGAACAAATTCATAACCCCAGGCCTGGGTCCAGTGTCCCAGATGGGAGGGGCGTGACAGTCCATAATCAAACAGTCTTGCTATTATCTAGTAAAACACATCAAGACTCATAGAACATACACATTGTCTTTTATTTCAACTTTGGATGTTACTTCCCAACACGTACAGAGTCTGCAGGGGCAGGGGGTCTGGGGAGTGTTTTCCCAGTAGGCATGCACACGCCTCAGTTCCGGACTCTTGAGCAACACCATGCAATCATCTGCTTACAAAGAAGAGAAAACTACACTCCCTGTTGTAAAAATGTGTCCGATGCTGGGAAATAAAGCAACAGACCGTCCTTCAAAGCCAGGCTGAAACACTAACAGGCCCACTCAGGGTTATCACGTTATCCATTAATTATTATTGAGTAGGCCCATTTTCCGATGTCACATGTAACCTTGTAGATTTTTTTAAAACATCTTTCCTTTAATTTTTAAATAATTTCAAAAGTGTAGAAAAGTTGCAAGGATAGTACAAAGAATTTTATTTCCTAATTCATTTGAGAGTAAGTTGCGGATATAATGCTCCGTCACCCTAAAATACCTCACTGTGTAGTTCCTACAAACCAAGACATTCTCTGTCATAAAATACAGCCCTTAAAATGAGGAAATTAATATGATAGATGCTGCCATCGAATCTTCAAATGCCATTCAGTTTTCTCCAGTTGTTTCAATAATGCCCCTCATGGCCAAAGGACCCAGTCCAGGATTCTGCATCGCACTTAGTGGTCACATCTCTCAAGATTCTTCCAATGTGGAGCAGTTCCCATCTGCCTTTCATGACCTTGACACATTTGGAGATTACAGGCCAATTATTCTGTAGAATGTGTGGATTTTTCAGATGATTCCCCATTATCGGACTCAGACTATGCATCTTCTGGGTATATACTGAAAATTATTGAAAGCAGGGATTCAAAGAGGTATTTGTACAACCATGTTGATAATGGCATCATTCACAATAGCCCAAAGGTGGAAGTAACCCACGTGTCCATCAACAGATGAATGGATAAACAAACTGTGGTCTATCCACCAATGGAATATTATTCAGCCATAAAAAAGGAAGAAAATTTTGACACAGGCTACATCATGTGAACCTTGAGGACATTATGCTAAATGAAATAAACCAGGCACAAAAGGACCAATACTGTGTGATTCCACTTACACAAGGCACCTAGAATAGTCAAATCCATAGAGACAGAAAGTAGAATGGTAGTTGTCAGAGGCTGGCGGAGAGGAGGATGGGGAGTTGCTGTTTAACGGGTGCAGAGTTTCTGTTTTACAAGACAGAAAGACTTCTGTGGGTGGATAGTGGCTAGGGTTGCAGACAATGTGGGTGTACTTAACGCCAATAAACTATACCCTGAAAAGTGGTCAAGTTGGTAAATGTTATGTTATGTGTATTTTACCACAATTTTAGAAAACAAAAAGGTTTTCTCTTCACCTCTAGAGTGGGGAGGGGGTGGTTGTGAAAATTAAATGAAATAATGTACATAAAGCACCAAGTACGAGGTTCAGTGCATAGTAGGTGCTTAATAAATGACAGCAAGCATGATGGTTTTACAAGGTGCTTAGGAAATACTGGAGAAATTCATTAAGTGATACATTTTGTTCTCCTTCAAGAAAAGCCTTCTGGGGCTTCCCTGGTGGCGCAGTGGTTGAGAGTCCGCTTGCCGATGCGGGGGACACGGGTTCGTGCCCCGGTCCGGGAAGATCCCACATACCGCGGAGAGGCTGGGCCCGAGAGCCATGGCCACTGAGCCTGCGCGTCCGGAGCCTGTGCTCCGCAACGGGAGAGGCCACAGCAGTGAAAGGCCCGCGTACAGAGGCCACAGCAGTGAAGAAAGGCCCGCGTACCGCAAAAAAAAAAAAAAAAAAAAAAAATTGTACGATGGGGAATGGAGGGGAGGAAAGTTGGAAGAGTTCGGCCAGACTTTGGTGCGGAGGTGAAACGGGGACTGCTGACAGAGCACGTGACTGACCACATTGCAAGAGTCCCTCCCACTGCCTCTAAAGTTGGTCCTTGAGAATCATTTCTCTGGCAAAAGCATCATCTCCAGCAGGCCCCTCCGTAGAAGTACATATGTTCACCTAGAGGGAGAATCCAATAGCACCCTAATCCCCATTAGCAAGGAGTGTGTGGCTGGATTATCTTGCTGTCACCTGGCAGGAAGCAGGATCCTGCAGAGAAGGGCACCCATGAGGCATATTGTGATGGGGGAGAGGAGTAGGGAAGGCCAGGAGAACGGCATGTGGTCCAGAGGCAATGCCCAGATGGAGGGCACAGTCAGCTCCCAAGTTCAAAGGAAAAGCCCAAGCTTCGCTCTAGACCACCTGCTCTAACGCCATCCACGCTCAGCACATCACAGCCTACAGTATGCACCCCCTTGTTGATGCTTCCAACAATTTTGTGAGGCAGGTATCATCGGCTCCATTTTACAGACAGGAGACTGAAACTCAAAGCAGTTAGGTGGCTTTTGGTGAACAGAGAGCAGCCCGCCAGGACTCAAATCCGGCTCTTCTGATCTCTCCATTTGGCATTCTTGGCAAAACTGGTATCTGTACATTACTAATAAGAGCTAACATTTAGCCATTACTATTATTATTATAACTACTGCCACTATGATGGGCACATATGCAAGCTCCTTTAATCTCCATAACAAAAGTACTATGTAGGTATGATTGTTATCTTCTTTTTACAGATGAGGAAAGAGCTAGAATTCCTAACCACACAGCCAACAAGGGTGTAACCAAGCACATGGCAGTCTAGATGAGGTGCCACACAAGGACATTCTCCACGGACAAGTCATTTTTCCAGCAGTCCTGTGCGCTAGCTCCAGTGCTGGGGCCAGGCCCCGCCCCGCCCATTTCACCTTTTCACAGCATCGCAATTTCCAGTCTGCAACTGCCCACCAACACCTGCCCCAGGGCTTTTGAGTGGATTTTTCCCCTGAGATGGGGCAGATCTCATCATGGCATTGGTTTGGGGGACGAAGTGAATTTGGGTCTAAGTGAACTGCAGTGCAAACCATCAGAAAATCGTATTTGTCTCCTGAAAAGTTTCAATAGAAGAAAGTGCTATTTATTTTGCTGATTTTAGAGCTTTTGCCTGATCGTTATTTTGTTTTGTGCATTCCTCTTATATTAATATGCGTATATTATTTATAGCTTACATAGATGTTTGTGTATTACAGTAATACTCAGATATTAAATATTGTTATATTTTAGAAAGATTCATTTTGTTTTCTTCTTTTTTATTGAAGTATAGTTGATTTACAATGCTGCGTTAATTACTGCTGTACTGCAAAGTGATTCAGTTATACATATGTATACATTCTTTTTCTATATATATTCTTTTCCATTATGGTTTATCATAGGATACTGAACATAGTTCTCTGTGCTATACAGTAGGACCTTGCTGCTTATCCATTCCTTATATAAAAGCTTACATCTGCTCACCCCAACTTCCCACTCCATCCCTCCCCCACCCCCTCCGCCTTAGGAAACATCAGTTCATAACACCTAAAGTATAGAATAATGAGCCGGCAAAATTATCATTGTTGGTTGTCATGTAAAGTTTTATCCTACCCTTCAACCACCCAGAAAATTTTTTTTTCTTTTTTTTTTTTTTTTGCGGTACGCGGGCCTCTCACTGCTGTGGCCTCTCCCGTTGCGGAGCACAGGCTCCGGATGCGCAGGC
>NC_041221.1:4138536-4146278 GCF_002837175.3 Physeter macrocephalus
GGGATCCTCCCGGACCGGGGCACGAACCCGTGTCCCCTGCATCGGCAGGCGGACTCTCAACCACTGCGCCACCAGGGAAGCCCCAGAAAATAGTTTTTAAAAATTTTTTTGGATATATAATGTATATGTGTGTTGTACATCAAACGAAATAAAATGTTTTAAATCTTTACTTAGAATATGAGAATCTTTGCAAATCTTGAGGCACCAGGGGTATCTCATATTCAGGTTTTACAGAACTGTGAATTCCTGGCATTGTATGAAAGACCCGTGCCTCCTGGGTTAAGGATTTGGTTAATTGTAAGTCCCGACTCTGCACTTTAGCCCATCGAATTGCTTTGGAATTAGTGGACTACTTCAATCTTCATTCTTATGTCCATAAACTAGCCTACCAGAGGGGTAGGAGGGAGAAATAACTGCTATTTATTATCTCTCCATGTGTATGTATGCACATACACATAAAGATGACTCTCCCCTTCCAAAGGAAAAGAACTAGCATAAAACACCTCCTGGAGAGAAGACAGAGTCGGGCCAGAAGGATGCTGGCTGAGACAGAGGCAGGTGGGTACCATGTTGTCCAGGAGCTGAGCTGGAACTGAAGTGCCCAAGTGCCCACGCCTTTGCTTCTCAGCTACATCTCAGGCAAGGGGATGTGTCAATTCACTGTAACAAAATGACCCATTGAGAATGTTTTGCTGGCCAAAAACACCGCCTCCCCCCCTCAAAAGCAGTAACATCATCTCAAGAGGGAGGGCACGTAATCTTGAAATTTAGGAATGGTATTTTTTCCCTGGTTAGCTGTTTTTCAAATGAGTTAACATCAAAAATAGAAGCCATTTCTGACAAGGGGCTGAAAATATGTGTTTGACACGCATTTATCAGTGACATGAGTCTGTGGCTGAGGTTTTCACCATGTACAAAGCTCAGGACTTCTTGCCACACGACCCGGGTCTAAACAACACAAAAACCTTCGTGGAGCCTAATTTTATCTTGGACTGCACCTCATTACTGTGTGGTAGCTTGTTTCGTGCAAACAGTCGCCAGTTTCTAGCATAACAAGGAGGCCCATGGTGTCTGTATGGAACATATTCCTCAGAGAATGAGAAATCTCCAACCGGGAAAGAGGAGATTCTTGTTAAGCCCTGGAAATAGGCGGAAATGTAAATCTGCGTTCCCTTCCACACATGCCTAATTGCCCATAAATGTCATTAAGTTGAGAAATGTTTTCCAGCAAATTAACTTTGACTCATGATGTCTAATTAGCAGAAGAAGCTGTAAGATAACAACTTATCAGTCACTGTTTAAGAAGACATGTTTAGCGGGTGACTTTCCGGCTAGTGGCAATGTTGAACCAGGTATTGTAACTGTCAAGATCATGGCTGAGCCCAGCAATTAAGCACAATGTCTCTGTTTTGGTGCCAAGAATTGTACAACTCCCTCGCAGACGTTTAAAAGTTGTGGTGCGAGTGCTTTTTCTAGGAATCTATCATGCACCCAAACGAGGGATTTGAGGGGGAAGGAAAGAAGACATCGGTGACGTCTTTTCTGTGGCAGGAAGTCTGCGGGCAGGGGATTTAAAAGGATTGATTCCATTTTTAGTCTTTCTCCAAACTTAATGGGAAAAATCTCGTTGGTGATTTAGAGTAGAAAGTACACACACAGTGCTTCTACTGCTTGTAAAACGCATGGTAAGTTCTAGGACCCTCACTTCACCAGATGAAAAAGCTGGGTTTAGAGAGATGAGGTGACCAGCCCTCGTTCATCCAACTGATAAGTGTCAGAAGCCGGCAACGAGGTGAGTTCTGTGTTATCAACACATGTACTCTTCACGAAGCTCAGTGGGAGAGTCAGCCCCGAAGGAAGGGACATGTTTCCAACCAGATTGGGAATACTCTGAAGGCACGAATGAGTGCTAAGACTCCTCTTTACTCCTTGTGCCTGTCATAGAGCCTAGCACTTAGCAGGTACTCAATTAATGTTTGTTGATTGACTAATGAATGGATGAATAAATTTCGGTCTCCTGAGGGCATAGCTTCAGAAAGTGTTTCATATCCCACAACTTTTTTTTTTTTTTTTTTTTTTTTTAATTTTATTTTTGGCCGCGTTGGGTCTTCGTGTCTGTGCGAGGGCTCTCTCCAGTTGCGGCGAGCGGGGGGCCACTCTTCATCGCGGTGCGCGGGCCTCTCACCGTCGCGGCCTCTCGTTGCGGAGCACGGGCTCCAGACGCGCTATTTATTATCTCTCCATGTGTATGTATGCACATACACATAAAGATGACTCTCCCCTTCCAAAGGAAAAGAACTAGCATAAAACACCTCCTGGAGAGAAGACAGAGTCGGGCCAGAAGGATGCTGGCTGAGACAGAGGCAGGTGGGTACCATGTTGTCCAGGAGCTGAGCTGGAACTGAAGTGCCCAAGTGCCCACGCCTTTGCTTCTCAGCTACATCTCAGGCAAGGGGATGTGTCAATTCACTGTAACAAAATGACCCATTGAGAATGTTTTGCTGGCCAAAAACACCGCCTCCCCCCCCTCAAAAGCAGTAACATCATCTCAAGAGGGAGGGCACGTAATCTTGAAATTTAGGAATGGTATTTTTTCCCTGGTTAGCTGTTTTTCAAATGAGTTAACATCAAAAATAGAAGCCATTTCTGACAAGGGGCTGAAAATATGTGTTTGACACGCATTTATCAGTGACATGAGTCTGTGGCTGAGGTTTTCACCATGTACAAAGCTCAGGACTTCTTGCCACGCGACCCGGGTCTAAACAACACAAAAACCTTCGTGGAGCCTAATTTTATCTTGGACTGCACCTCATTACTGTGTGGTAGCTTGTTTCGTGCAAACAGTCGCCAGTTTCTAGCATAACAAGGAGGCCCATGGTGTCTGTATGGAACATATTCCTCAGAGAATGAGAAATCTCCAACCGGGAAAGAGGAGATTCTTGTTAAGCCCTGGAAATAGGCGGAAATGTAAATCTGCGTTCCCTTCCACACATGCCTAATTGCCCATAAATGTCATTAAGTTGAGAAATGTTTTCCAGCAAATTAACTTTGACTCATGATGTCTAATTAGCAGAAGAAGCTGTAAGATAACAACTTATCAGTCACTGTTTAAGAAGACATGTTTAGCGGGTGACTTTCCGGCTAGTGGCAATGTTGAACCAGGTATTGTAACTGTCAAGATCATGGCTGAGCCCAGCAATTAAGCACAATGTCTCTGTTTTGGTGCCAAGAATTGTACAACTCCCTCGCAGACGTTTAAAAGTTGTGGTGCGAGTGCTTTTTCTAGGAATCTATCATGCACCCAAACGAGGGATTTGAGGGGGAAGGAAAGAAGACATCGGTGACGTCTTTTCTGTGGCAGGAAGTCTGCGGGCAGGGGATTTAAAAGGATTGATTCCATTTTTAGTCTTTCTCCAAACTTAATGGGAAAAATCTCGTTGGTGATTTAGAGTAGAAAGTACACACACAGTGCTTCTACTGCTTGTAAAACGCATGGTAAGTTCTAGGACCCTCACTTCACCAGATGAAAAAGCTGGGTTTAGAGACATGAGGTGACCAGCCCTCGTTCATCCAACTGATAAGTGTCAGAAGCCGGCAACGAGGTGAGTTCTGTGTTATCAACACATGTACTCTTCACGAAGCTCAGTGGGAGAGTCAGCCCCGAAGGAAGGGACATGTTTCCAACCAGATTGGGAATACTCTGAAGGCACGAATGAGTGCTAAGACTCCTCTTTACTCCTTGTGCCTGTCATAGAGCCTAGCACTTAGCAGGTACTCAATTAATGTTTGTTGATTGACTAATGAATGGATGAATAAATTTCGGTCTCCTGAGGGCATAGCTTCAGAAAGTGTTTCATATCCCACAACTTTTTTTTTTTTTTTTTTTTTTTTTTAATTTTATTTTTGGCCGCGTTGGGTCTTCGTGTCTGTGCGAGGGCTCTCTCCAGTTGCGGCGAGCGGGGGGCCACTCTTCATCGCGGTGCGCGGGCCTCTCACCGTCGCGGCCTGTTTCATATCCCACAACTTTTTTTTTTTTAATTTTTATTTATTTATTTTATTTTATTTTTGGCTGCGTTGGGTCTTCGTGTCTGTGCGAGGGCTCTCTCCAGTTGCGGCGAGCGGGGGGCCACTCTTCATCGCGGTGCGCGGGCCTCTCACCGTCGCGGCCTCTCGTTGCGGAGCACGGGCTCCAGACGCGCAGGCCCAGTAGTTGTGGCTCACGGGCCTAGTTGCTCCGCGGCATGTGGGATCTTCCCGGACCGGGGCTCGAACCCGTGTCCCCTGCATTGGCAGGCAGACTCTCAACCACTGCGCCACCAGGGAAGCCCCATAGCTCACACCTTTTGAGGGATGTTTTCTTGCTGGATAAATGAAGCAAATGGAAAATCTCCTCTGGAATTTTGGGGTTACATAAGCCCAAGGAAGCCAAGTGCAAGAGCAAAGAGGGACAAATGACAGCCCAGCACTCAGAGTCTTGGAGTTCTGCTGGGGATTATTTTTATTTATTTGCTGAATTTATTTATACCTACTTCTTTCCCAAAGGATTTGAAATGGATGACTGCTGCAGTCGGAGAAGCACATAAGAGGAGACGGAATCCTCCAGAAGTGCAAGGGTGGAGGATTTGCTTGGTGAGGGGCCTGGGTTCTTCATAGAGATCTCAACTCAGAAGACCAAGTGGTAGCTGGGGCCAAACCAAGAATGGGGATGGCAAGGGGGAGGAGACAAGACATTGGAGGTGTTGGGAAAGGAGGGTGAGTGGCCATAACTCCAGAGGCTGGAACTGGGGTGGGGCCTGGCAGGCTGTCCCCTGAGACTCACTTCCTGCCGACCAGCCCGGAGCAGTTCAGATGGCACCTCCTGGGAAAGAAGGTGGCTGCACGGTGCTGGACGTTTCCCTGCAGAGTGGATCTTTTGCAATGGAGCATCTGAGTGCCACAGTGGGAGATAGTCCTCCCAAATTCCAGGTTCACAAATAGACCCGGCATTGATGTTCTCAGAACGGAAAACCTTGGGACCACGAGGTCCTTCTGGCAGGCTCCTTTCCCTTTTTATTTGGGGGAGTGCAATTGAATAAAGGGAGATTCGTCTGTAGGTTGCAAGCTGTTGCCGTTTCCTTTGGTTGTGTGACTCTGGGGGCCACGTTGTGTGTTCTGAGGCTCTTCTGCAGGAGGCTCAATGCATAATGGTTACGAGCCTGAGCTTCAAGTCAGACAGTCCTGGTCTGTAAACCTCGCAGGGCCCACCTATAAAATTGCATTAATTCAGAGGTAGAGCACAAACAGCACCTAGAATGCATGGCACATGGTAAGCACTCAGTAAATGCCATTACTGTTATTATGCCCCCATCCTTAGAGTCCCTGGAATTGCAGAAGTTGAAGGCTGATTGCTTGGAGGGTAGGGTTCTCCTTTGCACTGGACTTTCCACTAGGGTGATGGTCCTTAACCTACTGGGAGGTCACTGATCTCCTTGAGAATCTAATGAAAACATTGATCCTTCTCCCCAGAATAATGCCCATGTGTGTGTGCCTTCAATATCAGGGAGTTCATGGCACCCACCCCGGAGCCCATCCTTGGGGACTTCTCTGGACCCCACGTCAGGTTAGCCCATTTAAGAACTGAGATATGGGTACCCAGTTTATTCCAGGGATGCTACTTCAACACAAATGGCATTGCAGGGACCCAACCCAAGCTCCAGTCAGCTATCAGAACGCTTCCCCTCAGTCTGGGGCTCATAGTGAGGGTACCTGGGACTTTGTACATTTGTACAAATGTACTTTGTACATTACTTTGTACATTTTCTCCTTCAGGTGAAGGAGAAAAGGTGAAGGAGAAAAGTATGTGTATGTAACTTGCAGCCTTCATTTCATTCTACTTGTATCTGGGGACAAAGGATTGTCAATATTTTCTGACTTAATAAGGTAACATTCAAAATATTTCATTTATTGACAATTTCCAGATAAATGTACTCTAACAAGATTAATAAATGTCCTGTTAAACCATATTCTTTAGTTCAGGAAAAGGGGTAAACATACAAATATCTGGGTGATTGGTGCTGATATAGAGATTGTTTATACATGTCATTTTTTAAACACGTTAGGGCCATATTGATGACACTGTAAAGCTATGAATATAATATAAATATACAGGAAGAACTAGTGTGATGACAGTAATATCTCACTTGGAGATTCTATAATCCTGTAATCCTCTTTGCGCAAGGTCACACAGCCCCCCAACTTGTGAACTTAACCGAAGGAGGTTGGCCTATATGACTTACAGGATGCATACACAGTGCGATTTTATGAACTAGTCAAAATTCTGTCCAGTTGTAATCTTTCTTTTCTTGGGGAAGCAGTGAAGAAACTAACACCACTAAGGTCTCACAAAGGTGAACTGAACACCTAATTAGCCACGGGTGGATAGTTATACTCTTGTGGAAAAGAAGATGTATCAGTTTTCCATTGCTATGTGATGAACCAAAAACTCAGTGGTTTCAAACAACGGTCATTTATGATCACGGATGTGTCTGCGTGTCTGTGGGTGGTCTGAGGTTCGGCTGATCTGGGCTGGCCTGTCTGAGCCGCTGTGTTTCAGGCACCAGCCGCTGGGGTGACTACGTGTCTCACAGCAGGCCTGGGAGACACTGAGCTCTGTGGGAGCCGCTCTGTTCCACGAGCCTCTCTTCTGCCTTGGACCAACAGGCTGCCAGACATGTTCTTTTCATGGCATTGGCAAGAGCACAAGGCAGCAAGCCCAGTCCTGCAAGGGCTTTTCAAGGCCTTTGATTGCTTCAGGTCCACTAACATCCCATCAGCCAAGGTCACAGGGCCACCCCAAGTTCTATAGCCACACCTACAGTCCAAGGGTGGGGTGACCATGGAGGCGGGGGAAGGTAGGTAAACATTCCTAAACGAGAGAGAGGAGGAAGCTTAAGAGAGAGAGGACATTTTGCAGTGGTTCTCAGTTTTGTCTACATGTTGGAATTACCTGCAGAAATTTTTTTCCCCTTTTCTTTTTTTTAAATTGAAGTAGAGTTGATTTACAAAGTTAGTTTCAGGTGTACAGCAAAGTGATTTAGATAGGTAGATATATGCATAAAAGAACCTTTTTTCAGATTCTTCTCTGTTATAGGTTATTACAAGATATTGAACATAGTTTCCTGGTACAGTAGGTCCTTGTTGTTTATCTGTTTTAGATACAGTAGTGTATCTAAAACTCTTAATCCAAAACTCTTAATTTATCTCTCTCTCTCACCCTTTCCCCTTCGGTAACCATAAGTTTGTCTTCTATGTCTGTGAGTCTGTTTCTATTTGGAAATAAGTTCATTTTTATCATTTTTTTAGATTACACATATAAGTGAGATCATATGATATTTGTCTTTCTCTATCTGACTTACTTCGCTCAGTGTGTAATCTCTAGGTCCATCCATGTTGCTGCAAAAGACATTTCATTCTTTTTATGACTGAGTAGTATCCAGTTGTATATACGTACCGCGTCTTCTTTATCCATTCATCTGTTGATGGACACTTAGGTTACTTCCATCTTTTGGCCATTGTAAATAGTGCTGCTATGAACATTGGGGTGCATGTATCTTTTCGAATTAGTTTTAAACTTTTCTGAATATGTGCCCGGGAGTGGGACTGCAGGATCATATGGTCACTCTATATTTAGTTTTTTAAGGAACCTCCATACTGTTCTTCATAGTGACTGCACCAATTTACATTTCCACCAACAGTGTAGGAGG
>NC_041221.1:4147820-4153767 GCF_002837175.3 Physeter macrocephalus
GTTGCGGAGCACGGGCTCCAGACGCGCAGGCCCAGTAGTTGTGGCTCACGGGCCTAGTTGCTCCGCGGCATGTGGGATCTTCCCGGACCGGGGCACGAACCCGTGTCCCCTGCATTGGCAGGCAGACTCTCAACCACTGCGCCACCAGGGAAGCCCCATAGCTCACACCTTTTGAGGGATGTTTTCTTGCTGGATAAATGAAGCAAATGGAAAATCTCCTCTGGAATTTTGGGGTTACATAAGCCCAAGGAAGCCAAGTGCAAGAGCAAAGAGGGACAAATGACAGCCCAGCACTCAGAGTCTTGGAGTTCTGCTGGGGATTATTTTTATTTATTTGCTGAATTTATTTATACCTACTTCTTTCCCAAAGGATTTGAAATGGATGACTGCTGCAGTCGGAGAAGCACATAAGAGGAGACGGAATCCTCCAGAAGTGCAAGGGTGGAGGATTTGCTTGGTGAGGGGCCTGGGTTCTTCATAGAGATCTCAACTCAGAAGACCAAGTGGTAGCTGGGGCCAAACCAAGAATGGGGATGGCAAGGGGGAGGAGACAAGACATTGGAGGTGTTGGGAAAGGAGGGTGAGTGGCCATAACTCCAGAGGCTGGAACTGGGGTGGGGCCTGGCAGGCTGTCCCCTGAGACTCACTTCCTGCCGACCAGCCCGGAGCAGTTCAGATGGCACCTCCTGGGAAAGAAGGTGGCTGCACGGTGCTGGACGTTTCCCTGCAGAGTGGATCTTTTGCAATGGAGCATCTGAGTGCCACAGTGGGAGATAGTCCTCCCAAATTCCAGGTTCACAAATAGACCCGGCATTGATGTTCTCAGAACGGAAAACCTTGGGACCACGAGGTCCTTCTGGCAGGCTCCTTTCCCTTTTTATTTGGGGGAGTGCAATTGAATAAAGGGGGATTCGTCTGTAGGTTGCAAGCTGTTGCCGTTTCCTTTGGTTGTGTGACTCTGGGGGCCACGTTGTGTGTTCTGAGGCTCTTCTGCAGGAGGCTCAATGCATAATGGTTACGAGCCTGAGCTTCAAGTCAGACAGTCCTGGTCTGTAAACCTCGCAGGGCCCACCTATAAAATTGCATTAATTCAGAGGTAGAGCACAAACAGCACCTAGAATGCATGGCACATGGTAAGCACTCAGTAAATGCCATTACTGTTATTATGCCCCCATCCTTAGAGTCCCTGGAATTGCAGAAGTTGAAGGCTGATTGCTTGGAGGGTAGGGTTCTCCTTTGCACTGGACTTTCCACTAGGGTGATGGTCCTTAACCTACTGGGAGGTCACTGATCTCCTTGAGAATCTAATGAAAACATTGATCCTTCTCCCCAGAATAATGCCCATGTGTGTGTGCCTTCAATATCAGGGAGTTCATGGCACCCACCCCGGAGCCCATCCTTGGGGACTTCTCTGGACCCCACGTCAGGTTAGCCCATTTAAGAACTGAGATATGGGTACCCAGTTTATTCCAGGGATGCTACTTCAACACAAATGGCATTGCAGGGGCCCAACCCAAGCTCCAGTCAGATATCAGAACGCCTCCCCTCAGTCTGGGGCTCATAGTGAGGGTACCGGGGACTTTGTACATTTGTACAAATGTACTTTGTACATTACTTTGTACATTTTCTCCTTCAGGTGAAGGAGAAAAGGTGAAGGAGAAAAGTATGTGTATGTAACTTGCAGCCTTCATTTCATTCTACTTGTATCTGGGGACAAAGGATTGTCAATATTTTCTGACTTAATAAGGTAACATTCAAAATATTTCATTTATTGACAATTTCCAGATAAATGTACTCTAACAAGATTAATAAATGTCCTGTTAAACCATATTCTTTAGTTCAGGAAAAGGGGTAGAAATACAAGTATCTGGGTGATTGGTGCTGATATAGAGATTGTTTATACATGTCATTTTTTTAAACACGTTAGGGCCATATTGATGACACTGTAAAGCTATGAATATAATATAAATATGCAGGAAGAAATATAAATATACAGGAAGAACTAGTGTGATGACAGTAATATCTCACTTGGAGATTCTATAATCCTGTAATCCTCTTTGCGCAAGGTCACACAGCCCCCCAACTTGTGAACTTAACCGAAGGAGATTGGCCTATGTGACTTACAGGATGCATACACAGTGCGATTTTATAAACTAGTCAAAATTCTGTCCAGTTGTAATCTTTCTTTTCTTGGGGAAGCAGTGAGGAAACTAACACCACTAAGGTCTCACAAAGGTGACCTGAACACCTAATTAGCCACGGGTGGATAGTTATACTCTTGTGGAAAAGAAGATGTATCAGTTTTCCATTGCTATGTGATGAACCAAAAACTCAGTGGTTTCAAACAACGGTCATTTATGATCACGGATGTGTCTGCGTGTCTGTGGGTGGTCTGAGGTTCGGCTGATCTGGGCTGGCCTGTCTGAGCCGCTGTGTTTCAGGCACCAGCCGCTGGGGTGACTACGTGTCTCACAGCAGGCCTGGGAGACACTGAGCTCTGTGGGAGCCGCTCTGTTCCACGAGCCTCTCTTCTGCCTTGGACCAACAGGCTGCCAGACATGTTCTTTTCATGGCATTGGCAAGAGCACAAGGCAGCAAGCCCAGTCCTGCAAGGGCTTTTCAAGGCCTTTGATTGCTTCAGGTCCACTAACATCCCATCAGCCAAGGTCACAGGGCCACCCCAAGTTCTATAGCCACACCTACAGTCCAAGGGTGGGGTGACCATGGAGGCGGGGGAAGGTAGGTAAACATTCCTAAACGAGAGAGAGGAGGAAGCTTAAGAGAGAGAGGAGGAAATTTAAGAGAGAGGAGGAAGCTTAAGAGAGAGAGGACATTTTGCAGTGGTTCTCAGTTTTGTCTACATGTTGGAATTACCTGCAGAAATTTTTTTCCCCTTTTCTTTTTTTTAAATTGAAGTAGAGTTGATTTACAAAGTTAGTTTCAGGTGTACAGCAAAGTGATTTAGATAGGTAGATATATGCATAAAAGAACCTTTTTTCAGATTCTTCTCTGTTATAGGTTATTACAAGATATTGAACATAGTTTCCTGGTACAGTAGGTCCTTGTTGTTTATCTGTTTTAGATACAGTAGTGTATCTAAAACTCTTAATCCAAAACTCTTAATTTATCTCTCTCTCTCACCCTTTCCCCTTCGGTAACCATAAGTTTGTCTTCTATGTCTGTGAGTCTGTTTCTATTTGGAAATAAGTTCATTTTTATCATTTTTTTAGATTACACATATAAGTGAGATCATATGATATTTGTCTTTCTCTATCTGACTTACTTCGCTCAGTGTGTAATCTCTAGGTCCATCCATGTTGCTGCAAAAGACATTTCATTCTTTTTATGACTGAGTACTATCCAGTTGTATATACGTACCGCGTCTTCTTTATCCATTCATCTGTTGATGGACACTTAGGTTACTTCCATCTTTTGGCCATTGTAAATAGTGCTGCTATGAACATTGGGGTGCATGTATCTTTTCGAATTAGTTTTAAACTTTTCTGAATATGTGCCCGGGAGTGGGACTGCAGGATCATATGGTCACTCTATATTTAGTTTTTTAAGGAACCTCCATACTGTTCTTCATAGTGACTGCACCAATTTACATTTCCACCAACAGTGTAGGAGGGTTCCCTTTCTCCACATTTGTTATCTGTAGACTTTTAATGATGGCCATTCTGAGCGGACTGCATTGTTGATTTTCCATTTCTCTAATGATTAGTGATGTTGACAGAAGTTTTAAAAATACTAGTGTGTGGGTACCACCTCCAAGACCCTGTTCCAGGGTGCAGTCTGGGCTTCGGGGGGTCTCAAGATGCAGCCACGTTTGAAAACCACTCTCGTAAAGAGCCCTCAGATCCCTTTCTCAGGACCAGTGGCTCTCAGCCCTGGATGCACATGGTGACCACCTCTGGAGCCTTCCAGAGCTACCAGAGCCAGAAACCCCGCACCCTATTTTTTTGGAAAGCACCCTGAAGAGTCTCATGGGCAGCCGGTGGGGAGAACAGTGGTTCTTCAAGAGCAGCAGTGCTCCAGGTCTTTCATTCATTCCGTTGATGGGTTTTTTCATTCATTACACAAATATTCATTGATACTGTGCTAGCACCTGGTGACACCCTAAGGAACCCAAATGGACACACACTCTTCCCTCATAGAGCTTAGTGATGGAGAGAAATAATTAAATAATCACATTAAAGAATGAGAAAGGTCTCCAATGGAAAAAAAATAACAGAAATCTACACTGAGGGAAGTCTCAGAAGGCTTCCCTGAGGCGGTGTCACGGGCACAGGTCTGGCTGTAAACCCGATGAGCCAGTACAGTTAAGTGCAAAACATGAGCATTGTCAGCTTCACATCCTATGCCATCCCAATGTTGCCCCAGTGAACAAAGGTATTCCTTGCAGGAAGATTTGGAGGGATGTCTGGTACCTCTGCAGACACCTCATGGGCTGAAAGAGACAAACCTGATGTGCAGACCTTATCAGTCACATATGGTGGGAGGCAGATAGAAGACCCTCCTTCTCTTCCCCTCCCCGGGGACAGCTGTCCTAAGTGGACAGTTTGAAAGGACCAAGCCCTGATCTAGAACTGTTGTGGGGGTGAGTGCTGAGGGACTGGGGATAGTGAGGGTGAAGACGAGTAGATTTGGATGGCGGGACTTTGGGACTGTAGATGTTTGGGGCTGGGAGATTTCCCAGTTAGGTGGGCATTTCAGCTCTTTGGGGACTGAAGTAGAGGTTTGTGGAGCTGGCTTGCACTGGCACCAATTGTGAGTGTCTCTTCCCAACTCTGTGTTTAGCAATGTTCTCTTGGAGGTTCCAAAAACAGCCACTGTGGGAGTGTTTACACCACAGAAACGGTAAATGCTAAAAATCAGAGCTCTCTCCACCCCACCCCAGAGAGCTTGATGTTAAAACTTTACCACACACCACTGGCTGAAAGGAACTTTTATCTTGGGGGTCTTTGATGTTGAGTTCTAGACTAATCAAGTCAGGGTTCAGAGGGCAAGAGAAGAGAGCTAATATAGAACCTAAGATATAGAGAAGAAGGCAAAGCTAAGGACTGATCGGGGATTTGGCCAGAAATCCCCCTTGGCTCAATTGTTAAGGAACCTGGGGATGTAGACATAAGGACGTAAGAGGTTGGGGCCATTCACCATGAGCAACAGGCCCTTGAGCGGGGAACTCTTCTAGTCCTCAGAGCATCATCTGTAAAATAAGGGAGATCCTTGTCTTATTTCAGGAGGAGGCTTTTCTGAGTTCCCTTCCAGTGCTCACATTTATGATTCTAACTACACACATCCTTACACGGAAAGTTAACTAACAATATACAAGGAACTCTACAGGCCACACCACTGATCTGGTCCAGGAGCGTAAGTAATGAAAATGAACAGATTTATTCATTCATCCAATTCAATTTTTGAAAGCTGCTGGGATGTGGCATCTCTCTAGTCAGCGGTCCCCAACCCCCAAGTTCTAATGCCTGATGATCCGAGGCGGAGCTGATATAATAATAATAGAAATAAATGTATTTATTTATTTATTTTTGGCTGCGTTGGGTCTTCGTTGCTGTGCGTGGGCTTTCTCCAGTTGCGGCGAGTGGGGGCTACTCTTCGTTGCGGTGCGTGGGCTTCTCATTGCGGTGGCTTCTCTTGCTGCAGAGCACGGGCTCTAGGCACACGGGCTCAGTAATTGTGGCTCACGGGCTCCAGAGTGTAGGCTCAGTAGTTGTGGCACGTGGGCTCAGTAGTTGTGGCTCACGGGCTCCAGAGTGCAGGCTCAGTAGTTGTGGCACGTGGGCTCAGTAGTCGTGGCTCACGGTCTCCAGAGTACAGGCTCAGTAGTTGTGGCACACGGGCTCAGTAGTTGTGGCTCACGGGCTCCAGAGTACAGGCTCAGTAGTTGTGGCACGCGGGCTCAGTAGTTGTGGCTCACGGGCTCCAGAGT
>NC_041221.1:4154219-4167611 GCF_002837175.3 Physeter macrocephalus
GAGCACAAGGCAGCAAGCCCAGTCCTGCAAGGGCTTTTCAAGGCCTTTGATTGCTTCAGGTCCACTAACATCCCATCAGCCAAGGTCACAGGGCCACCCCAAGTTCTATAGCCACACCTACAGTCCAAGGGTGGGGTGACCATGGAGGCGGGGGAAGGTAGGTAAACATTCCTAAACGAGAGAGAGGAGGAAGCTTAAGAGAGAGAGGACATTTTGCAGTGGTTCTCAGTTTTGTCTACATGTTGGAATTACCTGCAGAAATTTTTTTCCCCTTTTCTTTTTTTTAAATTGAAGTAGAGTTGATTTACAAAGTTAGTTTCAGGTGTACAGCAAAGTGATTTAGATAGGTAGATATATGCATAAAAGAACCTTTTTTCAGATTCTTCTCTGTTATAGGTTATTACAAGATATTGAACATAGTTTCCTGGTACAGTAGGTCCTTGTTGTTTATCTGTTTTAGATACAGTAGTGTATCTAAAACTCTTAATCCAAAACTCTTAATTTATCTCTCTCTCTCACCCTTTCCCCTTCGGTAACCATAAGTTTGTCTTCTATGTCTGTGAGTCTGTTTCTATTTGGAAATAAGTTCATTTTTATCATTTTTTTAGATTACACATATAAGTGAGATCATATGATATTTGTCTTTCTCTATCTGACTTACTTCGCTCAGTGTGTAATCTCTAGGTCCATCCATGTTGCTGCAAAAGACATTTCATTCTTTTTATGACTGAGTACTATCCAGTTGTATATACGTACCGCGTCTTCTTTATCCATTCATCTGTTGATGGACACTTAGGTTACTTCCATCTTTTGGCCATTGTAAATAGTGCTGCTATGAACATTGGGGTGCATGTATCTTTTCGAATTAGTTTTAAACTTTTCTGAATATGTGCCCGGGAGTGGGACTGCAGGATCATATGGTCACTCTATATTTAGTTTTTTAAGGAACCTCCATACTGTTCTTCATAGTGACTGCACCAATTTACATTTCCACCAACAGTGTAGGAGGGTTCCCTTTCTCCACATTTGTTATCTGTAGACTTTTAATGATGGCCATTCTGAGCGGACTGCATTGTTGATTTTCCATTTCTCTAATGATTAGTGATGTTGACAGAAGTTTTAAAAATACTAGTGTGTGGGTACCACCTCCAAGACCCTGTTCCAGGGTGCAGTCTGGGCTTCGGGGGGTCTCAAGATGCAGCCACGTTTGAAAACCACTCTCGTAAAGAGCCCTCAGATCCCCTTCTCAGGACCAGTGGCTCTCAGCCCTGGATGCACATGGTGACCACCTCTGGAGCCTTCCAGAGCTACCAGAGCCAGAAACCCCGCACCCTATTTTTTTGGAAAGCACCCTGAAGAGTCTCATGGGCAGCCGGTGGGGAGAACAGTGGTTCTTCAAGAGCAGCAGTGCTCCAGGTCTTTCATTCATTCCGTTGATGGGTTTTTTCATTCATTACACAAATATTCATTGATACTGTGCTAGCACCTGGTGACACCCTAAGGAACCCAAATGGACACACACTCTTCCCTCATAGAGCTTAGTGATGGAGAGAAATAATTAAATAATCACATTAAAGAATGAGAAAGGTCTCCAATGGAAAAAAAATAACAGAAATCTACACTGAGGGAAGTCTCAGAAGGCTTCCCTGAGGCGGTGTCACGGGCACAGGTCTGGCTGTAAACCCGATGAGCCAGTACAGTTAAGTGCAAAACATGAGCATTGTCAGCTTCACATCCTATGCCATCCCAATGTTGCCCCAGTGAACAAAGGTATTCCTTGCAGGAAGATTTGGAGGGATGTCTGGTACCTCTGCAGACACCTCATGGGCTGAAAGAGACAAACCTGATGTGCAGACCTTATCAGTCACATATGGTGGGAGGCAGATAGAAGACCCTCCTTCTCTTCCCCTCCCCGGGGACAGCTGTCCTAAGTGGACAGTTTGAAAGGACCAAGCCCTGATCTAGAACTGTTGTGGGGGTGAGTGCTGAGGGACTGGGGATAGTGAGGGTGAAGACGAGTAGATTTGGATGGCGGGACTTTGGGACTGTAGATGTTTGGGGCTGGGAGATTTCCCAGTTAGGTGGGCATTTCAGCTCTTTGGGGACTGAAGTAGAGGTTTGTGGAGCTGGCTTGCACTGGCACCAATTGTGAGTGTCTCTTCCCAACTCTGTGTTTAGCAATGTTCTCTTGGAGGTTCCAAAAACAGCCACTGTGGGAGTGTTTACACCACAGAAACGGTAAATGCTAAAAATCAGAGCTCTCTCCACCCCACCCCAGAGAGCTTGATGTTAAAACTTTACCACACACCACTGGCTGAAAGGAACTTTTATCTTGGGGGTCTTTGATGTTGAGTTCTAGACTAATCAAGTCAGGGTTCAGAGGGCAAGAGAAGAGAGCTAATATAGAACCTAAGATATAGAGAAGAAGGCAAAGCTAAGGACTGATCGGGGATTTGGCCAGAAATCCCCCTTGGCTCAATTGTTAAGGAACCTGGGGATGTAGACATAAGGACGTAAGAGGTTGGGGCCATTCACCATGAGCAACAGGCCCTTGAGCGGGGAACTCTTCTAGTCCTCAGAGCATCATCTGTAAAATAAGGGAGATCCTTGTCTTATTTCAGGAGGAGGCTTTTCTGAGTTCCCTTCCAGTGCTCACATTTATGATTCTAACTACACACATCCTTACACGGAAAGTTAACTAACAATATACAAGGAACTCTACAGGCCACACCACTGATCTGGTCCAGGAGCGTAAGTAATGAAAATGAACAGATTTATTCATTCATCCAATTCAATTTTTGAAAGCTGCTGGGATGTGGCATCTCTCTAGTCAGCGGTCCCCAACCCCCAAGTTCTAATGCCTGATGATCCGAGGCGGAGCTGATATAATAATAATAGAAATAAATGTATTTATTTATTTATTTTTGGCTGCGTTGGGTCTTCGTTGCTGTGCGTGGGCTTCTCATTGCGGTGGCTTCTCTTGCTGCAGAGCACGGGCTCTAGGCACACGGGCTCAGTAATTGTGGCTCACGGGCTCCAGAGTGTAGGCTCAGTAGTTGTGGCACGTGGGCTCAGTAGTTGTGGCTCACGGGCTCCAGAGTGCAGGCTCAGTAGTTGTGGCACGTGGGCTCAGTAGTCGTGGCTCACGGTCTCCAGAGTACAGGCTCAGTAGTTGTGGCACACGGGCTCAGTAGTTGTGGCTCACGGGCTCCAGAGTACAGGCTCAGTAGTTGTGGCACGCGGGCTCAGTAGTTGTGGCTCACGGGCTCCAGAGTACAGGCTCAGTAGTTGTGGCACGCGGGCTCAGTAGTTGTGGCTCACGGGCACCAGAGTACAGGCTCAGTAGTTGTGGCACGCGGGCTCAGTAGTTGTGGCTCACGGGCTCCAGAGTACAGGCTCAGTAGTTGTGGCACGTGGGCTCAGTAGTTGTGGCACGCGGGCTCAGTACTTGTGGCTCACAGGCTCCAGAGTGCAGGCTCAGTAGTTGTGGTGCACAGGCTTAGCTGCTCCGCGGCATGTGGGATTCTCCCGGACCAGGGCTCGAACCAGTGTCCCCTGCATTGGCAGGCGGATTCTTAACCACTGCACCACCAGGGAAGTCCCAATAATAGAAATTAAGTGCACAATAAATGTAATGCACTTGAATCATCCGGAAACCATCCCCCACCCCCTGGTCCTTGGAAAACTTGCCTTCCATGAAAACGGTCGCTGGTGCCAAAAGGTTGGGACCGTTGCTCTAGCTCTAAGTGTCACATGCATATTAAGAAAGTTTGCCCACGCTGCCTCCCTCGCTACCATCTCCTTGTCTCCTTCCCCTCCCGTGTGCCTCCAACACTTGCCTTGCACACCAAAGGGTATGGAAAAGCAGAACAAATCCAGGTGAGGAATCCAGAAGTCAGGTAGAGCGGATGCAATCAGCATCCCATCAATATCCCGTATACTCTGAAGATTCCTCCAAAGACTGCTTCCTTAATTGAAGGCTTCTTCTGGCCTAGAGGCCATGCTTTGTGCTGGTGTGTTAATGTCCCCGGAAGCAGCTTCAACCAGTGAAGACAGATTGCCCCTTGATTGGAATAATTCTGACTGGGGATTCCTTCTCTGTCCCCAGAGTCCCCCTAGAAGGTTGCGCTGGTTTCCCACAGTGGTAACCAGATTAATAACACATTTTATTGGCTTCCTTCCCTCCCCCATCTCATTTCCTCCTTCTCCTGTAAAGTTTCCTAGGGTCATCTCTCAAATAAATTATTTGCTTCAAATCTTTGTCTCTGAGTCAGCTTCTGAAGGAATCAGAAGGAAAACATCAGGATTCTGAAAATGTGCCGTGCAGCTTTAAGCAATTGCTGAACCCATCTGAGGGCTTTTTCTCTCCTCCAAAAAGTGGGTACACAAAAGACAGTCCCTTGCCCCGCTCCCAGGGATGATGTGTGAGTGGTGTGAGATGCTAGATGCGTCAGGGCTTGAGAGAAGTTAAGAATGCACTGGGTGAGACTTCTTAGGTTGGTTTGGAAGACATTAGATGTCTCTGAGAAAGAGGTGTTGCCTCTTTGAGAAAGAGCTGCTCCAGGTCTTTGCTCAGAACCCTCCAATCCCACCTTTAGCAGGAGTTTAAAAAATCTTTAAGTTAAAGGGTCTAGAGATAAGAAAGGAAGCAACAAACAAAAAACCAGACGGAACCAGATGGCAACAAATCTGACCTCCAACAGACCCTGAGTCTCATTATACCCTGATTTTACTACATTAGCATATTAAATGACACACCCACTGGCAGCCAGGACTGGACGTGAAGGACCAAAAAAAGATAAAAAGGGGGTGGCACCGCACTCCCTCGGAAAAAGCCCTGCCCCTTCCCCAGTAGACTAATGCATGTGCCTCCCCACCAATAGCCTCACTCCTCCTCCCTTTGCCTTTTACTCTTCATGCGGGCGAGACGTTAATCTGAGAACTTAGTTCCCACTTCTCCATTCTTTGGCCATTTAATAAAGCTTTTGCTGTGTCGGTCTCAGCTTTGGATTCATTATTCGGCTGCTCAAGCCTGAAAGGAGAAAGAAACTCCCCCTCGCAAGGATCTCTAGGCTGGACTAGGGCCCTAGCAGAGTCCATAAGACTTAAATTCGATGTAATTCGGTAACAGAGGGATTTAATTCCCTATGGGGTTTCTGGAAGAGCAAAGACAGATCTGACTTAAAGTGGGTTTGGAGTTGGGTCTTGCCCCCAAAAAGAGAGAATGAGGCAGGCAAGAAGGAAGGAAGGAGGGAGGAAAGGAAGGAAAAAAAATAAAATGTGTACCATCTTCTAGTCCTACAACTCAGCAATCACTGGTGTTTCTGGACTGTCCCGAAAGGACTTGGAGACTAAGGACGCGATACTCAAGACAATAAATAAATGTATGCCACAGAATTTAAATAGAGAGTCTTCAGTTGTCCAAGACACAGAGATACAAACGTGTAAAGATAAAATCAGCTGGATGAATAAAGGTTGGCAAACTGCCCCTTTCAAAAGGAGAATCCTCTTTCTAGACATATGTTGTTATAACAAAATATTAGAGAAAGGACAGAAACGTTCAATTAAATACTACTTGGATCAGAAACGACAGTAGGAGAGAAGCGTGGGGTGGTCCCCAGGGGTTCTTGGTTTACCCCTTTGTCTCTGAGCTCCAGCCTGGCACATATGGTTCATAATATTATCCAAACACTGTCACACATGTGGACAAAGGGGCAGTCACAGCCCCAAGGCTGGTTCTCTGCCTTATTTTTAAGGTGTCGGACCTTCTTCAACACAGTTTTTGTGCTACAGGAGAAGAATGAAGGTAGGGAGGGAAGAATCGCAAATAATCAGGTTCAAACCCAGCTCTAACCCACACACTGGAATATGGGTTTATGATTAGAGAATTGTGCGCACACAAAGACCCCTCTCAAGACTCCCCAGGGCACGAGCTGCGGTCCCGGGGAAAACGCATGTATAATCGGTGCCCTCCGGCCCACCGCAGCAGAACCATGAGTGCACGGCTAGCAAGAGATCCTGATCTATTTCCAGTTTTTGAAAAACTGGGAGATAACACACGGCAGGGCAAGTCTCAAAACTTTCCGGGAAGCCGTTTCAGACAAGGGATTGGAGCAACCGAGGAGCCCAGAATTCTTCCAGTGACGCTGCCCTCGCTAACACTTGGTGAGTTCTTAAAGTTTTGTTCTCCTTTTTTTTCATTCGTAAAAGCTCACAGTGAGCCGGACAAATTTCAATCCCGTATAAATTCAGATGACGAATCCACACAAAGCCCCCGAAGATTTGCAATGGAAATGGCAACCAGCCCTTAACTACAGAGCCCAATGTGACACTTGCTGCGTTATTGCGGTGTCTGATTTGGTATTCAAATGCCACTCAAGACAATGGTCCTTTATTACGTTTCTGACATCATTACCTTGCCTGGCCGGCCACATCTCATGTACCGCTTGTCCTGGGAGACAGTCTAACTCTTCACTCATACACGCTAAGGAGGTGAACTGACCGGGGAGGGGGCCACTCGGAAAGATGAAAGGAGCAAAACCAAGTCCCCCACGTGCCACGCCCACAACTCCTGCTCCAGGCTGCCCACGGCCCCGGCTGGCCCAGCGTTCTTTCTGAGCCATGAAACCCTTCCAAAAGGGCTGTTTCTGCAGCCGAGCCAGGTACCTGTTGACTGCCCTCTCCCCCTCTCCGTTGCAAATCCTCTGTTGCTGTCCCTGACACATGCCTCCTGGCTCCTCTGGGTGGCCCAGCCTCATTAGGAAGGGATTTGGTGCCTGTTAGTTAATCGAGGCCGTCCTGCCACCTGCCACTCGCAGGCCTCATCTGCACACTAACAGCTCCCAATTGTCATAATACGGCGGGGGCCCGGCAACAACTTGAGAGCAGATCCGTAGCAGCGCGCGCAGGCTCTGCGCTAGGCCGGGGCACTGTAACAATTTATCAAGGGGCCAGATGTTCGCAGAGGAAAGGCACCTTGCACCAACAGTGCGTGAAAACTTGCTGTTTATCATACTTTCCGGTGTAATAAATGGAGAGATGGTCTTCTGGGGAGACATCATTTAGGGTGAATAAAAGCCTTCGCGTGGACAGGGACAAACTCAGTGGAAACAAACATGGCTGAGACGCACAGCTCACGCACTGTTTAGAAGCAGTGCTGCTTATCCTGCACGATCTGAGCCCGTGCATTTGACCAACTTCTATGCAGAGACCAAGAAATGTTTAGGGTGTCAGACCACCCAGTTTTGGGTAGAAGAGGTGCAGAGGTTAGTACCAAAAGCTGATCAGCCCCTTGGGAATGGTGAGGGAAAGAGGGGAGGAGACACACGACACAAAGGGAGAAAGTCAAACGCAGAGACATGTGAGTGCAACAGAGATGAGAAACAACATATCATCAAGCTGGAGAGTCGGAAGGGACTTTGGTGTGGTATAGGATAAATAACTAGTGAGAGATGGAAGCAAATTCTAAACATAGAATGTGAGGACTACATCTCTCTAGAGAGAAAGCGAGAAAGAAAGGAAACGAGGAAGGTTCTATCATTATAGGAATTTACGGGATTTAGGGGCTCAGGAATCCACATCTGTAAGGAATCTAGCTGGGCTTAATAGAAATCAGACTGTGGCAAGTAAGATGATTAGGTTCCTTGTCTGCTTCCTTGCCTGTTTATTTTCTAACTGTATGCACAACCCCAGTGCACTTCCCTGGGATTCGGAGGCCCGAGGCTCCTGGGATACCCCATCACTAGGGTATTTGTCAGATCTCTCCACCCAGAACGGGGAAGTATTTTTTGCCTAGAGATTTCTGAGTCATTTCTGACTTATTAGTCCCTTCCTAATGGAGGAGGGACAGGAAAGGAAATAAGAAAAACCCAGAATGAACCCCACGACGGACAAAGCACTAAAAAAAAAAAGGAGAAAGGAGAACAGAAAAAGCCCAACACAAAAGCTTGACTATGGAAGGAAAGGTTTGTAAGACACGTAGCTTTCACCACCAGACTCAGCCAACTGATACAAACGTTCCTCTGATCCTGACTGCAGCCTCATCTCCTCACCCCCATCTTCGGGCTTTCAGAAACAAACAGAAAGTAAAAACCTGCCCTGGTAGTGTGTTTTTTTTAAATCAGCCAAGTTCTGGAAATAACTCCCTCCTTCCTAACAAGAAAAGAGAGAAAGAGAGAGAGAGGGAAACTGAGTGAACCCGAAATGGAAAAAGGCCAGGTATTTCAAATCGCTCCCAGAAGAGGTTTTAGAATTGTTAGCAGCCATCGCCAAATGGGGTCCACTCCACCAAATTTCCCCAAACCTCAGGGTAAAGCCAGTTATATTAATTAAACTCCCCGGAGAGCTGGGAGCGCAAAGTTACATTTTGCCAGGACGCAGGCTTTCTTACAAATACACCTATTCTTTTGGTTTCCTCCATGAATACATCAAGTGATTCTTAGGAAACATGATACCACTGGCTTTCTTCCTAAGTTTTTTTGTTTTTTAATTTTTAAAAAATATCTTGATTGGAGTATAATTGCTTTACAATGGTGTGTTAGTTTCTGCTGTATAACAAAGTGAGTCAGCTATACGTATACATATATCCCCATATCCCCTCCCTCTCGAGTCTCCCTCCCACCCTCTCTATCCCACCCTCTAGGGGGACACAAAGCACCGAGCTGATCTCCCGGTGCTATGCGGCTGCTTCCCACTAGCTATCTGTTTTACATTTGTTAGTGTATACACTATCTTCCTAAGTTTTGATAAAGAGCACTTTAAGTCTTCCCAGAGCTCACATTTACATCTCAGAAGCAAAGCCTTAAAAATGTTCCCGAGCTGATCTCCCTGTGCTATGCGGCTGCTTCCCACTAGCTATCTGTTTTACATTTGTTAGTGTATACACTATCTTCCTAAGTTTTGATAAAGAGCACTTTAAGTCTTCCCAGAGCTCACATTTACATCTCAGAAGCAAAGCCTTAAAAATGTTCTCCTGCCTCATTTGCTAAGTGCCTCGTCTACCCTTAATTCTGCCCTCAATGACGCAAAGCCCAGGGCCCCTCTGTTCACATCTTTCCAGGCTTGCTGCTGGCTCCCTCGCTCCCCCTCCAGCGTCCTTCTCTGGATGTCACTCACTGCTTTTCCCTCTCACTTCCTCCAGCCTGTGAACCCGAGGGGCCTAGTCTAGGCTGCTTCTGAGAGCTGGCAGATTTCAGAGGAAAAAAACCACCCGAGAAAGAAAGAATGGCAGTTTGACACCGCACTGTCACAGTTAAAACGGGCCCTGCGCGTGACCCGGGCTTGGACACCGATGCCTCGTGCCCAATCACAGCTGAGGCCGCATCTGCCACAGTTCGCGGACCCGCCGCTCCATGCTGGGGGGACCAGATGCCTCTGTTTATGCTCCCCTCCTCCCGGCCTTCTGTGGACAGCAGCAAGACAGAGCCGCTAGCCATCACTGGACTTCATCTGTCTCCGCAATCTTGTCTTTCAATATATTCTTTCCTTTCCCACAAGACAGCCCGTTGTTCAAAGATCAGGCCAGGATACCACCAGCACCCCACTCTGTTTTGCCATCGACTTCCGGCTTTAAATTTCACCGGGGTTGTTTAAGAATATCACATCGAAGAACCAACTTGAAATACCAGTACTTAGCCTTTCGGAGTAAAACTGACCTATGTTGCCGGAAGTTGGAGTCTGGGAGAATGAGTGAGAGGTTTGAAGCCAGCAGTCGGCTGCCATTTCTAAAAGGCCCTCAAAATGGTTTCGGTTTAGTATTTTGAATAAGTCATGCTCAGCACATAAGCCTCCCCCTTTTCTCTCGCGAACCCTGAGGCACGTGACTCCCGCCTAAGGGATGTCGGGCAACCCTTCATGACTTGGTGAGCTGAGCGCACAGAGCTGTCTGTCCCCAGGGTACAGCGGCTGCCACCTACGGTGCCCACCCTGCAGCCCCAGGGAGCCAGCCTTGGGGCCTGGAGCCTCCGTGTCGTGGGAGCTTGAGCAGAGCAGACCCAGCCCACCATTCCCTGGCTCCCCGAAATACCACACGTCCGGCCAAAGAGGGAGACCGGGTGGGTTTTCACCGACAGTGCTCTCTGGCTTCCAAATGTGATGGCCATGCCTTATGTGTCGATGGTTGACACACGATGCTGAGGACACACATCTTCAGCCCCGGGCCTGGAAATCTTCCCCTTGGTCACTGTATTACTATTAGAAACGCCTGGGATTTATCTCTTCTTCTCACTTCCCCTCCCCCAAAGACCCTTTCCATCACCCCCTGCCCCCCCATACTGGACACTTCTCTTTCCAACGTTGAACTTTAGAATGAGTTGTTGCCTAGAAGTGATATTACACTCAGTGGTAGCTTCTAGGCACTAGAGTTCAGCCACATTACAGGTTACACTAGCTTTTTTTGGAGTGGCCTGCAACTCTTACAAATATGTATATATTCAGTTAAATATTTGTTGAGATACAACCAGGTTTCGGGTACAGAATTAGGTCTTAGGGGTACACGGGGAAGTGAATCAAGGTCCCTGCCCTCAAGAAGTTCACGGCAAATGAGTCCTACTTGGGGCCACTGGGCTTCACTGAAGGTGTGACATTTGAGCTGAATCTTGAAGGACGGAAGGGGACATTCAGAGAGAGGGGTAAACGGTCATTCTCTCCACTACAAGGGAGACATGGTGCTGGAGCCCCCAAAATGAGTACGACTCCATCCCTGCCCCCCAATGGGCTTTCTGACATATGCATAAAATGGGTATAATGGTACTTACATTGAAAAATATGCTGCGAATGCCTCGTGGTGATTTAGCAAATGAGGTTTTGAAAAGTAACTCATTTATAAATGGGCTGTTGCCTAAATTTGAATGTCAATTATAGACATAGACTTTGCCACGTTTAGTCCTTCCAAATTCCCGGGACCAGCATGCATGCCACGGAAAACAGAAAAGAGCCAAAGAGCAAATTGTATCAATACTCCAAATATTCATCACGCATGGAGTACATGCAAAGCACATACTAAGTGCTCTTAGTGAATTCAAGAGGTATATGGATTTGGTATATTTGAGTTTATACAAACCAATTTATGAGCATTTTATATTATGATGTTTACCAAACAAGACCCTGTCTGTATGAATAGTCGTTTTAAATATTCAAGGTATTATTTTAACCCCTAAGTCTTCCTTCAGATCTGCGGAGTTTCTTAATGACCACAGCACCTTCAGTGGGCTCCTTGAAGATGTAGTACACACTGGTGGTTATCTGCGAGCCCAGACCAGGAAACAAAGCACAGAGCCCAAAGGGAACTGGCAAGCATCTCTTTACCTGGGAAGAACTAAAAAGCAAAATTTAACAAAAGCAAGGGCAAGACCATTTATATTACTTATAAGTTACCAGAAACAACTGATGGTCATAAGGGTCTACTTTGAGTTCATAAAAACACATGCATATATCTCTTTCATATCTAAACATCTAAGGATTTTACATTTCCTGATAGGTAATTATATAAGAAAACTGATCCGCTGGTACTGTAGGGGCCCCTATGACGTGAGCATTGAATTAGAGCTCCACGAAACACCATTCCATGACCAGGGCCTGGCACAGAGAAGGTGCTCCAGGAATGTTTGTTGAATGAATGAATGCAATTCTAGCTGCTCTGATGACTATAAAGATAAATAAGGCCCATCTAGTGTTTTTAATGGAAAGATATGGAGTAAATAATGATTGAATAAACTTGAGCTGTTTAATCTACCAATAAAGACTTCATATTATGGAAAGGCCTGTTTTCTTATATTGACTAAGTATAAGAAAGGAAAAGCAGTCATGGGGAAGGAAAAAAAGAAAGGTAAAGAAAACAAGGGAGGGGCTTCCCTGGTGGCGCAGTGGTTGAGAGCCCGCCTGCCGATGCAGGGGACACGGGTTCGTGCCCCGGTCCGGGAAGATCCCACGTGCCGCAGAGCGGCTGGGCCCGTGAGCCATGGCCACTGAGCCTGTGTGTCCGGAGCCTGTGCTCCGCAACAGGAGAGAGCACAGCAGTGAGAGGCCCGCGCCACACACACACACACACACACACACACCCCCACACACACACACACAGAATAAAGAAAACAAGGAAATTTTCTTAAAGATCCTATTGACTCCAATTCTCCCTAGATTTCCAACATATTCCTCTCAGATGTCACTTTGCAAATTTAATTTTAACCTAAAAAACTTTAGCTAAAAATAGTCAACATATTTTGGCAAGATGTCATTCATATAGAGCAAAAGAGTGCTTTTGAGGGTGATATTACATGTATGGGTGCTCTACCACTCAGAAACCTTAACACACACTTTCCCTTTTGAAAATAGTTCAGCATCTGAGTCATAGCTCCCCGAATATGCTTAACTAATAGTAACTCCAAAATAAGGCAAAAACATTGACTAATTAATCCCCATGACAACACAGGGAAGCCCTGAAAACCTATGGGCAGCACCCACCCCCTGGGCATCCCCACAGATTTATTTTTAAGAATCTTGTTCTTTCTAGACTTTCTCTGATCGGCACATTGCCCCACCCACCCCTTCCAAAGCAAAAACAAAAAAACATAACAAACAACCTGGAATGTGTCATGTGTCAGGTTTCTTCCTCCCCCCACCCCCATCCCACTCTCTTTCTCTCCCTCTATCTCTGTCTCTTTCTCTATCTCTCTGTCTCTCATCAAAGGCACAGATGTTGGTCTTGGGTGTTGATTAACGGACCCCCTTCCTGTAATTCAGCACCAAGGACACCTCCCACTTTTCCGGGACCTGCTAGGGACAGACCACTCCATTTACTATAAATGAGAGTTTTGGTCTAACGATCAAGAAAACGAGCCCACCAAGAAAAGTATCTCGCCCTAGACATGCTTCCAGCCTGCTCCCACTGCAGTGACTTTCAGGCAAGAAAAAAAAAATATGTATCTTAAATATAGTCCATACTTAAGCAAACACCTGATAAAATGTTTTCATTTGTAGTGTAACATGAAAGGCACAGATGTCCAGGTGTGTGTGATCTCAGAGAGTGGGTAGTACCAAATACTCTTCACTTCCCAGGTGAGCAGGCCGAGTTCCATCAAGATAGTGCCACCTTCTTGGAGTCCAGGGACAAGGGACTGGTTTCTACTGACCACACTTTCTACGCCTTCCTCAAATATTAGAAAACCAGCTTTATGCTTAAAAGAAAAAAAATTCCTTTTCTCTTCTAAGAACATTTCCCCTGTTGATAAATTTTTCTTTTTTTTTTTTTTTTCCGGTACGCGGGCCTCTCACTGTTGTGGCCTCTCCCGTTGCGGAGCACAGGCTCCGGACGCGCAGGCCCAGCGGCCATGGCTCACGGGCCCAGCCGCTCCGCGGCATGTGGGATCTTCCCGGACCGGGGCATGAACCCGTGTCCCC
>NC_041221.1:4168049-4201156 GCF_002837175.3 Physeter macrocephalus
TCTCTTGTTGCGGAGCACGGGTTCTAGGCGCGTGGGCTTCAGTAGTTGTGGCTTGCAGGCTCAGTAGTTGTGGCTCGCGGGATCTAGAGCGCAGTCTCAGTAGTTGTGGCACATGGGTTTAGTTGCTCCGTGGCATGTGGGATCTTCCCGGACCAGGGCTCGAACCCATGTCCCCTGCATTGGCGGGCAGATTCCTAACCACTGCACCACCAGGGAAGCCTAGACCAACAACTTTCATCTTTGTGAACCTCCTGTGGTGCTAAGCCCTCTTCCCACAGTGCCACCCTAGTTCTCACAGTCACCCTATAACGTGGGGAATATTGTTCTTATTTTACAGATGAGAAAACAAAGGCAAAAACAGCTGAGCAACTTGCCCCAAAAAGCACACAGTTAATAAATGGTAAAATAAGGATTCTCATCTGTTCAGCCTTATTCCAAACCCCCTCCACTCAATGACCCCCGCCCCCAGCAAAAGTCACTAAATGCACACAGACAGGTGCCTAAAAGGATCAGTGATGTATGAGGGAGAAAGAAAAATACTATTATTTAAGTGTCTGCTATTATGTCCCTTCTTTAGAAGAGAACCAGTCCACCTCTTAAGGACTGCCCCTAGAAGCTGTGGCATTACTCTTCTATTTACATCCTGACCGATAGGCCAGAAATTACTCTTATGACCACACCTATCAGCAAAAGAGGCTGGAAAATGTAGTCTTAATTCCAGCAGTCTGGTACGCTCTTGGAGTCAGGAGTTCTAAAAGAGGATCAAGGCTTCTGGGTTCAGCAATTAACAACTGCTGTCAAGGTGGCCAGGAAGCTGTCTGCTGAGGCTCAAAGCAAGGGCCATTTAAAATGTCCAATCAGTGTTACAGCTCAGCCCTTACCCTCCAAATCAATCACACCTTCTCACTCACCACAGCCAAGCATAACTCAGTGAGTCTCTCCTGTTGTTTCCCACATTCTGGAATTGGGGAAAGTTAATTGACAGGTGCCCAAATAGGGCAGCAGATCTATCTGGAATGGCCATTCTCAGCCTTGGCTTTATAAAGTCCAAAACATCTCCAAATGCCTCAAACAGCATAGTAAAATCAATAAAATATTTTCTTAAGAAAATTACATCAGTGTTGCTTTAATTGAAACGTACACACACACACACACACACACACACACACGTGTGTGTATCTTATATAGCTCTTTTAGAAATAGGGGGGAATGTCACCAAACTAAATATCCAATAAGAAAGGGTCACAATTCCACAATGGTAAGGATCACAGCTCTAGGGAAAAGCAATGTTTGTTCTGGTCACTCACCCAAATGCCACAAGCCTGACCAAGTTAAATCTTTGCATTCAAAATTTCTGGTGGCTATTTTGATTTTGATTTTTGTAAGTTTTGATTCAGTCACCAGTCTTATTTTGCCTGGAACACTGACGCAAACTTAGTGAAGTCAGGAGACAGTCTTAAAGAGCCATATTTGCTAAGGCCATTGCTCAGCAAAAATGATAAAATCAGGGACAATTAAAAGCCACCACTGAGCTGGCCAGAGCTGCTTTAGTGGCCTTGATCCTTGCAGGATCAGTACTTCTAGACAGCCTTGGTTCACAGGGTTCTGACAGTGGTGGTGGTCATGACGGCAGTGGTGGTCATAGTGGTGATTCTTTACTGTTTCAAATACACTTATGTCTGTAAAGCACTTCTACCACTTGGAGGTTTTGCATCTAATATATTTTCATCAAAATTACAGAATGCTTTATTTGCTTCCATTTCTATCAAGGTCACGTAGACTAACCTAAAGTCAGGTGGAATTCACCAAGATGATGTTACTATTGCCAGAAACGGTATTGATAATGTGGCTGTGATTCCTGGGTCTCGTCTGATAGGTTAACAAGAAAGGTATAAGAAGCGTGAAGTTTAAAAGGGTCAACAACAGAATTCCAGCACGGTCATAAAAATGGACCAGCAAACGCTGGCTCAAATGCATCCAAGTGTTGAATCGAATAATTCCCCAGAGGGACTTGTTGCTACTCTCCCACATTTAGAAACACTAGGAAAAGTCTCAAGGTTTTCAAGGACCTCAAAGTAAAACCAGTCTTTTCCTTGGGGGCTTCTTAACCAACCATGGGGAATTCAACAACAATTTAGAAGACACATCCCCCGAATAGATTAATTGTAATAGCTTAGAAAAACAGGGTCCATATTTTCTCATCTATTTCCACTTATTTAATCTGAGTTATTAAAATAAAAGAATAGGAAATAAAATGCCTTCAAACAATGAAAAGAATTCATGTTTTGCCCATTTCATCTCCCCTCCCATGAGTCGGAGGTTGAAATAAGACTCGGTTTGCATCATTCCTTGGAGCCCATAGGATACATTTGTAGTCACTCCAGCTCATTCCGACAGAATTGGAAGGAACTGCTGTGAATTTTACAGAAGTCATTGCTCTGTGACAAAGTTCACGGCTCCCCGCACCACCTGCCTTCCACTCCCACCAGAAGCCATCATTCCTGATTAAAGCCAACATTGTCAATTCGGCCGCGGCCCGGGCCTTCCAATCCCCTCTGAAAACGTTGCCAGAACAGATCTCTGACTGGGTCACGTCAGGTCACAGTATCCGTGGGTGGACAAAATGTAGTAAAAATTTTATGACCCGCTTAAGACACATCGGATCCGTGCAGAGCGAGCCCTGTTCGAAAGAGCGCAGTTGGCTTCAAGTTCTTCCGCAAACTCCTCGGCGTATGGAAACGTCCCCAAGATTTCTCTTGCCCCCCTGCAGCCTGTTGCCCCCGTCATTCCTCTGTCAGTCCAGACAGCGAACCTATTCTCTTTCAGCTTCACACCTCGGAGGGAACACGGGAAATTTCAAAGTGGGTCTCTCTCCTTTGTTAAAAACCACAAGAGCTCTTCAAGAAAGAGGGGGTGGGTGTTGGAAGTGGGGCACAGAGAGCAACGGAGCAGCTTTTTCAGAAACTGTTATCTTTAACCAATGCCTGTCGGCCTCCAACAAGTACGAGTTAATTTTGAGGAGTGATACATACAAGAAACTGGTTCATTTCACCCCCCTGTTGTTATTGACCATGTGAGAGAGGTAAGGAAGGCAGGCACCCAGTCTCCCTACTGGGTCTCTCCCTTCGCAGGCAGACTTTGAGGGAGCTCGTCAGATCATGCGAGAGCCCTGAACACCCTGCAAAGAGATTTAGACCTGACCCTGTGTGTGCTGGGAGCCACTGCAGAGCTCCGAGCAAGGAAGCAAACTGGCTTCTGTTTTGTCTGAGTTTTGTTGGCGTGCCATCAGATCCTGAACATTGCAACATGAATCCTGGAAACTGTGAATGGCTTCTCCACACCCATGGGGATCACCTGATGGACGCTCTAGAATGGAACCCAGAAATTCTTTTTTTTTAATTGTGGTGAAAAACACATAACTTTAAATTGACCATCTTAATCATTTTAAATTGTACAGTTCAGTAGTGTATTCACGTGGAAACCAGAAATTCTTAATCCTGGTGAGTCCTAGTTCTGTTATAATGCTGGACCTTGGGTCCAGCTGGGTCTCTTCTCTGAACCTCAGTTTCCTGATCAATAAAATGGGAAATGGTGTTTCTTAAGCACCTATCCGTGTATAATTAAGCGAATAATTTTTTAAGTGATATCTGAAAAAACACCATTTATGGCTTAGGCCTCAAAAATCCCTTGACGTATTTTCAGAAAAATAAGGACTTCCCAGCTCCTCATTTTCAAAATGGAAAGCTCCAACTCCTTGAGAACAATCCAAGGAAAGGCAATTATACATATATTGTTTTCACACCCTGAATCAAATATATATATATATATATATATACTATATATATTTTTTTACACCTCGTATCAAATATATATTTATATTGTATATATACTTATATTTATATTATATATAAATATATAATATTCCAAGATGGCTGCAAGATCATCTTCCATCCCACATGACCTTCTCTAGTCCATGACTCTGATAGTCCTTCCACTGAGATGTGGGAGACTGTGCTGTGCCTACTCTCTTTGAGTCTAGACAGGCTGTGACTCACTTGTAACCAACCAAATGTGACAGAGGTGATATTGCGTGACTTTCTGGGCTGAGTCATAAAAGGCGATGGAACTTTCCCCTGCAGGGGCATGGGTTTGATCCCTGGTTGGTGAACTAGGATCCCGCATGCCACACAGTGCGGCCAAAAAAAAAAAAAAGAAAACAATGGGGAGGATGGAGCTTCCACCCTGTTCACTGGAACACTTGTGCAGGGTCCCAAGCCACCACGCTGCAAAAGGGCCCATGAGGCAGCCATGATGTAAGGAAGCCCAAACAATCCCACTCAGAAAGGCCTCCTGGAGAAGCACGTGAGAATACACGAAGAGAGAGAAAGGGCTCCAGATCCTGATGTTTCGGCTCTGACCACCATCTGACGGCAGCCGAATGAGAGACCTTGATAAAACCCCTCAGCTGAGCCTTTCCTGAACTTGTGACCCACAGAAACTGTGAGAGATAATAAAATGACTGTTGTTGGTTAAACCCCTAGGGTTTGGAGTGGTTTGCTGCACACCAACCAGAATAAGTGGCAAGGTGACAGGGCCAGAACTGTTTAGTAACTGAGGCTCAGGGGATGCTGTCTGGCTCAGTCTTCCCTAAATAGCCACCAGCACCATGGCACACCCTCCACCCCACCTAGCATGTGGGCCTCCTCCTTCCCAGTCACTTAAACTACTCCCCTGCTCCTCAAGAATCCAAAACTTAACCCATCTTCTCCAGCCTACCTCCACCCCAGAGCTTAAAGTGATGGACCACAGGCCTCAGTGTGTGTAACAGTCACCTGCAATACCTCTGCCCCTCCCTGCCTCCACCCAGATTCTGACTGAGCAGATTCTGATGGGACCCAGGTACTTCTGATTGCAGACCGAGTAATTGGTCCTAAGAAGACCAGAAGGCCAGATGGTATGTACCAGTTTTGCCTGAATCCAAGCCTCAAATACCTGTTCCAAGGAGCTGTATTGAGGCTGGCAGCTCCGTTCCCTCTCACAAGAGGGATCTTTTTCTTGATTATTCTGAAGTCCCCCAGAAAGAGATTTTAGGTCCCCCAGAAAAAGATTTTCTCTAAAACATTTGTTGGATGGAGACCACTGTCTGGTGCTAAGCCAGCAGAGGCATGAAAACCCAGAGCTGAGAGCATTCAGTGGCTCTCCCAGGACCTCAGAGATATCTTTGGCTGAAAGCTAGGGAAATGGGGTCACCAACTGCTCTGTCAGCCCGCTCCGCATGGACCCCTCCCCTTCCTGACCCTCACGCCATACGGCCCTTCCCTGCTGGCCATCGTGCAGTGGGAGATGGCCGGTCCTCCCAGGAGCATGGTGTCCAGCAGTGCTTACCCCTTCCTCATTGTTTGGTCAACACGTCCGCTCTTCTCTGTGGTCCGTATTCTGCCTAGAACCAGAAGCTAACATTCCCCGAAAGCTACACTTTTCAGGCTTTTGATGTTATCACCATTTGAGGCTAAATACTCTGTCTGACGTTGTATTTTTGACATGTCAAAGTGTTCAGTTGTTTGATGCAAACATTTAAAATATCTTGTACTTTATATAAGCCTCTTTTAGCATTCCTTCTTTTTTTCTCCTAATATGTCAGGAGCTTCAGAAAATAGAAGCAGCCCAGCCCTCACTCAGCCTCTGATTCTGAGATGTTTCATAAATGTATATCTATTTGCCTTATACAGATTTTTCCCTTTTCTTTGGATAGTTTGATCCTGACTCCACCATCAGACTTCAGCTTGCTGAACGTAACGCCCAGGATTCCTTTTATTCTGTATCCCCCTCAAAATTGTCTTGCTCACAGTGGTCCCAGAGCTGGGGATGTATGACGCACACCACAGGGTGGTCTTATTTCTTAACTAGCTGTGGGGCCTCTCTGAGCTTCAGGCTCCTCTCATGTGAAATCGGGGTGATAATACGACTTAGCTGGCAGGGGATGATTAAATATGATTCTACGCTCAACACACATAGCACAGTCCTGGACACATAGAAGGTGTTCAGTGAATTGTGGTTGTTTTGGGTTGAATTGTGTCCCCTAAAAAAGACGCGTTGAAATCCTAACCCTGGCCCCTCTGAATGTGACCTTATTTGGAAATGGGGTCCTTGCCGAGGTCATCAAGTTAAGATGGAGGTCCTACTGGAGTTAGGTGGGCCCTAAATCTAATGACCAGTGTCTTTATAAGGAAAAGGAAATTTGGAGACACACAGAGGGAAGGCGGCCATCTAGAACAGAGGCAGAAATTGGAATGATGACATTACAAGCCAAGGAACGCCAAGGATTGCCGACAACCATCAGAAGCTGGAAGAGGTAAGGAAGGATTCTTCCTCAGAGACTTCAGAGACAAACATGATCCTGCCGACATCTTCATTCTGGACTTGTGGCCTCTGGAAAATGCGAGACTATACATTTCTATTGTTTTAAGCCACCCAGTTGGTGGGACTTTTTGTTATGGCAGCCCTAGGAAACTCATACAGATTTTGGTACTGGGAGTAGAGAGTATGGTTTTGAAGAGGCAGAGAGGAGTCAACTAGACAAGGGCCTGGGTGATGAGAGTAGAGTGAATGCAGAGCCGTGCACAGGGGGGTTCGGTCGCCTCCCTGCCCCGGTGACCAGGGACACTTCCCCGGCCCTTCCTCCCAGCATTTCCCAGCACCCCGCTATCCTATGGGACCAACAACCACGAGAAATTCGGGCAACAAAAAGTTGGCATCAATGGTGATTTAATTTAGAACTTAGTCTAAAAAGTCATTTCTTGGGCTCCTGCTCTGTGCCAGGTACAGCGTTAATGGTGGTGATTTAAAGGTTAATAGACGTGGTTCCTCCCCTGGAGGAGCTCAGATCCACAGAGCATTGCTCTACAGTGGAGACAGCAGAGGGCTCTGGCAGAGGCTGCGGGTGACTTCCAAGGTGAGTCTTAAAGACCATGTGAAGATTAGCCAGGCCAGGGAAGGTGGCAGCATTCAGGCAAGCATATGAGCAAAAGCACCGAGGCGTGACACAGTGTGGCACATGCAGGAAAACTCATGCAGCTTGGAGTTAACAGACCAGTAAACAGGAGGAAGGAAACACCGGCGAGGCTGGAGAGACCAGTAGGGACCAGGCTAGGAGCCTCTTGTGTTCTGTGCTACAGAGCTTGGGATTTATTCTCAGGGCCCCGGGATGCTTCTCAAGCACTTAAAGCAGAGGAGTGGCATAGCCAGATTTTCACCTTGTATAGATCGCCCTGGCTAAAATGTGGACGGACTCACACAGAACAGGAGCAGAGGCGAATTGACGCGGAGCTGCTGTGACTTGGTCCATGTGAGCGATGGTGCGGGTGTGAGGGGGGCAGGGATACTGGGTGCAGAGGAAGAGCTCTGAAGGATGTGCAAGGGGTGTCTAAGTGGAGCTCCCCCAGAAGCAGGGCCTGCGACACGGGTTTATGGGCAGGCAGTTTAGGAAGTGATCCCAGGGGAGAGCAATGGGGTCTGGGAGGAGCGAGAGGGGAGAGAGGGAGTCAGGGGGGCGTGATTGGGCCGGTCATCAGAGTGGGCAGCTGAGGCCGGCTCCCCTGCAGACCCTCTGAGGAAGTGACAAGGGACCCCAGTGTGCAGGGAGTAGGGACCCGGAATTGCTCACTCAAGACTTGGACGGAAGGAAGATTGACCGTCAGCTCCCGTCTCCACTGGTCAAGGTTTGTCCAAAGGAATGTTACCTTCCTTGGACTTCCAAGATTACACACGAGCCCGGATGGCTAGGCAAGTCCCCACGGGCCTGGGCTGAGAGGTAAAGGTACCCACTGGGCTGCTTCAGGCCACATCCTAGAGCTAGTGGCCACAGCAGCGCCCGGAACCCAAAGGGGAGCCAAGAGGATACGAACAGGGGCACCAAGGACAGTCAAGAGAAGCTGCTGGGAGAGGAAGTGAAGGAAGGCCCCGTTTCTGAGTTGGGTAACCTCGTGGTTGGGGGCACCCTGTCCACTTGCGTGTGGAGCGCAAGGAAAAGGCGAGAGTTGGAAGGATAAGGGTTTCATTGGAGAAAGGCCAAGTGGAAAGGGCTGTGGGACCCTGGGAGATGTTTGGCAAGCTCAGTGGAGAGGTCAGCTCAGAGGCAGAGCTCGTGAGACGAAATGAGAGCCCCAGGGAGGGTGTGTACACAGTGAGGCACCTCATAACCGAAAGGCGGGGCCCCCGGAAACCTGGATGCTGAGAGGGCAGAAGAGCCAATGAAGGAGGGTGAGAACATAAGGGAAATGGAAAATGGAAGCAGAGCCATGTCACAGAGGCCAATTGATTTAAATGCAAGGGAGACTGCCCTGGGGGTGTTTATGTACAAGACCAGATAAATCCTCTTGGCTTCCCTCTCCCTTAAAAAAACACAAATTGACCCTGCTCTGGGTCCTAAGTTCCCAGTCTCTACCCCAGCACCCCTTCCCCTGCCACCAAGTGCTGTCGACCCTTCCCCTATGCTGTCATTCCTACTAGCTCCCCCTTCCCTGCTCTCGCTCCCACCATCTAGGTTCAGAACCTCATTGCCTCTGGTCTGGACCACCCCCTAAAAGTGCTTCCTGCTCCGGCCTCCCCTGCTTCTCTCCAGCAGGTTGATTTCCCTAAAGAAACATTCTTTTTTTTTTTTTTTTGAGGCAATAAAAATGCATGTATTTGGGAGAATGGCTTTGATCTGAGAAAATGAACATATACTTTTTAAAAAAAATTTTCTTGGAGTATAGTTGATTTACAATGTTGTGTTCGTTTCAGGTGTACAGCAAAGTGAGTCAGTTATACATATACATACACATATACATATACATATACCCACTCTTTTTGTTTGTTTGTTTTGACCACACCGCACAGCATGCGGGATCTTAGTTCCCTGACCAGGGATCGAACCCGCGTTCCCTGCAGTGGAAATGTGGAGTCTTAACCACTGAACCGCCAGGGAAGTCCCTATCCACTCTTTTACAGATTCTTTTCTCACGTAGGCCATTATAGAGTACTGAGTAGAGTTCCCTGGGCTATACAGTAAGTTCTTATTAATTATGTATTTTATATGGAGTAGTATGTATATGTCAGTCCCAATCTCCCAATGTATCCCTTTTTCTCGCTGCTCTTTCTCTTGCTAAAGAGCATCCTCATGTTTTGCTATCATAAAGAGTGTTGCTGTAAATGCTCATATGTTTGTCTCCTGGTGCCCCTGAGCAGAAGTTTCTCTTGGGAATACACTTAGGAGTGGAATTTGGGGGTCAAAGGGTATGTTCATTGCTTTTCTAATTCTCAACTTTTTTTCTTCTACTCATCCCCAAACCTTACATTCTAGGTGAGTACCACCTCTGCATTTCGGGGACAGCTCGGAGTCTTTGCCAATGTTGTTTCCACGGCATGGAGCGCCTTTCCTCTTGGTGCCCAGCAGTCCAAACCCCGCCATCCTCTGAGCCCAGCTCAGATACCACCCCCTCTTCCTGGAAGACCTCCCTGATTCCTCCCCACCAGAATTCATCTCTTCTTCCCGTATGCTCTGAAGGCTCTTACTTGATTTTTTCCCATCACCCTATTCTATGTGGCACTGCCACCTCCCTGCATGGTGAAGGGTGTTTCTCCTCTCTGCCAGGGAGCAGAGGCAGTTTCACCATCTCCCACAGCACCCACTAGGGTATGGTGTATGCTGTGTCTCTCCCAAGACTCACATTCTTTTCACACTATCTCGTCTCTGAACTAAGAAAGTGTCTTACATTGGAGAGTGTATCATAATTTAGTTAGCAGTATTTTTCTTAGTGCTTCTTAGAATAACAGCATTCCTTACAGCCAGTGATGCCTTAGAGTCCATTAAATCCACTAGAAGGTGTTGAACCAATATTTGCTAAATTGGATGAGTTTAAGTCACTTGAAGTAGGAGAGAGAATCTAGACCCACTGTCTGGATTAGAACACATTTCACGACAATTTAGCACTTCCCCCTGGCCTCCCCTACTCTGCCTGCTCCCTTGGATGAGGATGGGTGAGCCTGGAAAGACTTCACACATTCTGAACCCATCAGGGAAGCGACTCTCTTAAAGACATTTTTCTCACCTGCAAGATCCTGTTGCGTCCAGCAGCAATCTCAATAATGGACCTCTCCTTGGCGTTTCCTCCCTCTGGTTCTCAACCCCTTCTCCCTCAGTCCTGCTTCCTGGAGTTCCCCCCCACCCACCCAAATAAACCACCCACATCCAAGCCCTTGTCTCAGGCTCTGCACTGGGAGAACCCAACTAAGAGGCCAGGTTCGCCATAAACCATCCTCGTGGGTGCTGTGCGTGCACTTGACAAAGGAGAGCAGTGGCCCCAGGGTCTGCGGGCAGCACGGGGAGGGTCCAGCAATCGCCGTTGGAAGCTGCCTCTCCCTTGTGCCCCTGTCCCCCCGCCCCACCTGTCCTGCAGGCAGGGTACAGAGCAGGATTCGCCTAGACTGTGACCAGTGATTTGGGGCCCCGTGACAAGGCACTTAGGGAGGGGCGATCTCCAGGGAGAGCCGGGTGGGAGGATGGGAATTCTGCAGGTCTGGGAGTCAGCGGGTAGGGGGACGGGAGCAGCACGGTGTGCTGGGAGCAGGTGGGGCTTCTTGCCCACCAGCACTAATTAACCAGCTTAGCCGTTCAGGGCCTGGGCCCGAGCATATTGCCTGCAGCCCCTGGGGGCCGAGCACACGTGGCCCCAGACGGGTGGGGGCCCACCAAGCCAGAGTGTGGCCCCGAGACCTCAGGCCAGAGATAAGGACGGAGGGGGAAGTGGGGAGGCCCCGAAACAGATCATCACTCTACTCCCCAGGCTGGAGGCCTCTGCCCTCCCCAGGCCAGGGAGCAGCAGCGTCTAACATAGATCTGCTCTGGTTCAGCAGGTGCCGGGGACCCAGGGAGAGGAGGACAGGGAAGAGGGGGAGGGAAAAGAGTGAGGGACCCCCGCCTAAGGAGGCTGCGCCCTCACCCACCTGTGCTAGGCCAGCCGGACCCAGGTGATGAAAGTGGAACTCCCAGAGATCCAGAGAGACTCTGTGTGTGTGTGTGTGTGTGTGTGTGTGTGTGTGTGTGTGTGTGTGTGTGTGTGTGACAGGCATTTGACAGCTTTTCAGTCATTTCATCTCCAAACCCAAGCCGTTGCTGGCACCTCCCACTACTTGGGGAGGCCCCTGAGGACTGGGTCAGGCTGAGGGCCCTGCTGGTATCTGCCTCCTCCCAGCCTTCCCCGCTGTGTTTCTCTCTCGCTCTTCCCTCACTTCCAAGAACAGAATTCATTTTAAGTGTTTCTGCTGCCAAGCCAGAGGCAATGTGTGTGTTATTTGGAGAGAAGCAGTGCAAGCCTTTTCATTCGAGTTGCATGCATCGAGAAAGGCATCTCTGGCCTGTTTGTTTGTGAAAAACCTACAGACACCTAAAATGGGTTGTAAATTATGTATCCCTAATTAATTAATAAGCAACACTTGAAAGTTAACCGGGATCAAGGCTCATTCTTTTTCTTTTCCTAGAATTCTTTTTTTAAAATTTTTATTGGAGTAGAGTTGATTTACGATGTTGTGTTATTTTCTGCTGTACGGCAAAGTGGATCAGTCATACATATGCATATATCCACTCTTTTTTAGATTCTTTTCCCATATTGGCCATTACAGAGTACTGAGTAGAGTTCTCTGCGCTATACAGTAGGTCCTTATTCGTTATCTATTTTATATATAGTAGTGTGTATATACCAATCTCAATCTCCCAATTTATCCCTTCCCTCCCTTGCCCCCCAGTAACCATAAGTTTGTTTTCTACATCTGTGACTCTATTTCTGTTTTGTAAATAAGTTCACTTGTACCATAAAAAAAGAACAAAATAATGGCATTTGCAGCAACATGGATGGACCTAGAGATTGTCATACTTAGTAAAGTAAGTCAGAGAAAGACAGATATCATATGATACATCGCTTCTATGTGGAATCCAGGGTGCATTTTTAAATTGTGAGCCAGGGAAAGAAATATCTTCCAGACACGAAGCAATCCATACACACCTCTGCCAGAGAGCATTTCAAGATCTATTTGTATCAAAGCTGATTTCCCAGCTCGGGGTGTTCTGTCTCTGAGTCCCCGGTGCTTAGCCCAGTCCTGGCTCGTAGTAGGAATCAGTAAATATTTGTTGGATAAATAAATCCTCTTTCAAAATACAGTCCCAGAATATACAAACAGAATAGCTAATGTATCCACTTTTATTGAATGGGGCAAGCATGTCCCAACTAGCAAATCGATGGTGACAAAATTATGCCGGAATTAGCACCAGTCCACAAGCCAGGATCCAAAATAAACCGCCTTTGTTCTATAGTGTTATGTTTTTTTTTTAAGTCCTTCACTTTTCTATGCGAATGTACTTATGGATAAAATAACCTAATGTCTGGATTTGCTTCAAAACCCCTCAGCAGGTCGGGAATACAGATGAAACACGACTGGCCAAGCGTAGGTCATTGCTGGAGCTGGCTGGCGGACACATAAGAATTGATAAAACCATTCTCTCTGCTTTGGACACTAAATTTCACAAATAAGTTTGAATTTTTCCACTCTAAAATTTTTTTTTCATCCCTGTCCTAGGAAAAATTTAAGTGAAACAAAATAGGAGGGCTTCCCTGGTGGCGCAGTGGTTGCGCGTCCGCCTGCCGATGCAGGGGAACCGGGTTCGCGCCCCGGTCTGGGAGGATCCCACGTGCCGCGGAGCGGCTGGGCCCGTGAGCCGTGGCCGCCGGGCCTGCGCGTCCGGAGCCTGTGCTCCGCAACGGGAGAGGCCGCAACAGAGGGAGGCCCGCATACCACAAAAAAAAAAAAGTATCAGTAGACAGTGATCAGATTATTCTTAGGTAAACCATGCCACCAAGGCGAGGAAGGCAATTAAACCTAAAAAAAAATAGGAATTTTAGGAAAAATTAAGCTTACAGCTCACAAGGTCGGTATCACACCCTTTTGCAGCAGGAATGCTCACATCCACATCTACCCTCCGTCCAGCTGAAGAAGCATAAAGCTCACAGCACGTGTGTTCAAGGATGCTCTTTGCTGCTAACTTGATGCTCTACAAATACAAATCCTAAGACACCAAAAATGAGTAATGATAAATTCCATTACTACTTTGTGACTTCTTCAATGGCAACTGATTAAAAAGAAAAAAAAAAACTAGTCAACAATCCTAAAGACAATGTTTCAGTTTGTGGCTCCACACTGTGGGAAATCGTTAAACCCTCCTGGAAAACCGTTTTCGGAAACAAGTCTAACAGGAGACATGAACCATCGATATCTAGCAAAGTTCCATTGCTTCCAGAAGTCTTGCCCATTTAGGTCACCACAGAGCATTGAGTAGAGTTTCCTGTGACCTAAATGGGAAGGAAAGCCAAAAAAAGAGGGGATATATGTATACGTATAGCTAATTCACTTTGCTGTACAGTAGAAACTAACAACATTGTAAAGCAACTCTACTCCAATAAAAATTAAAAAATAAAAAAAGAAGTCTTGCACAAAATGTGAAGCAAGGACAGTGAACATGAATGCTCTTTCTTTTGACGGTGCTGTTTCAGTGTCAAGGAGCGTCCTCCAGGTTTGTGTTTATAGGATGCTTTCGGTTTTGACCATTCGTGAAGGTTTTTATTCTGTATCTTTTCTGCGCAATTTGGACATTCAGTTTTTGAAAACAATTTTAAAGTACCTGGAAGTTTAAACCTTGATCGTAATTTCAAAAGACAATTAAGTATCTAAATACTGACTATCTAAATAACATTCAAATAAGTGCCATTCATCTGAACAGTAAAACAAGTCAGCGTGCCTGGACATTTTAATGGGCTCCCAAATGCTCTCTGAAAGATTCAGTTTGTCCTGTTGAAGAGATTACCATTAGATTTCCAAAAGGGAGCACACCGCAATGTCACAAAACCCTTGTTTAGCCTGGGATTTGAACAAGCAAAGTCATTCCACAAATGCTGAGACTGTATTTCCGAATGCATTCCAGAATGACCTTGGAAATTCAGTGCAATGAATATACTGTTTTTGGAGCTTGTGGGGTGGAATTAAGAGAAACACAGTTACCAGGGCCTGGAGGCAGAGGGGTGGGGGGAGACAGGAGAGACGTTGTTTAGGAATGCAAACTGGCAACTAGTAGATAAATAAGTCCTGGAGGTCTAATGCACAGTATAATGATTATAGACAACTATATTGCATTAGAAACATCAAACTTGCTCAGAGACTAGATCTTGATTATTCCCACCACAAAAAAGAAATGATAATTATGTGATGCCACAGAAGTGTCATCTAACACTACAGTGGCAATCATATTGCAATATATAAATGTATCAAATCAACATGTCGCACACCTGAGACTTACACAATGTTACCTGTCAAATATATTTCAATTAAAAAAAAGAAAAAATCGCACATTAATTTTTTTATCACTGAGACAGAAGCGATGTGAAAAAGAGAGCTCAACTCCAAAGGGTGGACCTAAAATGAAAAGTAATGGGTTGGCCAAAAAGTTCGTTTGGGTTTTTCCATAATATCTTATGATGAGGACCTACTGTATAGCAACAGCGAACACTGCTTAATGCTCTATGATGGCCTATATGTGAAGAGAATCTAAAAAAGAGTGGGTATGTGTATATGTATAACTGACTCACTTTGCTGTACACCTGAAACTAACACAACATTGTAAATCAACTAGACTCCAATACAAAAAATTTTTTTGACGAGTTTCCAGTTACCATCACATTAAATATATGCGTACATACACTTCCTAAAGAAGCACTCACAATGAATGACTCTGAAGGAGCTCTCTGTGGACAAACCATACATCAGTCTTATCAAAAGCAGCTGATTTGTCTGTAGGGTTAAAGCCAGAGCTCTCTGTGGAAAGTTCCACCAAAGGCTGGAACAAACCAGGCCATTTTGGTAGAAATAAAAAGTGATAAACTCACCCGGGGACGACCAAGCAGGCCGTGACTTTGCAGGACTAGCAGATAGTCCGCAAAAGGTCACTACAACCTTTCGCATCTCAGTGAGAGGCAGCTGTGACTTAGACCAAAACCTGGGAGGCATCTTCCCCTCTCTCTCTAACCCCACATCCAATCTGTCGGCAAATCCTAAGCTTGAAAGTATATCCAGAATATGACCACTTCTCACACCTCCATCCAGGCCACCATCGTACAGTGTCTGGATTCTTCCCGTAGCCTCACCTGGTCTCCCTGCTCTACACGGTCTGTTCTTAACACAGTAGCCAGAATGGTCCCTTAAAAACCTAAGTCAGGGGCTTCCCTGGTGGTGCAGTGGTTGAGAGTCCGCCTGCCGATGCAGGGGACGCGGGTTTGTGCCCCGGTCCGGGAAGATCCCACGTGCCGCGGAGCGGCTGGGCCCGTGAGCCATGGCCACTGAGACTGTGCGTCCGGAGCCTGTGCTCCGCAATGGGAGAGGCCCCAGCAGTGAGAGGCCCGCATACCGCAAAAAAAAAAAAAACAAAAAAAAACAAACAAAAAATCTAAGTCAGAACAAGTCAGCACGCTTGACTTCAATCCCTCCAGGGACCCCTCTATTGCATTCAGAGTCAAAGCCAAAGTCTTTACAATGCCCTGATGCCCTCCAAGATCCGCCCCCGTCCTACCCCAGCCCCAGTTCCTCTTGAACCTCATCTGGGTTCTATGACTCCCCCTGGCTGACTCTGCTCCCTGACCACCAGCCCCCCATGTTCCTCAAACACGCCAAGGCTGTTTCTCTGCCTGGAACACGCATCCTGGGATATCCTCATGATTCCCACCCTTACCTCCCTCAAGTCTTTGCCCAGATATCACCTTCTCAATGAGCCTAGGTTAACCTCCCTATTGAAAATTGTATGTAGCCACTGTGGAAAACAGTATGGACGGTCCTCAGAAAACTAAAAATAGAATTACCTTATGATCCAGCAATCCCACTCCTGGGCATATATCTAGACAAAACTGTAATTAAAAAAGATACATGCACCCCTATGTTCATTGCAGCACTATTCACAATAGCCAAGACATGAAAGCAACCTAAATGTCCATCGACAGATGAATAAATAAAGATGTGGTACATATATACAATGGAATCGTACCCAGCCATAAAAAAGAATGAAATAATGCCATCTGCAGCAACATGGATGCAACTAGAGATTATCATACTAAGTTAAGTAAGTCATAAAGAGAAAGACAGATACCATATGATATCACTTACATGTGGAATCTAAAATATGGCACAAATGAACCTATCTGCAAAACAGAAACAGACTCACAGACATAGAGATCATACTTGTGGTTGTCAAGGGGGTGGGGGGAAGGGAGAGTGATGGACTGGGAATTTGGGGTTGGTAGACCCAAACTATTACAGTTAGAATGGATAAACAACAACGTCCTACTGTATAGTACAGGGAACTATATCCAATCTCCTGGGATAAACCATAATGGAAAAGAATATTAAAAAAAGAATGTATATATGTGTAAAACTGAGTCACTTTGCTGTACAGCAGAGACTGCCACAATGTTGTAAATCAACTATACTTCAATAACAAAACCTTTTAATAAAATATGACACAAATGAACCTATCTATGAAACAGAAACAGGATCATGGACATAAAGAACAGACTGGTGGTTGCCAAGGGTGGGGGGGTTGGGGGAGGAATGGAGTGGGAGGTTGAGATTAGCAGATGCAAACTATTCTATATAGAATGGAAAAACAACAAGCTCTTACTGTATAGCACAGAGAACTATATTCAATATCCTATGCTAGGACTTCCCTGGTGGCGCAGTGGTTAAGAATCCTCCTGCCAATACAGGAGACACGGGTTCGAGCCCTGGTCCGGGAAGATCCCACATGCCGCGGAGCAACTAAGCCCGTGTGCCACAACTACTGAGCCTGCGCTCTAGAGCCCGTGCCCCACAACAAGAGAAGCCACTGCAGTGAGAAGGCCGCGCACCACAATGAAGAGTAGCCCCCGCTCGCCACAACTGGAGAAAGCCCACGTGCAGCAACGAAGACCCAACGCAGCCAAAAATAAATAAATAAATAAATATTTAAAAAAAAAATATATCCTATGCTAAACCATAACGAAAAAGAATATTTAAAAAATGAATGTATATATATATATAGCATCCATACGATGTTACAGAAAAACCCGAACAAACTTTTTGGCCAACCCAATGTATATTATATATTTTATATATATTATATATATTGTGTGTGTGTGTGTGTGTGTGTGTGTGTGTGTGTGTATATAGTATATAGTCGGGGTCCCCACCCCACCCCTGACACACACACACAGCAACCAGGTAAGTGCCAGGACAGTAACTTTGACATCCTGGGAGCTTAGGACAGTACCAGGCTCACAGCAGGGATTATTTGTGAAAAAATTAATAAGTGAATGAATGAATGATCGTGAAAGAAAAACAAGAGCTGAAGAGGAATCTTTCAAGAATCTTTCCTGTCTCCCTTCCCACCTCCTCTTCTCACTGTGACAAAGAAGCTGATATGGAGACTGAAGGAAGCCTAATTTACCTGGGGAAAGAGTCATAGATCAGGACTTTTCCCCAAAACTAGATTAAAAGTAAAACAATAACAGTAGACATTGACCAACGATCTTCTCTGCCCCAAGCACCGTGAGAACCGCTTTACCTGCCTCTGCTTCTTGAAACCCAACCCTATGAGGGACTTGTGTCCCCTTTGTGAGTGTGCGACTTTATTTTTTTGGTGACTCTTCTGACACCAGCTGCAGTACCGTTCCAGCACAACCACCCAGAGTTACCTCGGGGCCCCCAAGTTAAAGGCCAGGTCCTCTACAGGATGGCCCTTACCTCAGACACCAGCCACACTTCAGGGGTTCCCGGGCAACCTGCACTTCTGACTGACTGGCTACAGATTCAGAGTTTCCCATGATCCCTTGGGTTTGACAATTCCCTAGAATGACTCACAGAACCCAGGAAGGTGTTATACTTACAATCGCAGTTTTACTATAAAAGATCCAACCCAGGACCAGCCAAATGAATGCTCACATAGGCTAAGTTCTGAGAGATCCTAAATGCAGAGCTTCTGTGCCCCTTCCCCGTGGAATCAGGTGTGTCACCCTCCTGGGTGACATATATATGACATATGTGACATATATGACATATATCACATATATCACATGTATGACATATATCACATATATGATCCCAGCTGACATCGCTTGGAGCAAAACAGCCTGCTGAACCCTGTCTGACCTCTTAAACCACAGAATCCTAAGAACTAATACATTATTATCATTTTAAGCCACTAAATTTTGGAGTCATGTGTCACACAGAAGTACATCACATGTTTTTGCTCTATTGGAGACAACAGGAAACTAAAAGAGTTTCCATTGCAAACTCTGCAGAATCAATGCCTCTAGAGGAACTCCATTAAAAAGCCCTTCCAGCCAGACCTGGTCCATCTTGGGGACAGATGTGGAGAAGAGCAGTGTAGTCAAAGGAAGCTTGATTCCAGCTGAACTAAACGACCCCTGTGACTCCCACCCGGGCCCTCGCCTGCCCCAGGGGCATATGCACACAAATACTCACTGTGGCTGGCAAGTGATATGAATGAGTGGAGTGGGTGGGGCGTTTGCAAATCAATCACACAGAAAGGAATGTTCTTCACTTCCAAAAGTATCAATGCTTTCTTCCATTTTTCTTGAAACAGACAGACTTCCCTGGTGTTCCCTTGTCACTGCTGCTAGAGACAAGTAAAAGAGGAACGATCTCTACCATCAGACAAACAGCAGTGCAAGGGCAACTACAAATGACAAGTGACACTGGCTTCAGGCTCAGGGAGGTAATAGGGGGTGGTGGTGTAGTGGATGCTGTGGTGTGCTGCCCAGACCCCTGCAGGACGGACACACTGCTGGGAGTGTGGATGCTGGTGGCTTTTAGCAGGGACACTCTTTGGGAATTGCCCTCAGCTGAAAACAGCCATCTTGCCCAAGGTCACACCCCTTCCTGGGGACAGCCCACATCCAGGAATGGTCAAAGTGGGATATAAAGGTCTGGCTCCCTTCCCTTGAGATAGGAAAACCCTGAAAGCCCATCCTACCTCCTCTGGGATGGGCTGAGCCCTTGGTTGTGACTGATTCACCTCTTTGTGATTCAGCTTTTCCATCCAATCCTTCCTCCTTCATCCTACTACCAGTGATGATCCTGAGACCACTCCCCAAAACACCTCTAACTATAAATCCCCATCTGAGTTGGCTCCCCAGGGAATCCCACTGAAGACAGCTGGGGACTAAGATGACCAGAGGTGGGCAACTGCTGCTCCAGCCATTGTTACATGTCATCACTGAGCCAGACCTTGCAATGTTTCAAGAGAAGTAATAAAAATCTAGGCGTTTATGTGAAATCTTGTGATTTTTAAATGTCAGCTTGCTTTTTCACTGTCCCATTTACAACCTCTGAATTCAACCCTCTACAACAAAGGACCATGAGACTTAATTATGAAATACATCCAGTCTCTTGAACTCAGTAAGAAAATCTACATACTCCTACATTTCACATTATCCCCTCAAATTCTCAGATGATTGATCGAGTATAAAGAGAGATAGTAACAGCGTTGATCTTTGTGTAGGTTAGCGATTTTATTGTATGTCCATTAATGTTATGGGCTGAATGTTTGTGTCCCTCCTGCCCCAGCAGAATTCGTGTGTTGTTGCCCTAACCCCCAGTGTGATGGTATTTGGAGGTGGGACCTCTGGGAGGTGATTGGGGTTAGATGAGGTCACGAGGGTGAGGCCCCCATGATGGAATTAGTACCCTTGTAAGAAAAGGAAGAGACACCAGAGAGCTTGTTCTCTCTCCCTGCTTGAGCGCACACACAAAGAAGAGGTCATGAGAGCACACAGCAAGATGGTCGCCTTCTATAAATCAAGAAAAGAGGCCTCACAATAAAACCTACCTTGTCAGCACCTTGATCTTGGGCTTCCCAGCCTCTAGAAGTATGAGAAATAAATTCCTATTGTTTAAGCCACTCAGTCTATGGTATTTTGTTACAGCAGCCCAAGCTGACCAAGAATGGCCCGTCATTATTCTGCATCATGACACTGTATCATTCAACTCATGGGTCAGTTACCCACTTTGCACACAGTGGAAATTACCACATCAGAATCTCAGGTGGGTCACTGGGCAAAACACCAGAACATCAGCTCCTAAGTGGTGAAGACACCCCAGCTTCTCAGCCTCACCATCCCACCCACTTGCCTTGTCCTTGGTTGTTTGAACAGAAAGTCATGTTGATCTTGATCAATGAAACTCTAGAGCTTTAGCTTTAAATTTTATCTTATTTCTGAAACTGTCGGTCCGGGATCCATGCACACATCTTTGAAAATCAGAATGCAATTGTCCTCCCCTCCAGTTGCCTGCCTGCAGTAACTGACAGATGCTCCCAATAGCTGAGTAAACTGGAATGGGGAAGACCACAGTGAGGGAGGTCTGGCTAAAGGTCTATAGCCATGATTAAGCCTTCTTCATTGCTCAGGTACCTTCAGTCACGGAGAGATTTCATCTGTATTTCCTTCTTTCAAGCCATCAATCCGAAGGGCAACAGGTAGCTTGTGTGCTGTTCCCTTTCAGCATGAAGAAATTCTGTTGGTTTTGTGCTTTCACAACAGGAAGGCAGCCAGCTGGGTTTGCCCGTTTACAGCCAAGGTTGTAATGATTGGACAGCTGGATGGCACCACATCTGTGACTCTGGCCAGTTAGCGTTTGTCACCACGCTGCTGGCATTAATTTGACACCTTGTCCTGACCACAGGGTGACTGGTGTATCCATTGCAAAGAAAGCAACGTTCCCCTTAGAGGTCACAGAAAAGCAAACACTGGCATGCTAGCTATCCTTTTCATCAAACTGTGCTAGGATTGGCCTGGAGTGTAGGAGGTTCTCAGATAAATATTTGTGGAATGAATGAGTGAGCAGCAATTCAGGAAGTTTCTGAATGATAACCTGATATAATTAATTGAATACCCAGAATTTAAATGTGGGCCCTTGACTTTATACAAATAATCCTACTTTTCCCCCCCAAGTACTTCTGATGTCCAACACTGTGGTTGTCCTTAAATTAAGTGACCAGGTTACTGAAGGCCCTACATGACCAGCCTCCAACTCACCTCTTCAGCTTCATGTCTCTGTTTCCTCCCTCTCCACCCGCAGTGCTCCAGCCACATACGACTCCCTTACTCCTGTGAAGGGGCAGGCCCCTGCCTGCCCCTGGGTCTTTGCACACCCTGTTCTCTCTGCTGGAGCATTCTTTCACTACCATCACCACCACCACAGCTAGCCTAATTCATTCCTACTCACTCTTCAAGTCTCAGATTTGATATCATTTCCCTAGAACACCTTCCTCAACCCCCTCATTCCTCTGGGTTAGGTGCATCTCCTGTGTTCCTGAAGTTTCCCTATTTTAGCCCTCATCATGCTGCCTTGTAGCAGCCTCACTACGTGTTATACCTCTCCTCAGGCTGTACACGTGATGTGGGGAAATGTGTTTACTGTTGAAACTTCAGGGCCTAACATATGGGAGGTACTTGTTAAACGTGTGAGTTTTGGTGGGTTGGTTGAATGAATGTGTTAATTGGCCACAAGAGCTCTGTTCTTGTGCCCTCCGGGAGGGAGAGGATATGGGATTCGGAGAACAGACTTGGGAATCAGACAGACGTGGGTGTGCAGCCTGACTGCACCCGTACCAGCTCTATGAATGAGATAATAGAAACAACTCCAGACAGCTTAAACCTGGGAATTTATTTTAAATTCAGAAGCTCACAGAAGCTCCAGGAAAGGTAGGGAACCAGACAAGTCAGCTATGCTCGTTTTAAAACCTGTCTGAAAATTCTTGGACATTCGTCCCATCAAAGGTGGAGTCTAATTCCCCTCCTTGAATGTGGGCCGGCCTCAGTGGCTGCATGACTTCTGAAGCTCAGTGACACAGCTGCTGCTGTCTGTCTCTCTCTGTGTTCACCCTTGGAACCCTGCCTCCATGTTGTGAGGGAGCCAAGCAGCCACATAGAAAGACCGCATGCAGGTGTTCTGGCCACCGCCTAAGCTAAGGGCCCAGGCAAGAGCCAGCACCCACTGCCAGCCAGGCAGGTGAACAAGCCTGAGACGGTCCAGCCTGTTCCCCACCCCCCCCCCAGGTCTTCAGTTCACTCTAACCAACGCTGAGTGGAACAGAAACCATTGTCTCCGCGAGCCCTGCCCAAATTGCAGATTCACACGCAAAATAAACATTGCCGTCGTTTTAGGCCTCTAAGTTCTGGAGTGGTACCTTACCCAGTAACAGACAACCAGAACAACAGCTCCAAGGCCAAGAGCATTGCCCACAGTGCACCGCAGGGGTGCCACAGTGAAGGCCTGTGCCACTGCTGCTGGGCAGAGACCCCCGAAGATCATACCAGGGACATCGGACACTGCATCTGGTGCTAGAACTACTGCCATGGCTGCCCCCAAGAGCAGGATGCCACCGCCCCAACCAGAAGGGTCCATGCAGATCCCGCTTCTTGGTAGCTGCCGGTCCTGACTCAAACTCCAAGCTGGGGCATTTGACTGGCGGGGCCAGCCCCCCATGGCGAGGGAGGCTGGGGAAGCAAACGCCTGGGAGCTTCCTGAAGGAGGAGCAGGCTCAAGGGATGGAGACTTCTCCAGACAAGGGAAGGGCGCTCAAAGGAGTCCAAGGGCCAGAGCACTCTGGTGGACACCTCACTGCGAGGCTCCGGCCAGGGGCTTAACCTGCCTGTAATCTGACGCTGCAAATCAGGGGACCACCACCTCACAGGACTCTCACTCGGGGTGCGATGACACGTGTAAGGATCCGAGCACAAGCCTGGCACCAAGGGAATGTGCTACGTGTGACGCTCTCAGAGAACTCACACCATTAGCAGACCCAGGAGTCCGTAGCTGACCGACCTCTGTGATTCTCAGACCACCTGTATCCGAACATCTGTAGGGCTTGTAACCAAGCAGATTCTCAGGCCCCACCTGGAATCTGTAATACTAAATCAGGGTGAGGCCAGAGAATCAGCTTTTTAACCCCTTCTCCAGAGAATTCCCTGATGTAGTGTTAGGGTTTCTCTCCCCAGCATTTGTTCATCCAGCCATCCATCTATTCAACAACCAACTTCCAACTGTGCGCTTCAGGCTGTGCTAATAGAAGGACCAGCAGAACCTCCAAGGAGTGGGGATTCAGACATGCAGCGTGGACGGTAAGGGCGCTGGAGAGAACGGGCGTTGTGGGACGAGCAGGTGCTGGGGTGGGTGTGCCTCCCTGTCTGTGCTTGCTTTAAGCCCTTCCCCTGGCCCACAGCAGCCATGGCCAGGTTCAGAGCAAGCCATCCCGAGGGCCTGACTCAGTGCCAAATTCCTGGGAGACGCATCTGCCTGGTCCAGCTGGCTGAGGTGTCCTCTGAGGCTGTGGAGAGTCCGCCCCTCTGACCCAGCGCCCAGGGCTGCGCTGTGGCCAGGAAAGGTGGGTTGTCGGAAGCGAGGCAGAGCCCTCAGGTATGTCTACTAATGAGGGATGAGATCCCTTTGGGAGGACAGGGGAAGAGGCCGTTACAGGGGGAGCAACAAAAAGGGACCAGGGCTTCCCCGGTGGCGCGGTGGTTGAGAGTCCGCCTGCCGATGCAGGGGACGCGGGTTCGTGCCCCGGTCCGGGAAGATCCCACGTGCCGCGGAGCGGCCGGGCCCGTGAGCTATTGGCCGCTGAGCCTTCGCGTCCGGAGCCTGTGCTCCGCAGCCGGAGGGGCCGCGGCGGTGAGAGGCCCGCGTACTGAAAAAGAAAAAAAGAAGACCAGTGGGATGGAAGAGGATTGAGGCTGCGGAATCAAAACCACAATCATGCTAGAGGCAGATCATGGGAAACCTCAGAGGCATCTTTGGATTTTATCTTGTGCAGGTGCTCAGGGGCCAGAAAAGGGTTTGGAGCCTGGGGGGCTGTGATGGGAGCATGTGTCAGGAGGACTGGTCTAGAAGCCTGCGAAGATGCCCCCCAGGCCAGCAGCTAGCCTGGAGGACTCCTGGGGCGACTGGAATTAGCATTTGCCGAGCACCTGCTGGGGAGCAGGCTCTCAGCTAGGCACTTACACATAATGTCGTTCGGTTGAATCCTTACAGCCGCTCCATCACTAGCCCATTTCACAGATAAGGGAACTGAGACTTGGATTGGGAATCGCTGGCCCAAAAGGACCGCAGCCTTTGTGTGTTCCTCAGGTTTCTCCATCTGCGTTACAATGTGGCAGAAACAAGTAGGGCTGGAGGCAACCGGGTGAATTGGGGCAGGACGAAAATGAGTGGTAGGACCAGGCGGGGTCAGATGGCGCCTGGGTCCAAGATGGCGGTCAGGAGTCCCAGGGACACAGCAGGCCCTGATGTGGTCCCGCTGGGTGGCCAGCTTCTTAGAAGCCCGTGAGCCTCCCAGGCAGGGACCAGCCCTCCAGCCTCTTGCCTGCACCTGAGCTGTGGCTGGACCTTCCTGCGCTGCCCCCAGGCTGATCTAAACACCCTGCTCACCTCTGACCTGGTCTCCCACTGCTGGGGTTCCCTGGAGTCGGCAGGGGAGGGGGCGGCACATCCCAGGAGTTTTCCTCTCATCATCAGAGCCAAATCCCTCCAGGGCCTCTGCAGCTGTGCAGCTGCAGGAAACCAGGAAGACCAGAGCTGAGAAAGACAGAAGGCAGGTGTCCTGACCCAAGATCGTGTGGGCTTGATCTAAAGTGGGGAGGATGGGAGGAAAAAAAAGGGACAGATTCATGAGTCATTTTGGAGAAAGGAAACCATAGGTGTGTGACCACGTAGTTCATCAAGGGCCTCACTCCAAGGTCTGCTCCAGGCTCTGCTGTGGCTGCACACAAAGGAAGGGAAGGTGACCAGGTACTGACCATGTGACTATTGACTAGCTGCGCGACCTCAAGCAAGCTTCCTAACCACTTGGTCTCAATTTCTCTTCTCTAGAGTGGGATTACTAGTGGCACCTAGTTCACAGCAGTGTGGAGGATTAGACAGATTAACAGATACAATTGACAACACACATGCTCATTTAGTGTCATCATCATCTTCTAAATTGCTCTTCCATCGCTCTGTCTAGTGATATTCTTTCCTTCACAGCTGTTCTCACTATATGACCCTATCATATCTGTTTGTGTGTTTGCTTGTTTGCTGTCTGCCCTCCTTCCTCCTTGGACTGTAAGTTCAATGCGAGCAGGGAATCTGTTCTGTCGTCACTGAATCTTCAGCACCTAAAAGAGCACCTAGTATGTGTCAAGCCCTTGGTAATTGCTGAGTAGCTTAATGAAGAGGCTGATAATATCATTGCTAAGATAGAGACTCAAATAACAATAATACAAAACAGAATACAGTGAGGCTTGGAGGAGAGCTACACAAGCTACAGGGCTTCCAAGGAAAGAGAAATAAATCAACTGAGAGTTCTAGGAAAGGCTTTGGAGAAGGGGCACCGTGGGGGATGGACCCCAAAGCGGGGAGAGGGTCCCAAGGGATGAAGATGTGATACGAGGTGTGACTGGAAGGGGAATTAGTAAGAGCAAAAGCCAAGGGAAGGAAAGCCAGAGAATGCTTAGAAAATAGCCAGTGTGTCCTTCAGCTGGTCCTTAGGGATTGGTTGGGCTGAGATTACAGAGGCCTGTTGCCACCGTGCGTGGAGATTTGTTACAAGCTTCCAGTGTGTGTGCCTCAAGGGGTAGAATGCTCTCTGGGTCCCAGCGCAGGCACCTCCTTCTCAGCTCCGTCTGGGCCTGACTCTTCCCGTGAGCATGTGCAAGTTGGGGGTGATCCATGGAGGCACTCCCATGCTTGAAAGGTTCCCAGTAGCTTTCAGTCTTTTCCATTTTTAAGAACGTAAAGGGTGCAGACACTGGGTTTTCAATGTTGAATTCTAAACCAGAGAATACATCCCATGTTTAGAGCAATGAGGCTCCCCGCAAATTATTCAGCACTGGGACCAAAAAGCATGCTTCCAAAAATTCCCAAGGGTGTTGTGCACCCCAAGAGAGCATCCAAGTTCTGCTTGGCCCGTCAAAGGAAACTGCCTTCTCCAAGGAACACGTAGGGGACAGAGTGAGAACAACTGGCATGTGAGTTTTCTCCTGTGTCTGGGGGGGAGGGAACCGAATCTGTCACTTCTGCACATATTCACCAAGAAAGGGAACAACATTGTCTATTTAGAAGGCAAGACCAGTACCAGCTTCCTTGCCCATGAACTGACACTTCGAGGTTAGTAGGGTAGAAAGGATGCCCTTTTCATCAGTGTGTTAAATACCAAACAAGCAGTGAAAGTTAAAATAATTACCTGTGGGGCTTCCCTGGTGGCGCAGTGGTTGAGAGTCCGCCTGCCGATGCAGGGGACACGGGTTCGAGCCCCGGTCCGGGAGGATCCCGCGTGCCGCGGAGCGGCTGGGCCCGTGAGCCATGGCCGCTGAGCCTGCGCGTCCGGAGCCTGTGCTCCGCAACGGGAGAGGCCACAACAGTGAGAGGCCCGCGTACCTCCAAAAAAATAAAAATAAAATAATTACCCGTGAACAACTGTGTATGTTTCTGTCACCTAATTAGGTAATCTGCCCAGGTGTTTAGCACCAAAGCCTCTATGCTTTAATTAGAAAAAGTCAAGGACAGCAACTAATTAGCAGCATTAATCCAAACCAGAAGTCTAATGATATTAACCAAAAATCACCATTGCAATCAGGAGCCTTTATTCTAAAACATTTTCAAAGTCGGGGAGGAGGGAAAGAAAACAATGTATTTTTGGACTTTAGAATATTGACTTCTAACCACCAGTTCCTAGCGACTTTGACCCACTCACTCAAAGAAACTGAAAGAATCGTAATCACGGAAAAGGCAGTACAGAATAAGTGAATGAATACCTCCTCTGTACCTTTTTTTTTTTCCAGGCAAGAAAGAATTAAATACCATCTTAAACTCAGTAGCACCCCGTTCTGTTTATTTACTCATCCTTACCTCCTTCCTGGAGTCCCCTCCAAATAATAAATGATAATCCACCTGCACCTGGAACCTTCAAAGGGCACATCGAATTTTATGATCCTAAAACTCTTCTAAAATTTCCCTTTCATTCATTCTAGTTTCTATTTCAAATCGAGAGGAAAATAACCAGATTCCGTCAGAATAATCCCTAATTCCAAGGTGGCTAATGGGCTATTGGGTTTACAGAAAGAACCACCAGGTTGTTATTATTATGGCCCTTTTCCATTTGCATCTTTGGCTGTTTTCCAGAATGTTCCATTTCTTGTAACATTTATTTAAGAGAACTGGTAGTTTGAAAACACAGGTAGGAACAGAGCACTCAGTTTTGATTTGTTTGGGGTTTTGTTTGTTTTATCAGCTTACATAAGATGACACTAGAATAATTTTAGATTCCTAGCACTCTATCTTAAGTGATTAATTAGATAAAAAGCAAAATGGGATGAAAAAGCCCAATTTGAGACCAGGCTGAAGGTCAAAGAAGCCCTACTGCAAGGATGAGGAAATTCAAACACAACCCTAATTTGTCATAAGGCATGCATTTTCCTGTCCCTGCTTTGCCCGTCTGTGACCTGGGTTTTGTGAGTCTTGCCAGCCAGATCCCTCCCAGCGAGTGCTGACTAACTCAAACTTGGGCCCCGCCCCGGAAAGGAACTTGAACTGTCATTCTGAGGTCCACTTCTCCTCCGCTTTTCTGTTCCCCATTCCGCACCATCACTACCCAACTGCTCCTCCCCAAACTCCCCCTAAAAAGACCAAAAGTGGGCTTCCCTGGTGGCGCAGTGGTTGAGAGTCCGCCTGCCGATGCAGGGGACATGGGTTCGTGCCCCGGTCCGGGAAGATCCCGCATGCCGCGGAGCAGCTGGGCCCGTGAGCCATGGCCGCTGAGCCTGCGCGTCCGGAGCCTGTGCTCCAAAAAGGGAGAGGCCACAACAGTGAGAGTCCCGCGTACCACTAAAAAAAAAAAAAAAAAAAAAAAAAAAAAAAAAGACCAAAAGTTAAAGAAGAAAAAAAAAACCTAACTTTTCAAAGAATAAAATCTAGGGATAATTCAGTATCTGCCTTTTGGAAAAAAAGTTTTTAAGGTTTTCACTGCTTTCCCTCTAGAGTGGAAATTGACTCTGCTTTGTGAAAACATCCCTGTGTCCCAAGCACTGGCCCTCTAGAGGCTGTGGCTTAGAAACCAGAGTCTAAATAAAACCTGTGTGTAAGGTAATGATGCCAGCAGCTGCTTTGGGAAGTGCTCCTGGGTTTGGGTTTTTTGTTGTTGTTGTTTTGTTTTCATTCTCTCTTTGTTTGACACATGCCAGGTTTTTCCAGGCTAGCTATCAAACACAGCTTACGTTGAAGGGTTAAAATAATGGGGTCATTATTGGACTATTCCCAAGGAACAGGCCAAAGAGACCCACAGCCGACTTGCTGCAGCTGTTAGGCGGCCCAATTGCCATCCACAAGGGAATTTGTTTATTTCTATATCACCATCTCCCACCTTGATAAAAAAGAAAAAAACACACCCATTTCATTTGGACTGTGTACTAAGAATAATTGCCACCAATATTGATTGGCCCTTGGAGACCCAGCTGAATTTAAAAATTGCAGACTGTGAAATCCCAGCTGATGTAGCCTCGCGGAGATTGCTGCTTATTTGTGACATGTTCCTATGTTTAAACTTATCTACGAAAACTGTGAAATTAATATCCTCACGTTGAGTACAATATGGTGACACACCCGGCTGACACGCACAGCTATTCTTGTTCTTATTGTTTTCATGCTGGCTTCTGTCTGGGCACCGTTGCAAATCTTTCTGACGATGACGCCTAAGTACGTTTGTTTCCTGGAGTCGTCGTTTCCTGACTATTTATTTTCAGGGACTGGGCGATGGGTGAAGTTTTTCACTTTCTCTGGCTGCCATTTCGCTGTAGCGGGTCTCGAACCCAGCAGGCTCTCGCGATGGCCTCTGGCTTGGGGGTAAATCGACTGTGCTGGTCTTCTCAGTTTCTCCTTGGTCATGCCTGCCTCTAACACAGGCGGCTTGAAGTTAGACATTTCTGTTACAAGCAGAGAGGAAAATGTGCTAGTCTTTACTAAATCCACGTAATTAAGTTGCAAGGTTCAAATATGTCAAGGATGGAAATCTCAAATGTTTCTGAAATGAATCACAACTAAACCAGAAAAGTTAATCCTACTTATCCTTCGTTCTTACACCATGAAGATGTATGCTTTTAACCCATGCAAAAAATATGAATGACTCTGATGATGAAAATTTCAAGCTGCCATGGACCGTTACTTTGACGTAAATAAACGCAGCAGAGAACTACGGCACTCTGCTTTCTGTCTAGCAGTTCTTTGTTTCATATGTTATTATCAGAGTCACTGAAAAATCTCATTTTCCTTCCTCTCCCTTCCGGTCTCCTCCTTTCCTCATATGACATACAGATTAAATGAGAGTTTGAAAAGAACTTAGGCAATACCATTAACAAAAATAAATATAGATAGAAAAAAGAACTGGAAAGATGTACACTAAAATTCACAAAGGTCCTCTCTGCCTGGTATGATACCTGTGATTATTGTTTTCTTCTTTTTGCTTATCTCTATGTCCTAAATTCCCCCAAATGTATATGTATCTATATTATAATAAGCAAAGAATCATATTTTAAAATATATATGACTGATACAAGTAGCATGACTTCTACTAGTTCATGGGCAAATCATACATAATTTCACTTCTAAGTTACTTAATGTGAAAACTATATTCATAAACCAAAAAATCAATACTGCTATCAATCTTCCTACTTAAATATTATGTTTAAAAAATTCACTTGTACGTTAAATTTTTTCAAATTCATTCTGATATATCCTGGTGGGTAATTAAAATGTAACCGTTGGTGGTAGTTTTCCTGTTTTCCACTTTTATGGAGCATTTTATTGTACATTATTGTCATCCGGAAGTTTCGATCAAAGTGTCCCAGTTTTACAAATCCAAGTCATAACTAATGAGTAGGAAAGCCTGTAGAATGTGAAAAATACAGATGCAACACACACACACACACACACACACACCCCCATCTAATTCACAATCCCAAATTTTGAAACTAGTTTTTAGAATTGCAAACCAGCTGATTCAACAGAAATACTCTGGGGCACCAAAGAACAGCAGAACGCAGGTCTAAGTTCGTTTGCATCTCCCATAAAGCCACAAATTAATTTAAACAGCAACTTAATTTCTTTTCAGATAAGTCTTCTCACTTTTTACTGAGAACAGAACATAGGAAGCAAAGATAAAGTATTAATGCACTCCTAATTATATGGAAAAAACTGTCACCTTCAGGGGTACTTTAGAATCGATGTCTTTGAAACTATTTTGAAGCTGAATTCACAGTGTTGGTGTTACTTGTACAAAACATTTCAGCAAAAGTTATCCTATTGTCTGGCCCACTCCAGTCCCACCCCAGGACCTGTCACATGTGCAGATCAGGATCTAGAAATTCATTGCCACAGGCCATTGAGTCCCTGCTGCCACCCGCTGCCCCAAGTCAGGAGGCAAAGAAGAAATTCTATTTCTACCGTCAGCTGTGACCTCTCATCAGAAGGGCTTGTTACTATGAAATGCAACTGAATTTTGTTTTGTTGGGTGTTATTAATGGTTTTAACTCGTGATGGCAGGTGTTCAGAAGCACAAGAGAGAACAGCAAAGTGGCCCCTCAGGTTATCTTGGCTAAGTCAGGTAGGCTGTTTATAGTCATCCTTCTCCTCATGAGAGAACACAAAGGCTTCCAGTTCTAGAACTTTCTCTCTTCAAGCTTGGGCTCTGTAAGGGGTAATTACTGAAAAGTGACATAGCGCTGTTGTCATTTCAGCAGCCACGTCCTTGCCAGTCGGTATGGTTAAAAATATTTAAGTAAAGGAAGGGAGGAGGATTTCCCCTTACTTAAATGTGGAAGGGTTATGGCTTGACTCTGAGCTTGGCAGACAGATGTTATTCCCTAGACTCTTCTGGGAAGAGGCGGGAGGGGGCCACACTTCCCGCATCAAAAACAGCACTTGGGGCTTCCCTGGTGGCGCAGTGGTTGAGAGTCCGCCTGCCGATGCGGGGGACGCGGGTTCGTGCCCCGGTCCGGGAAGATCCCACGTGCCGCGGAGCGGCTGGGCCCGTGAGCCATGGCCGCTGAACCTGTGCGTCCGGAGCCTGTGCTCCGCAATGGGAGAGGCCACAACAGTGAGGGGCCCGCATACAACACACAAAAAAAACAGCACTTGGAAAACTGCACTTGACATGTTGTATGGAGGTTGCCTGCAAAATAACTCATGAGTTTCTCCCATACATACTAGATGGACAAAGGAATGGTTAGTGTTTTTTTTTTCCAACAGGTGATGGCTGATACAGTCACAAGGCAATGTATAACTAGAGGTATTCTAAAATATGGGTCTTTGTTTTACTAGAAGAGTCTTTTTAGGAGTATTTAGTTCAGGAAATTCTTATCTGACTGCAGAAAACAGGTCCAGGGGAACCACCTTCAGGCATCATCCGTGGGGATAACACAACAAGGTCACGGACAGCCACTGCCTTCCGGGTGCCACTGGCCAGGGCCCAGGAAGGAAGACGCAGATTGATGGAGAAAGGAAATGGTGATTCTGTGGAGAAAGCCACGTCCTCCTCTAGCCATGGCCTGCTCCGGGGCCATTGGTCACAGAGGAGTCGCCAGATAAAATACAGGACCCCCAGTCAAATCTGAATTTCAGACAAACGATGAAAAATTTTTCATATATATACCGTAACTTAGTACCAGGCTTATGTACTAGCACATGTATTAAATTATTGATATATATGCATAGATTATAACATTACAAGTTAGTATATTATACCAAAAACTTACTGTAGGTCTGAAACTCAACCTCAAATCCAAATTCAAAAATTCAGGGCATCCTGTATTTTTATTTGCTAAATCTGGCCAACCTGACACACAGGGACCCACGCAGCAACTGTAAAGGAGGGTGGCAGAGGGTGGCCCCAGGTCCCGTCCCCTACATGTTCCCGCCTTCACTGCCTTCCCGTCTCCACTCAGAGGCCCCACTCGCTGGAGAGGCCTGCCCTGACCATCCCATACGCCACTGTACCCTTTCCCACACTCCCGTCACCCTCAGCCTGCCTTATTTTCTTCCATAGCTTGTCCTCTACAACATGCTGTACATTATATAATTATACATATAGGTAAAGCTTAGGCCTTCCCTGGTGGCGCAGCGGTTAAGAATCCGCCTGCCAATGCAGGCGACACGGGTTCGAGTCCTGGTCCGGGAAGATCTCACATGCCGTGGAGCAACTAAGCCCGTGCGCCACAAATACTGAGCCCACGCACCACGACTACTGAAGCCCGTGCTCCTAGAGCCCGTGCTCTGCAGCAAGGGAAGCCACCGCAATGAGAAGCCCACGCACTGCAACAAAGAGTAGCCTCCGCTCGACGCCAACTAGAGAAAGCCCGCGGGCAGCAATGAAGGCCCAACACAACCCAAAAGAAAATAAATTTTTAAATCTCCCCCCATCCGCTCCAGGAGGCCAAGGATTTTCCTCTTTATTCTCAGCCCTTCAGCCACATCACGGACCTCAATAAATACCTATGGAATTGCATGAACGAGAGAGGCTAAGTGGAGAAGGATAAAACACTGTTGTGAAAACAGAGACTGAACTAAGGTAAATGTTTACGGGCATTTCAGTTCCCATCTGATAGATCTGTGTGGTCTAGTCTGTGCTCCTCTAACATTCCTGGGCGCACGACTCACCTGAGGAACGCTGACACATCAGGGGCTGATTCCATAGGTCCGAGGTGGGCCGGAGACTCTGCCTTCCTAACTGGCTCCCGGGTGATGCTGATATAACAAAGGGGGTCTTTGAAGGGAGTGTGGATAGAGGTAAAAATAAAGAGCAGAGCACAACCTGAAGATTCTGCAATTCTGGGGCTTCCCTGGTGGCGCAGTGGTTGCGCGTCCGCCTGCCGATGCAGGGGATACGGGTTCGTGCCCGGGTCCGGGAAGATCCCACATGCCGCGGAGCGGCTGGGCCCGTGAGCCATGGCCCCTGA
>NC_041221.1:4201212-4259540 GCF_002837175.3 Physeter macrocephalus
ACATGCCGCGGAGCGGCTGGGCCCGTGAGCCATGGCCGCTGAGCCTGCGCGTCCGGAGCCTGTGCTCCGCAAGGGGAGAGGCCACGACAGTGAGAGGCCCTCGTAACGCAAAAAAAAAAAAAAAAAAAAAAAAGATTCTTCAATTCTGCTATATCATAGAAAGCTGCAATGGAAAAAAAATCTAAGTTACTTGATAAAGAATAGTTTTCAGAAAAAGAGAAATCCAGCCTTCCTGAATCCAGTAGACCCAAATTTCAGAAAACATCTTTTTGTACGTCTCCCTTAGCTCTGAAGGAAAAAGCAAATATAAGAATTATAAACTCCACCTCTCCCAGGTGAATGGGGGAAACGATGCTGCTATCACTGGAATGATGTCTTCTGTTTCATCTGCATCTCAAGAAAAGTTTTAACTGGTGCCAAGAGCAGGCCCTGTCTTTTTAGCGACCTTGAATTCTGTAAGACAGGCTCCGAACACCTGGAGGGCCTCACCGATGATGCTGTGACAAGGCCCACCATGAGGATGTAGGACTCACTTCTCTCACTTTCCTCAGTTCTTACTCTCCCCGGAAAGTAAGCAAAAGATTACTTAAAAAAAGAAAAATTATTTCCACGGTAGAAACCTTCTAAAAGACTGAATTTAGATTCAGTCCATGCCTGTGGGGACATACCTACTATATCCATTCCCTGATGTGCTCCACTTTCTATGAATTAGGAAAGGGGCTAAAAATAGCTACCTTGGAATTATTTTCATTATCAAGCTTCTATCCACGAGCATCTTTTAAAAACCCACATCTCAATAGTGATCATTTAAACAGAAATCATGCTTACGTTTCAAAAAAAAAATCAGTATAGAATAAAATTCCACCCATACCAGTTCTTTTCCTTCTTTCATTTGTATGGAAATAAAACGAAATCATCCGTGAAAACATAGATACCTAAAAATGCCTTTTAAAATAAAAACCAAAACAGACAGATTGAACCTGGCCTGTGATTAGGAATAATAGACATTTGAAATTCAATGACAGTGTAGCTCTTTGGAAACATCACCAGTTTAGGTAGCAGTGATTCACCCCATTTTGTTGTAAGCATTATTAATTGCTTAATACCATTAGGACCAGGAAACAGTGTAGTGAAACCTGCAAGTGTATAATCTGGGAGACCCGTATCCAGCCTTGCCTCTGTGGTTTGGCTTCAGGCAAGAGTTTTCTGTCTCTGGATCTCAATTTCCTTGCTTGGAAAAGGAGGGAATTGAACTCAGTTACCTTGCAGATTCTCTCCAGCTCTGAGAGTCGAACATTTCACACAGCCTGTAAAAGCCCCATACCATTCTTCCTTGAGAAACAGCGCCACCTTCAGGTCACAATAACCATAACAGAGCTGTTGCGGAGTTGGTTCTCCAGCCGACAGGAGTTACTTGCCATATCCACAGAAACCCATCCCCCTGGTGTCCTTGGGGACATGGTCACACATTTGTGAGTCTGCCAGCTGGGTTAAGATCAATGTGTATGGACATGGAGCCAAGCTGAGCTAACCGGCCCACAGGGGACAGATGCATGGCCTTGGTCTAATGATCACAGCCCCCAGCTCACGGAGTTCACCCACGGAACAATTCCTGGGAAGGAAAGCAAGCAAGGAACACACTGGATTAACTGAAGCCTATAAAACAACGATAACGGACACACCTCTTCTATAGGCAATTCCACTTAAGACAGTTTCCACCTGTTTTTATTTTAGCAAGATATCACTGGCAGATGGCTCTTGTGTACTTTTATCAAGAAAAATTGCATGGCAGGCTTTTAAGTAAATACCTTTTTTTTTTCCACCCGGCAGATAATTATTGAGCAAGCACTTAATGCCAGCACAGTGCTAAGGGTTCTCACAAAGTTATTGAATTTCCACCACAGCCCTTGCGAGGTAGGAATTAAGATCCCCATGTTTCAACACAAGGAAATGAAGACGCAGAGAGGCTGAGAAATGACAGTTCTGGCCTCCAAGCTTGAGTGTGCAGAGAAACTCATGTTCCCAGTCCTCCTGAGTAAGGAGGGACCACAGTCGACCAAGAACTTGACAGCAACTGCCCCTTTTCAAGGCTTATCTGCCAGCACAGTGTGTGGTCCTGTCAGTCGCAGTCGGCAGTTTGGAAGCAAAGGCAGGTCAAGAACTCGGTTTATTTCCTTGAAGTGTGATCTGTTCTCAGAAAACAGCCCTATCTCAGCCAGCCATCCTCAGCTGCAGCTGCCTAAGCTGCATGGATGGGACTCACTGTAAGGTGTGATATGGCGATTTCTTACTAAGTATCACCGTTTCTAAAGATGACTCTTCTGAGAAATAGAGAATGCGTAAGATTGTCGCTTTGAACCCTCCTACACTGTTGGTGGGAATGTAAATTGGTGCAGCCACTATAGAGAACAGCATGGAGGTTCCTTAAAAAACTAAAAATAAAGTTACCATATGATCCAGCAATCCCACTCCCGGGCATATATCTGGACAAAACTATAATTAAAAAAGATACATGCACTCCCATGTTCATTGCAGCACTATTTACAATAGCCAAGACATGGAAACGACCTAAATGTCCATCGACAGAGGAATGGATAAAGAAGATGTGGTACATATATACAATGGAATGTTACTCAGCCATAAAAAAGGATGAAATAATGCCATTTGCAGGAACATGGATGGACCTGGAGATTATCATACTAAGTGAAGTAAGTCAGACAGAGAAAGACAAATATCACATAATATTGCTTATATGTGGAATCTTTAAAAAAATGATAAAAAATGAATTTATTTACAAAATAGAAACAGACTCACAGACTTAGAGAAGGAACTTGTAGTTACCAGGGGGGAAGAGTGGAGGGGGAGGGATAAACTGGGAGTTTGGGACTGGCATGTACACACTGCTATATTTAAAATAGATAACCAGGGACTTCCCTGGTGGCACAGCGGTTGAGAGAGAATCCGCCTGCCGATGCAGGGGATACGGGTTCGATTTCTGGTCCGGGAAGATCCCACATGCCGCGGAGCAACTAAGCCCGTGCGCCACAACTACTGAAGCCTGCATGCCCTAGAGCCCACGAGCCACAACTATTGAGCCCACGCACCGCAACTACTGAAGCCTGAGCCTAGGGCCCGTGCTCTGCAACAAGAGAAGCCACTGCAATGAAAAGCCCGTGCACTGCAACAAAGAGTAGCCCCCGCTCGCTGCAACTAGAGAAAGCCCGCATGCAGCAACGAAGACTCAATGCAACCAATCATAAAAGAACAAACAAAATAAAATAGATAATCAATAAGGACCTACTGTATAGCACAGGGAACTCTGCTCAATACTCTGTAATAACCTAAATGGGAAAAGAATTTGAAAAATAATAGATACACGTATATGTATAACTGAATCACTTTTCTGTACACCTGAAATTAACACAACATTGTTAATCAACTGTACTCCAATATAAAATAAAGATTAAAAAGAAAAAAGACTGTCCCTTTGATAATATCTAATATCCCATCATTCCCTAAATTTTCTTGGTTGGGAAAAGGGCGGAGCAACCCCAAGCCAATGGGGATGCCTGGTAGCTGGAAATATCATGTTCCCCTGCATCGCTGAGGAGAGAAGTGGGGAGCCATTGCCCAGTGCCGGGTGCTCCAGGCTGCATATCTCACGCTTCCCTGTATTCTCACCCACTGAGATGACTCTAGTTGTCAAGATGGGGTTTTCCAGTCTATCTCCCCAACTACACTTTACAGAATACTGGGCACATAAATACGAAGTCACTAAATATTTGTTGATGTATTAGAAAAAAAAAGTATGATCTACGTGCAGAAAACAGAAATTATACAAGTTGGGGTGGTTAGGCATATTTGAGATGGTAGTCAAGTTGTTTTTAGGACAGAGCCCAGGGAAAAAGCCCAGCTGAGAGGGGGATCAGAGAAGTGTCTGTGAACTTTGGATTGTGGGTAGAAGTAGGCACAGACCCAGATGGAACGGGACAGCAGAGTTGGGTTGACCCTTTGAGGAAGGAGAAGTTAAAATATGGCATCTAAACCACAGGCAGGTGCCAGAAAAAGAAAAAAAGAAAAATTGAGGCAAGCAAGGAATTTCTTAACTTTAAGCATCTTCTGATACTCAGAGGAAATTATGTTATTCAAGGCTAAGTGATCACCAATTTGCAACTAATTGGAAATTGAGAATCAAATGCTTGATGGTTGGGATACGGTTTTTGCATGTAATCAGAATTAGGAGCATCTGTTCCATGGTGTCTCAGAGGCTAAGCCTGAGAAAGGAAATAGAAGGAAGCCAGCATGGCTGGGGGCTGATGGTCACACCACAGAGGCAACCTCCAAGGATGAACTGGAGCAGAAAAGCAGAACTGTCTACAGGGCATGTGTCCCTGCAAGAGTATTGGGAAGAGGGCCCCAAAAGCAGCGGCGTGGCTGAACTAATCCTGCTAGCCTCCTCTTTTCCTTCTTTCCACCCCCCCAACCCAATGACCCATGCTTTCTTTTTGCAATTTCTATTCTGCAGGAGGCTACGACAACAGAGAATCAACACTAGTTATCATTGTGTTTAAAATAAGAGTTAACAAGCTAGGACAGAGAGTACTGACAGTTGCTTTTGCAGCACCCAGAGCGTGGTCCTCAGTGCACTGTTTTCTGAGACTGCTTTATTTTGCTCTTGGTGGCCTCTGGAAGGCTGATGTAGCTCCAGAGAGGTGAGATGTTAGAGATTAAGAGTATGTATCACCTTTGATGGTTGCAGGCGTTATGCACAGAAGTGAGCGCTAAATGCGTGTTACAATGAAGCCTGCATTCAGGCAGAGCAGGAGCTGTTCCCAAAGAGAGGTCCCCATGTTTTTGAAAACAGAGTCGTTCATTCAACTACACATTTAGTTGAACACCTACTATGTGCTATGCACTGGGCATAGAGCGACAACAGCAGCAAACCAAGGTCTCGGGTGATTCTGGCGGGATGTAAGCACATGAAGCATTTGGTTGGCTCCAGAGGAGGTGAGAGCTTATGCAGGGGAATAAGAGATATCTCCCTAAGGGGCAAGGCCGGTGGATGGAGAGGGACTTTACCTGAACAGAGAGTCCAGGACATGTAGGTCAACAGGTAAAGATGAGGACAGTTATCTATGAGGAGCAGCTGGTAACTGGCCAAGAGGTTTTCATTCCTCATGATCCGTCATACTTTCAGTTTTCTGAATGAGCCAGGTTTCAGGACCCGCCAGCCCAAAGGCCCCTTTGTGCAAGTTTGGAAAAAGCATATCCTCTGGACCAGTGCGGCCCAGATGTGGGCGTCTCCTTGGGAATTGGGTAAATCCACTGCCCCACAGCTGGACTTGAGCCCCCCATGCCACGCCCCGGTATGCTCTGATGGTGCCACTACCTTAGACATTTACACAGGTTGTTCTGTCTTCCTGAAAGGCTTCCCCATGTCACCACCCCCTCTGCCTCCCCTCCCAAGCCTCGTCTTAGAGATGAGTGTCTTGGGTAAGCCTTCCCAGCCGCTCCCAGCTGGAAGTTGCTCCTTTTCCTGTTCTCATGTTGCCCTGTCACCCTGTACTTCTCCCTAATTAGCTTCATCACGATTACAACATTGGTGTAATTGTCCTCCTCATGAGTATAAGCTCCCAGAAATGAGGGTCTGTGTCCCTTGTGCTCACTGCCGTAACCCCTGCACGTGCCAGGCACATGGGAGGCACTCAGTAAACGCTTCCTGAATCCATGAGTGATGGAATGAATGGGAGGCTCAAGTTAGGACTCATTGGAAGCTTCCTTATCCTTCTAAGGAGCCTGGTTTGACCACACACCCGACTCCACGCAGCCTGGACATGCCAGGCAGTCCCTATTTCAAATGCTGTTTCCTCTTATTGGACTGGGTCATGGAGACTGAGGCTGGACGGGCTCTGTGCTTTCACCCTCGGTTTTCTCATTTGCATCTAGAAAAGGTGCTATCTGGACAACAGAAGAAAATCCTCACTTCCTAGAAGCAATCTACAACAGCCTAGTGACGACCCAAGTTTGGAACATGGGCTGTCAGGTGTTTTCATTTCATGGTGTCCGATCGCCATTCACTTACTTAAAACGTATTTATTGGGCGCTTACTGTGTGCACCAATCTAGGGGCTGATTTTTCCATTCTCATGATAGCTTTTTGGAGCACAAATTGCTTGGGTTGCCCTCTGTTTCACAGCGATGGAAGTGATGGAAAGTTTAACCCTCTAACTGTGACGCACCGGACTTGGTCTCCAGACTTGCTGTCTTGTTCGTAGCATTAGCGATGCATTTTGTCCACCAGGAGGAGAGTGAGGTCAATAGCATGAATCTGACTTACAAGAGATGTGTGTTGAACAACCACAAATGACAGAAGGACAGTGATTTCCTGCTTAGAAAACAGTACTTGCTTGAGGACTATTTCTAGGAGCGCTAGACTAAGTTAAAGATTTGCAGTTTGAGAAAGGAAGTATTCGAAAACAATTTTATATGATTACAAACTGATCTTCAGCGGGACACCCCACACCGCTGCATCTTCCATAAGGGTTGGTGCATAGTTGCTCCTCCCACCTTGGTCCTCCCCATGCTGCCCTGGCCACCCAGCCCCTCCCACAGGACCCTCCCCACCCCCTCCCCACAGTCCAGCCTCCACACCAGGCACAGTAGCAGCCCCGCACCCCAGCTGCTGAATATTTTTAATATCAACGCTGCTTACAGGCGAAGGATTCTGTAAAGCATTCAGTGAAGATTTTACATTCTTAATTCTATCGAGGATGCTATAAAGAAGTATCTGAGTACTTTGTTCGTAATTTTATAGTGTCCAAACATGAAATGCATTGTTTTCAGGACATTTGGCGTTTAACATAAAGACCCAGCAGAGGGAGTCATTCCCTAGCATAAAAGATGCTACAGACACTAACAAGATGGCTACCGTGTTAGCCAGCCAGGCTGCCGGAACAACGTACCGCAGCCTGGGGGGCTCAAACAATAGAAATTTATTTTCTCAGTTCTGAAGCCCAGAAGTCTGAAATCAAGGGGTTGGCAGGGTTGATTCCTTCTGAGGCCTCTCTCCTTGGCTTGTAGATGACTGTCTTCTCCCTGGGTCCTCACATGGTCTTCCCTGTGTCTGTGTCCCAATTCCCTCCTATAAGGACACCAGTCATATTAGATTAGGGCCCAGCCTAATGACTTCATTTTATCTTAATCACCGCTTTAGAGGCCCTACTTCTAAATACAGTCACATTCTGAGGTACTGGGGATTAGGACTTCAACATGTGAATTTTGGGGGGACACAATTCAGCCCATAATAGCCACGCTGGTTGCAGCTTTGTTTAACCCTGAAAACATTTTTTATTATTTTAATATATATATTTTAAAATATATCTTTAAAATATTACATATTACACATATTATAGATTCCATATTATATATATAGTATATATTACATATTATAATATATGTTAAAAACATAAACATATATATATTTAAATGTGTTTCCATTGTTTTCTAAAAATTAAATCACCTATATTGTTTTTACTCCCGTGATGATGAACCAGTGGTTCAAAGGGCTTTGCCCCACCGCCATACTAGCAGACATCAACGGTGTGCTCAGATTGAAAGAAAGCCCAGACCCAGGCACCTCTTGGCAAAGTCATGCAAGTTCCCGTATCTAACGATACAGAAGAAAGTCTGGGAGTTCAGGACACAAGCAGGGCAGCTAGCAGCCATCTGCAGAGGCCCAGTCAGGTTCCTGACTCACCAAATGGGGAGTGGCAGACAATAAAGCCAAGATAGTGAGAGTCACCCCAAACATCCTCAAGCCCCGTCTCAGAGACTGCCCTCCCTCCTAATTCCCCCTCCCCCACCCCTGCTCATGTACCCAAGGCTGGGGCACTTCTGCTGATTGGCTTCCCTGCGGTGGCACAGGAAACCTCACTGGGCCTGGGAGGCCTCACCAATCCTGCAGTTAGACAATAGCAACCTGGCTACAATGGAGCACATTGCTCCCCAGGCAAACGGAGCCCTGTCCAATACACCCTTAACTTAGAGCCTCAGAGCAGGAACAAAGGCATTTACAGGTGTCCTGAGGGGTCAGGGGAACCGGCTCCTAGACATACCATGGATCCCACCCTGCTGTCTTAAAATGTGGCTTACCCTGTCTAAAGAGTTGTCTTAAGGATGAACAAATGCCTCCAAATAGTAACCAGTCATCTTACTCAACAATCCGTTCATTGAAAATAAACATCCTTAGAAAGGTTTTGTATGTACAGCTTTATGCCTCCATCCATGTATCAAAGATTTTATGCAAAATACACAATTACCACTACTAGTATAGTTGATGTGACCAGGAAAGAACAATTCTCTGCTAAAAGAAGGATTCCTTGCGAAAAGTGCACTTGCTTTACCATAAATTTATTTGTACCTACTGGGAGCGTCAGGACATTTGAGGTAGAGTTTAATTTTTACAAAAAATGAAAAGCTAGAGTCTGGGGCTGTGAGACCAGGGGCAGTTCCAGTGAAATGAGAGGGTAGTTTTGCATCAACGATGATTCACTCAGCCATCCATTCTAGATCCCAGAAGTCTGCTAGGACCCCTGTCGCTTTGAAGATCCAAGTATGATGGGTTCAGGCCAGTCCCTGTCACAACGCAAGAGGTCAGCTCACTGGGCCTGCATCCTTAGACTACTTTGATCTCTGTCAAAGGAATATGCTCACACAAAAAAAGCCCTGTGAGCCCTCCAGAAAGCATCATGGCGGGGTGTGGAGTGCTCAATGGTTACATCACAAAATCCACAGCAAACAACCTTACAAAATGTGCTTTGAGATTATGGTTCTCCCTGTGCTCTGCAGAAGGTTGGGGGGTTCCTTTCTGATGCCTGAGCACGCTCTCTCTCCCCACTTCTCCGGTATCGTGCTCACCTCGCTGGATCCCCCATCTACAATCCTGGAGCTCCTCCACCTCCAGGGCTACCTCTAAGCGCACACCCCTCCACGGTGGCATTTGCAGTGAAATCCAGCTCTCCCCAGCCCCTGTGCCACCTGTCATTTCCAACCCCATCTGGGGGCTCACCTGAGCTTTCTTTTTAAAGATCAGCTTAGGTTACATACAAGTTTTATATTTTCTGTTCTCTTAACAATCCATTTAACCAACTCTCATCGAGTACCTTCTGCTTCATGCTCACAAAGGGGGCTCTGGAGCCAGACCCTAGGGTTAGAATCCTGGCTTGACCACTTACTGTGTGACTTTGAGCCAGTTACTTAACCTCTCTGGGCCTGTGTTTTTTCATCTGTAAAATGGGGAAGGTGATAACAGCTCCTGACTGTTTTTTTTTTTGAGATTACATTTTTTATTTAATTTTTTATACAACTTTTGAAGATTACTTTCCATTTACAGTTATTACAAAGTATTGGCTATGTTTCCCATGTTGTATAATACATCTTTGAACCCATCTTACACCCCCTCCCCAGCAGCTCCTGACTCTTAGGGTTGGTGTTAGGGGAGGACTTAGCACCTCGCAAGCACGTGCAGCAGGGCCCACCTGGAGTAAGAGAATGACGGGAGCTGCTATGGGGCAGGCACACAGCGTAGGGTCAAGTCAAGCCTTAACGTGGTGTCAGCGCGCTCTGATGGTAGAAGCGCGGGATGCCCTGGGCTTTACAGGAGGATCATGTCGACTGAAAAAAAAATGCACAACCTAAAAGTGGAGAATTATGTTTTATTTGGCAGACTTTCTGAGGACTTCAAGCCAGGGAGAGAGCCTCTCAGAACTCTGAGGGACAGCTCCGGAAGAGGTAAGGGAGGATCCAGGATGTATAGGGGGTTTTGCAACAAAGACCAGGTAGTCGGAACAGCAAAAGATTACTGCAAGTTAAAGAAAAGCAGACATCTCAAGTTAAAGAATTGAGCACTTTTCTATGTACTGGAAGATGCAAGAGTCTGGACTCGCTGAAATCATTCCTTGGATATGCACCTTAGCTATCTAGGGCCAGTAACCTATCCTGTTCTTTCCCACCCTGAGTCCTCTCAGGGTGCAGCACAGGGCGGGGGCAGCAGTGGCTGAGGACTTGGCGGTGGGCAGTTTCTCTCCATCCTGAGTTCCCTCAGGGCTCACCATAGGGGTGGCCATAGTGGCTTGATGGCTGCAGTATCCTTTGTTTACTGAGATGGTAGGCCACATTTTTCAGTCACAGTCAGTTCCCCTCACGCTTGGAGAAGGAGGGCTTCCTGGAAGGAGGGCCAGCTCAGCAGAGACCAGGAAAGAAAGGAGCAGCCAGAAAAGAGGAGGTCAAAGGTCTTCCAGGGTCAGGGAACAGCATTTGCATGCAAACCCCCTGAGGGAGGAGGGCGAACAAAGGGTTGGAGGACAGGACACTAATGTAGACTATAGCAGGGGCAGAGAATGGGGTGAGGAGGGGTCCAGATAAGACAGAAGCAGGAAGCAGGAACAAGAACAGGAGGCCTTGGGCCCCGCTGAGGAGTCCGCATTTTATTCCGAGGAGGCCTACACGAGGGAATGAATTTGCACCTGTCAAGGTGGTGCTGGCTGCTAGGTGGAAAGTGAGAGCATGAAGTTTTGTGTTTTTCCTGTTTGACTGTAACTCACAGGAAGTAAAGTGTGCTACGGCACAACCAGAAATAGGCCCAGGGTTTGAGGGGAATACAGGAAGTCCCCTACAAACAAACAAGTTCCATTCTGAGAGCACGTTCATAAGTCCAATTGGTTCGTACGTCCAACAAAGTTAGCCTAGGTACCCAACTAACACCATCGGCTCTATAGTACTGTACTGTAATAGGTTTATAATACTTTTCACACAAATAATACATAAAAAATATTAGAAAAAAATAAAGAAAACATTTGTAATCTTACAGTACAGTACCTTGAAAAGTACAGTAGTACAGTCCAACAGCTGGCATCCAGGGGCTGGCATCGAGTGAACGGGCAAGAAGAGTTACTGACTGGAGGAGGCAGGGGAGGTGGGAGATGGTAGAGCTGAAGGGTTGTCAGCAATAGGAGACGGAGGGCAGGCTGCAATTTTACTCACACCTGACGTTGATGGCACAGGTTCTGGTTCCTTGCTGGATTCAATTCTATCTACCCTCTTGAAAAAATGATCCAATGATGTCTGGGTAGTAGCTTTTTTTTTCTCGTCATAGATGACACGGTAGCTCCGGATTGCATTCTGAACGGCTGCTGCAACCTTCGTGTACCATTCTACATTTGGGTCCTGTGCCTCAAAATCTAACAGTGCCTCCTCAAGTAAAGAAAATCCCCTTGCCGTTTCCTGCATCGTGGATCTCTTCTGTTCTTCAGTTACTTCTTCTTCCTCTTGTCTCTCTTCGTCCTTTCTCTGGGCCTCCAATTCCATCAGGTCTTCATCAGTAAGCTACACAAAGTAAGTACACAAAAGCACAACCACTTGTAGAGAATGCACACAGGTGACAATGACACGTGAACTAACACGTGATTGGACATGTGAACACACGTTCGCATCTTTGAAAGTTCACAGCTTGAAGGTTCGTATGTATGTAGGGGAATTACCGTAAAGCTTTTCCCTCTTTAAGGAAAATAATACAGTACAGCATTCCAACTACCAAAATAGGGACAGGGCTTTGCAAAGTGCTAGGGTCCCTGAAGTTCAAGTTCATTAGCCTTGTCGAAGCAAATAATCAATAATCAATATATAATAAGGAAGATAAGAAAGTTTTATTTGAGCCAAACTGAGGGCTATAGCCTGGGAGGCAGCCTCTCAGTAGCTCTGAGAAACTGCTGCATAAAAGCATGGCTGTCACCATAGTCATACCTTATCAGAACAAAGAACATACATTTAACATGACAGGGAACATTCCTTCAAGGTTTCCAAGGAGACAGCTTTTTACTGAATTGTGTAAATCTGGGCAGATATTTAATTTCTGTGACTAATCAGTGAACTAGAATGAATGTTAAATTTTTTATATCTGAAGCTCGAGTCTCTTTGGGATCTGTAAATACTCATTACCAGTATAACTTTTGTTCAACAAGAGGATTGTACTGTATGAAGAACTGATGAAAAAAATCCCTCTGTAACATTTTTTAAGACAACCTTGTTTATTTAAAGAAAAAGTCTGTATAAATTATAAATTTCTATTTAAATTTTAAAAAAGAGACAGCTTAGTACATATACAGCGAGACAGCTGGACCCTGGTGTCTGGGAAGGGAACCTTATCTTCAAGGGAGGGTTAACATGGACACAGAAAGGGAGTCATTGGTCCTCACCTTCGAAGTGGATATTCTTGACCTTCATGGTTAAAGATGTGCTGTGTCTGTTTGACAGGGCATGAGTCGGGTCATTCTAGTTCGCACAAAGTTCAGACCAAACCACGTATAAGCCAGAATGACTTCCCCGTAACTCAATACTTGAACGTTTTTCCCATCAGCCTCGAGGTAAAGCCACTTCTGATTACATCCCAATACATCCACATCGCATACACCGCTCCCCAGCCCTCGCCTCATACACCACACACCATAGCACACAGAAGATGCACACACCACACGCACCATCCACCACACAGACACCATATATGGCACCCTCGAAACAGGCCAGTACTTATCCTTACTATGTACAATGTGCTCTGCTATTTTCTATTCCATTCCATTCCATTTCTTTTCTTTTTTCTAATGCTGTCTGAGACTCACTAAATTGATTATTTCATGACCCACGAATAGGTCCTGAACTAGACTCTGGAAAAACTAAATTGGAGGGAAGCAGAGGAAACCCACAGGTCGCTGTGAGATGAGTGTTGAGCTGCTGTCTGGCTGAGCCCCCAGCACAGCCTGGGACGCAGCTGTGGCACACAGTCTCCTCACCACTGTGGCTGCCCCAGCCAAGAACGGGCAGGGACAGAGCCTCCCAGCCTGCCAGGACAGCTGGTGCGGGAGGCCCTGTCACTGTGTTTGCCTGGCTAATTTGAACCTAAGAAGTAACCTCCCCTGTTTTTGTGTTTAATCACTCCCTCACGTACAACAGCCTGTGGGCTTCCTTTGCCTTCCTCCAAATCAGTGTTTTCCAGACTGCATCCTGGCACCTATTAGTGGGTCATGAAATCACTTTAGTGAGTCTCAGACAGAAGGAGAGAAAAAGAAGGAAAGGAAAGGAAGGGAAAGGAAGGGAAAGGAAAGGAAAGGAAAGGAAAGGAATGGAATAGCGCATATGCCATGTAGTAAGGATAAGTACTGACTGGTTTGAAGTGTGTGTATTATATTATAACTTTTCTTCAAAGCAGCTATTAAATAAGTGAAACGATAAATACAGGGCAGAGAGAATCAATCATGCCCAATGATTCGGACAAAGAAGCACAGGATGGAGCAACTCAAGAAACTACCACCTGAAAAGTAAATAGACTATCCAGCACCCACAGCCCATAACTGAATCTGCCAGATGCTGACTTAGTGAGAACACATTAGTTTGTTCTCTCAATCATCTTTTTTCCTAGTAAATATTCAGTCAGACTGATGATTCCTCTTGTTTCCAACAGACTTAAGTAGAACTGGGCTTACAGTGATGGAATGACTTGCTCTCCTCAGAGACATCTCAAAAGCTCGCAGGCCAGGATCATTCTTTGTTCTGCCTCTTAGATGTCTGTGCTGGCAACCGGCCACTACTCAAATGGCTCACAGGGAATTCCACAGCCACGTGTGGGAATTCCGCTTCTGGAATTTTCCTCAGCGCTGCCTTTCCCAGAAAACTCCTGATACTCTAAGGACTGAACTGAAGCTTTGATGGTGGTGTCTGGCACTGACCCATCTCACCCATCACCCTCAGGGGAAGTGTGGACTAGAGTCCAGCTTTCTTCCATAGATAATGCCTAACAGAGACATCAATCCCCACACCCCCAGCCTCACCATGGAAAAATGAGCTCACAGGTCAAAATAGCAAAAGACATTTGATAAGAATAACCATTTCCGAAACAAACAAAAACAAATACTGGATTACAGATTCCATCAGAAACAGAAATGTTGTTAAAGTCCAAGAGGTTAAAATGAGTCTAATAAACTCTCAAGAAATAAGGGGGTAGGGGGTAGTTAAAGATGGAGGTATAAAAAGATACTGAACTTACCATGTCCCATAGACACACACAACAAATTTACAGATAAATATGATTCAATTCCCTCTGATAAAGGTCTGAAAACTGGCTGAACAGCTTCTCCACAACAAAGGGTAAAAGAGTCATCATCAGGACAGATAGGAGAGGCAGAGATGCAGTCTCACCAAAAACCCCACGCCTGGCACAGAGACCCACCATCAGGAGGATCTCACAAATACAGAGCTTCTCCCTGAAGAGGGAAGGGTCTGTACCCACATGAGGCACCCCAATCCCTGGGACCTGAACCGAAGCCCCCAAAATGTCTTGTTTTGAAAACCAATGGAGCTTATGTCCAGGAAAACCATAGTGAGACAGGAAGGGGCAGGGCACAACCTTTAAAAGAACGATAGCCATTGAAGACACGACATAAGCTGGTTAGAGCCATCCAGGTCCAAGATGGTGGATAAGTCGACTTCCACTAGACTCTAAGCCTCATTATACACTCATTGTAATAAACGACAAGCTAAATGACACACCCACAGGTGCCAAAGCTGACCATAAACGGTCAAAAAGTGGGCCGTGGCCCAATTCCTGGAAATCCCCATGTCTTCCCCCAAATAGCTGGAATCCTCCTCCCGTTCATTAGCTATGAAATGACCCACCCCTATAAAAACTGACAAACCCATACCCTGGGGCCTCTCGCCTTCTGAGATGGCCCACACTCTGTCTGTGGAGTGTGTATCTCCCTGAATAAACCTTCTTTCTCTTTATTATGGCTTGTGCTTGAAATCTTTCCTGCGCAAAGCCAAGAACCCACACTTGGCGGCTGTCCCAGGGACTCGCCTGAGACCTGGGACATGACCATTCTCCCCAGCCCCATTTTCTTTCCTGCAACAATAGGGCTGTAGGGAACAGAGATTCCACTCTTTTTTTTTTTTTTAAACATCTTTGTTGGAGTATAACTGCTTTACGATGTTGTGTTAGTTTCTGCTGTATAACAAAGTGAATCAGCTATATGCATACATATATCCCCATATCCCCTCCCTCTTGTGTCTCCCTCCCACCCTCCTTATCCAACCCCCTAGGTGGTTGTAAAACACCCGAGCTGACAGAGATTCCACTCTTAAAGGGCTCACAGGAATACTCACTTGTCCTGGGACCTTGAACCAAAGCCGCAGTTTGAACCACACCAAGACCATATGGGAAGGAAACTCATTTGCTAATCCTAAGGCATCTGCTGGAGGGGCAGAACCCTGTCCGGACTCTCTCTAGGGGCAGAGGTGCTCCCATGGCCCCACCAAAGCCAGGAAGGCACTCACAGCTCACATAGGGGATGCCCCTTGATGGGCCAGGGGAGATTGCATTTCTGGGACCTACTGGTCTGAAACAATCAGAGGGATGGTTCTTGGCAGGCTACCATCCTCAGGGCAATGCACAGACACGAGACTGACACACACAACCCCAATATCCTTGTGAAAAAAGGCCTAAATACTTGTCCTGGAGCTTCAGCCTAAGAAGTAGGCTTCAGGTTTACCACACATCTACAGGCTACAGAAGTGCTCTCAGGGAACATAGGCCAGGAGACACCATCTCAGTGCTCTCCCTTGGCCTCACTACAGCTCACCAGTACCTTCTAGAAAGAAAGGAGCTCACACACTCAACTGGAGCCACAATTTTTGCAACTTTTGCCAAGGAAACACCTCCAGATCATCTGGTCTGGAGGTCAGTAGCCTTTACCATTGCAGTCTCACAGGATGGTCTATATTTGCATACCTTAAAAGCTGCTGCCTGAGCGTCTAGCTTCTAATCAGCCTAATACTAGGTGTGGACAGAGATCCCTCCCTCTGGAACACTCAAAGGTCTTGGCATACCCTCAATGACTGGACCTATCAAGAATAAATCAGGCTGCCTAGACAATCACAAAGGTTCAAGTGACAACCAAAGCAAGGGCAAGTTTAAATAATAACATTAATCTCCTACACAGGCCACTCCTTCAAGACTGGGAGAGATAGCTGTTTCCCTAATACATTGAAATAAACACAGAGAGTCAAGCAAAATGAGGAGACAGGGGAATATGTTCCCAATGAAAGAGTAACATAAAACCCCAGAAAAAAACCTTAAAGAAATGGAGATAAGTAATTTACCTAATAAAAAGTTCAAAGTAATGGTCATAAGGATGTTCATCAAACCCAGGAGAAAAATAGATAAACACAGTGAGAAGTTCAACAAAGAGAGAGAAAATATAAGAAAATCATGAACAGAAGTAAAAGTGATGAAGAATACAATAACTGAGCTGAAAAATACAAAAGAAGGGTTGAACAGCAGCCTAGATGAAGTAAAGAAAGAATCAGTGAGCTGGAAGACAGGGCAGAGGAACTCACCCAAATAGAGAAGCAAAAAGAAAAAAGAATTTTAAAAAGTGAAGATAGCTTAAGAAACATATGGGACCCAATAACATTTGCATTATAGGGGTCCAGAATCAGGAGAGAAAGAAAAGGGGGGCAGAGAACTTATTTGAAAAAATAATGACTGAAAAACTTCCCCAACCTGGGGAATAAAACAGACATCCAGATCCAGGAAACCCAGAGAGTTCCAAAAAATATAAATCTAAAGAGACTCACACATTATAATTAAAATGTCAAAAGGTAAAGGTCAGACCTACTAGAGAATGGACTGGAGGATACGGGGAGGGGGAAGGGTAAGCTGGGACAAAGTGAGAGAGTGGCATGGACATATATACACTACCAAATGTAAAATAGATAGCTAGTGGGAAGCAGCTGCATAGCACAGGTAGATCAGCTTGGTGCTTTGTGACCACCTAGAGGGGTGGGATAGGGAAGGTGGGAGGGAGGGAGAGTGAGAGGGAAGAGATACGGGGATGTATGTATATGTATAACTGATTCACTTTGTTATAAAGCAGAAACTTACACACCATTGTAAAGCAATTATACTCCAATAAAGATGTTTTTAAAAAAAGGTAAAGGTTAAAGAGAATCTTAAAAGCAGAAAGATAAAAACAACTTGTTACATACAAGGGAACCCCTCTAAGACTATCAGCAGATTTCTCAGCAAAAACTTTGTAGGCCAGGAGGAAGCAGCATGATATTTTCGAAGTAATAAAAGGAAAACAACTCTCAACCAAGAATACTCTACCCAGCAAGGCTATCATTCAAAATTGAAAGAGAGACAAAGAGTTTTCCAGACAAACAAAAGCTAAATGAGTTCATCCCACTAAACCAGCAACTGAAAAGAAAGGGCATTAATTAGTAACAAGAAAACATGAAATTAAAACTCACACTGGTAAAAGTAAATATATAGTAAAGGTAATGGATTAATCACTTATAAAACTAGTGTGAAGGTTAAAAGTCAAAAGTAGTAAAAATAACTATAACTACAATAACTAGTCAAGGGATACACAAAATAAAAGGATGTACAACGTGACATCAAAAATATAAAAATTGGGATGGGAGGAGTAAAAATGTAGAGTTTTATAATTCATTCAAACTTAACTTGCTATCAACTTAAAATAGACTCTTGTATATATAGGCTGCTATATGTGAGACTCATGGTAACCCCAAAGCAAAAACCTATAGTAGGCACACAAAAGATAATGGGAAAGGAATCTAAGCATAACACCGTAGAAAGTCATCAAACCACAAGGGAAGAAGCAAGAGAAAAAGAAAAAACAAAAATGAACTACCAAAACAGCCAGAAAACAAGTAAAACAGTGGCAATAACTACATATCTATCAACAATTACTTTAAATATAAATGGACTATATTCTCCAGTGAAAAGACATAGAGTGGCTAAGTGGATAAAAAAACAAGACCATCTATATTCTGCCTACAAGAAACTCACTTCAGATGTAAGTACCCAAACAGATTGAAAGTGAAGGGACAGAAAGTGAAGGGAAGATGTGTTTCATGCAAATGGTTACCAAAAGAAACCTGGGATAGCTATCCTTATATCAGAAAAATAGACTTAAAAAAAAGAATATAGTAAAAGACAAAGATGGGCATTACATAACAATAAAGGGGCCAATTCAACAAGAAGATATAACATTTGTAAATATCTATGCACCCAACATAGGATCACCTAAATATATATGGACAATATTAACAGTCCTAAAGGGAGAAATTGACAACAATACAATAATAGTAACAGACTTTAATACCCTACTTACATCAATGGATAGATCATCCAGACAGAAAATCAATAAGAAAGCATTGGCCTTAAATGATACTTTAGACCAGATGGAGATATGTATATATAGATATAGACATAGATACAGATATACAGCTTTCCATCCAAAAGCAGCATAATACACATTATTCTCAAATGCACGTGGAACATTCTCCAGGATAGATCATATGCTAGTCCACAAAACAAGTCTCAATAAATTTAAGAAGATTGAAATCATATGAAGCATTTTTTCCAATGACAATGGTATGAAATGAGAAATCAATTATAAGAAAAAAACTGGAAAAATCACAAGTATGTGGAGATTAAACAACATGATCCTGAACAACAAGTGGGTCAATGAAGACATTGAAGGAAAAATCAAAAAATGCCTTGAGCCAAACAAAAATGGAAACACAACATACCAAAATCTATGGGATGCAGCAAAACAGTTCTAAAAGGGAAGTTCATAACAATACAGGCCTACTTCAAGAAACAAGAAAAATCTCAAATAAACAATCTAACTTTATACCTAAACGAACTAGAAAAAGAAGAACAAATAAAGCCCAAAGTTAGTAGAAGGAAGGAAAAAATAAAGATCAGTGCAGAAATAACTGAAATAGAGATTAATAGATATACATACAACGTAAGAGCACACAAAGGTTGAAAGCAAAAGCATGGAAAAAGACATATCAGGCAAATACTAGCCAAAAGATAGCTCTTGTAGCAATATTAATATCATCTAAAATTAGGGTAACTATATATAATTTATTGTATAAACCAGCATACTTTTGAGAATAAAAAGTATTATTAAGAATTACAACAGGAAAAGAGAAATAAACCAAGACTTCTTAGGCAAATCAGGATTTATGGTCAGTCATACAATACAAAATAAATCAAAAAGTATTATTAAGGATGAGGAAGGTCTCTAAAAATGATAATTCCCCAAGAAGATGTGAAGCAAATAGTGATAGAAATATAGGGAGAAACCGATCATACCCACCTTCACAGTGGAATATTTCAACACAACATTCTCAATCAATGATAGGTCAAGTAAATGACCAACAACAAAAAATCTTCAAGAATGTAAAAGATTTAATCATCTAAAAAAAAAGATAGAGAGAGCTACACACCCAAAACTTAAAGAAAACATTTGTTAAGCATACATGAGGGCTTCCCTGGTGGCGCAGTGGTTGAGAATCCGCCTGCCAATGCAGGGGATGCGGGTTCGTGCCCCGGTCCGGGAAGATCCCACATGCCGCGGAGCGGCTGGACCCGTTGAGCCATGGCCGCTGAGCCTGAGCGTCCGGAGTCTGTGCTCCTCAACGGGAGAGGCCACAACAGTGAGAGGCCCGCGTACCACAAAAAAAAAAAAAAAAAAAAAAAAGCATACATGGGGGAGAATCCGCCTGCCAATGCAGGGGATGCGGGTTCGTGCCCCGGTCCGGGGAGGATCCCCATGCCGCGGAGCGGCTGGACCCGTTGAGCCATGGCCGCTGAGCCTGAGCGTCCGGAGTCTGTGCTCCTCAACGGGAGAGGCCACAACAGTGAGAGGTCCGCGTACCACAAAAAAAAAAAAAAAAAAAAAAAAGCATACATGAAACATTTACAAAAACTGATCATATACTAGGTCACAGAGAAACCCTAAACAAACTTCAAAGAATAGATATCACACAAACCAGATCTTCTAACCACATGCAACTGAGATAGAAGCTAATATAAACAAAAATAGTTGCATATTTGCTGGTGGGAGTATAAACTGATGTAAGAGCATTGGAGGAAAGTTTGGCATGTCCTCCTAAAGTTAGAAATTCACATCAACAGTTTCACTTTTAGAAACATACTTGAACCTCTTGCATCTGTAAAACCAGCAAAAATATACACGAATGTTTAGAGCGGGACTGCTCTCAATAAAATAATAATAACACAAATACTCAAGGAAAAATGGGAAAATAGATTATGGTTGGGTTCATTTTCTCCTGCTGCATAACAAATTACCACAAACTTAGCGGCTTAAAACAATACTCATTTACTGTCTCAAGTTCTGTAGGTCAGTAGTCAGGACATACTGTGGCTGGGTTCTCTGCTCAGGGTCTCACCAGGCTGGATCAAGGTGTTGGCCAGGGCAGCCATCTCATCCGAGGTTGGCGTCCACTTCCAAGCTCACTGGTTGTTGGCAAAATTCAGGTCCTAGTGGTTGTAGTACAGAGGCCCCACTTTCTTGCTGGATGTCAGCAGGCACTGTTCTCAGCCTCTAGAAGCCACCTGTCACAAGGCCCTCTCCACAACATGACAGTCTTCTTCTGCAAAGTCCACTGCAGCTTTCCATCTCTGACTCCAGACCCAGATTTAAAGGGCTCATGTGATTGGTCCAGTGCCCTTTCTTGAGATCTGATTTGGGACCCCAATTATATCTGTAAAATCCCATCACAGCAGCACCTAGTGTTTGATGAAATGATGTGTGTGCATACCAGGGCCTAGGAAGCTTCATGGCCCTCTTAGAATTCTGCCTTCCACAATGCTCTATTCATGTGATGAACATTGTATAGCTTCGAATGGAATGAACGCAGTCACCTGCAACAATGTGCGTGAGCTTTAGAAATTTAACATCATATGAAAAACATACAGTCCCCAAAGACTCTAAATTAAAAACAACTAAAATTTTTAAAGTGCTTTTAAAGGATTACATATAGATGCAACAGAGTGATAAAAAAAAAGAAAATAACGAGATGGTGGACTGGATTCTGGATGCCCCAGCTGGGGGTAGGCAGAGAGCCAGGAAGCTGAAGAGTTAGATGTAGGTTATTGTTAGGGGGTCTAGATTGGGGAGGGAAGAGGGTAAGTGGGTTCATAGATGTTATTATATTATTTTAAATAACTAACTTATACTGTGCTGTATGTCAATTAGAACTTAATAAAACTGGATAAATAAATAAATAAATAAATAAATACTAAAAATAAAATAAAATAACTAATCTGAAGCAGGACAAATATGGACCAGTGATGAGAGAACATCATGTACTGAGGATTATGATTAATAATTTCTATTCTGTGTACCTGAGGTCTAATTAAAAATGAAGAAGAAAAAATACTTCTTAAATGAAAGAACCTCTTATGGAATTGAAAAGTACCTGCCCCTCTAGGGCAGGTGAAGCCCTTGGGTTCCAGATCGCACCAAAGAGGCAGTGACTGATTTCTTCAGGACAAACTCGTCACCCCGGAAACCTTCCAAAATTAGGTAGAAATTATCATTTGTTCTTAGAAACGCCTCATCTGAACACATCTGGGGAGATTGCCTGGCACTTCCGCCCACTCAGACCTCAGGCTTCCTGGTTTTCTGTTGCCTGCACCTCCCAAGTGCTGCTAGGTCCTTTGCACCAGCCTCTAAACACACTCAGGGCTCTCCCACTTGTGAGAGAAAAAGGGTGAGAATGAAGCAGGACCTCTCTCCTCCCTACACCGCACACGTGCAACAGTAGCTCCCTCCCACGCTTTCCCAGCAAAACTTCCTGCAAACAAGTCCCCTACATTCTTGGTCTCAGTCCTCAGCCCATGCTTTCGCCCTCCCGACTGGACAACACTTGTGCTCCACCAGGTCACAGGCAACTGCTCAGCCCTTAACTCTCTTGACATTTTGGTGCCCTTTGACTCTGGACCACTTCCTCCGTGCATCCTTTTCCCTTGGCAGCTGCAACAGCTCCCTGCTTTTTCTGTCACCTCCCTGACCCTCCTTTCCTGTCTCATCCACAGGCTCATCTTCCTCTGCTGTTCTGTACATGTTGAGGTCGCTTGTGGCTCTGTCCTCACATCCCTGGTCCCTACTCCCTAATCTCTCTGGAGTAGCTCATCTGCTCTCACAGCATCAGTTGCCATTTGCACACTGCTGGTCTCCAAATCCTTCCTTGCAGCCGAAATCTTCTTCGCTCTGGGTGCATAGAACCAATTCCCTCTTGGAAACTTCTTCAAGGACCTCCATACTTCCAACTCTCTCTGCCCAAAACTGTCATCTCTCCCTCTTCTTAAAAGGGCATTAATCCCATCAAGAGGGCTCATAGCATTTGTCTTGGAGTTTCTTACAGCTTTCCTTCTGTGGACACGGACTGAATTCTCCCTGGGTCGTTGCTTCCCAGGGATGCACGGGGACCTAGGTTTGAGTCCAAGGACCTTGATCTGCCCTTGCCAGCCTCATATGAGCGACCTGCCTTTTTGGGCTACTCCCGTAGAAAAGCGGGGTCTCCTGGGAATCCAACGGCTTTCTATGCACAGAGTTCTCCCAAGAGATGGTCATGGGCCATTGGGAGACTTGGGGTACGAGAGAAAACAATGAGGTTTAGGGGGTTTTTTTTTTAAATCAACCAATATTTATGTAGTCATCACTCACTAGATGATACTTATTAATGTATACGCAAAATTAATTCATTGCCACAATACTAAGTCTCAAGAGACTTCAGGAGTCACATGGTCTATCAGGAATGTTCTAGATGAGAAAGTTGTCTCAAATCCCCTCATTTCTTTTTTTCTTTCCTTTCAAGCCCTGGTGGCACCCATTTCTCAAACAGGTTTGGGGGATGATCTCGACTGCATTCAACTGCAGTGGCCACAAGGCCCCGGTACATACCCCACAAGGTGAGGGTATGGGTAGAGCCAAGGTAAAGGGCAATGCTGGCTTAAAAAGCGGGGGAAAGAGGGAGGAAATGAGTCATTCTGAGAATCAGAAGTGGGGAAAGAGAGTCATGTGCCTGTGGCTTGTCCCTTAGTTGAGGTTGGGGTGATGGGGGCAGCCACTCTTCATCGCTCACAGGGGCTTGAGGTGCCAAGGCTGCAATGCCCTGAACTGATATTAGCAGAGACAGCTTGCAGCTGAGTTGAAAGAAGCGGCTCCTCGCCGCTCCTTTACTCCACTTGCCTGGGCTAAGGAGGGCAGCTGCACAAAGAGAGGCTAAATGTGGTCAAACTACAGTTTGGGGTTTCTCAGTCAGAGACTCAGGGGAGGAGCTGACTCCACCATTGTCACACATGCAAGTCTGAGGGAGAACTCATAGCTTATCATGAGCACAGCACGTAGAATCTTAGCCTGGAGCCACCAAGTGCAAGTTAGAGCTAAGCCTCTGACCTCAGAAGTAAACTTGACCAATGAGCTGTTCATGCCAGAGTTGAGACCAGAGGCAGTTCTTGGACTCCTAATTTGGCATTCTTTCCACTGAACTCCCCCCACCCCCAGGAGAGTAGAGAGGTGTAGGGGTGTGGATTTTACGAAGCGAAGGGTCAAACCCCTATCAGTACTCTCTTCAGTCCAGAGGAATTCCTTCACAGGTCCCCTCCCATTATGAAGTCTTTGATATACGAGAGTATTGTCCACACACTCATTTTCAGCAGATGACTTTGCCACATACTTCCTGCAAAAAGCAGAAGTTGTCAGACACTCTCTTAACTTTTGCCTCCAAATCTACACTCTCTCTGCCTTCCTTTCTCCTGTTACAAAAGGCAAAACATCCCCTCTACCTAAGACCAGCCCCTCCAGTGTTCCTGGATTCCCCCCCCGCCTCCTATCTCAACAATTTCACTCTTGCCTTTATCTCCTCTCTTCCCCATTATCAATTTACCACTCTCTATAGGACCATTCTCAATAGACTGTGAACATGCATAGTAATCTCCCATCTTAAAAATACCCATCCCTTAAAACAAAGAGATACCACTACACACCTATTAGAATGGCTAAAATGCAAAACACTGACAGCACCAAATGCTGGTGAGGATGTGAAGAAGTGAGAACTCTCATTCCTTGCTGATGGAAATGCAAAATGGTGCGGCCACTTTGGAAGACCATTTGGTAGTTTCTTACACAAATAAATATAACTCTTAAAATATAATCCAGCAATTGCACTCTTTGACATTTACCCATGAGTTGAAAACGTTCACACAAAAACCTGCACATGGATTTTTTAAAATTAATTAATTAATTTATGTTTGGCTGTGTTGGGTCTTCGTTGCTGCACGTGGGCTTTCTCTAGTTGCGGCGATCGGGGGCTACTCTTCGTTGTGGTGTGCGGGTTTCTCATTGTGGTGGTTTCTCTTGTTGCAGAGCACGGGCTCTAGGCGTGCAGGCTTCAGTAGTTGTGGCACGTGGGCTCAGTAGTTGTGGCTCGCAGGCTCTAGAGCGCAGGCTCGGTAGTTGTGGCGCACGAGCTTAGTTGCTCCACGGCACGTGGGATCTTCCCGGACCAGTGATCGAACCTGTGTCCCCTGCGTTGGCAGGCGGATTCTTAACCACTGCGCCACCAGGGAAATCCGACATGGATGTTTATAGCAGCTTTCTTCATAATGGCCAAAACTTGGAAGCAACCAAAATGTCTTTCAATAGATGAATGGATAAACAAATTGTCGTACATCCATACAATGGAATATTACTCAGCACTAAAAAGAAAGGTACTATCAAGTCACAAATAGACATGGAGAAACCTTAAATTAATATTGCTAAGTGAAAGAAGCCAATCTGAAATGTCTATGTACTGTATGATTCCAACTGTATGTCATGTTAGAAAAAGCAAAAGTATGGAGATAGTAAAAAGATCAGTGGTTGCCAGGGGCTAAGGAGGAGAAAATAAGGAACAAATAGATGCAGCACAGGGCATTTTTAGAAACTAACTCTGTGTGATACTGTAATGGTGAGTACATGACATTATACATTTGTTAAAACTCATAGAATATACAGCATGAAGAGTGAACCCTAATGTAAACTAGGCACTTTAGTTAATAACAATGTATCCACATTGGCTCAGCAATTGTAACAAATGTACCACACTATTACAAGAGATTAACAGAGGAAACTGGAGGGAGGGGTAAGATGGGAACTCTCTGTACTTTCCACGCAATTTTTCTATAAATCTAAAACTGCCTTTAAAAATTAAGTCTATTAATTAAAAATTAAAAATACTCAATGGCCCATGAATACCCATGGCCCACCCTGGCTCCCGCCCCTTTCCTCTGCTCAGTCACAACAAAACTTCTTCAAAGTTGTTTCCTCTCCTTTCTCACCTCCCATTTTTGTTCCTAACCCCCTCTCCCTGTGTCGGTTTCCTACTGCTGCTATAAGAAATTAGTACAATCTCAGCCGCTTAAAACAAATTTATTATCTTACAGTTTTGGAGGTCAGCCCTAAAATCAAGATGACAGCAGGGCTGTGTCTTTTGGAGACTATAGGGGAAGGTCCATGTCCTTGCCTTTTCTAGCTTCTGAAGGCCACCAGCATCCACTCACTGGCTCACGGCTCCTATCCTCCGTCTTCAAGGACAGCATCTTCCAATGTCTGGCCTCTCCTTCTGTCCTCACATCTTCTTTCTCTGACTCTGATCCTCCTGCCTCCCTTGTATACAGGCCTCATTATTACCCTGAGCCCACCCAAATAATCCAAGATAATCTGCCCTTCTCAAGATCTTTAATCACATCTGCAAAGTCCCTTTTACCACATAAGTTAACATAGTCACAGATTCTGGGGATCAGGACGTAGACATCTTTGGGAGCCATTATTCAGCCTCTTCTCTAACTGGGCTCCACTGAGACAGCTCTTATCAAGAGATTACCGGCAGCCTCTGAGTGGCAAAGCCCTGGTCACTAGTTAGTCTTACTTAACCCCTCAACACATTCAACAGAAGTGAGCAAGAAATTCTCTTCTCTCAGCTTCCATGACATCCAGCCTCTTGGTTTCCTCCCAACTACACTGACCATGTATGACTTTTTGGCTTTTTTTTTTTGCCTTGCTTCCCTCCTGGCCATCTAAACATTGGTGAGACCCAGGGGCCCGGTCCTCATCTGTCTTCTCCATCTGTTCTTTGGGTGACCCCACACAATTGATTATTTAACATTTCAGCTCTATGCTGAAGATGTGCAAATTTATAGTTCCAGTTCATACCTTTCCACAAAGACCCGAAATTGCATTACCTCGCTCCTTCCTTCTTGGTACATCTTTAATAAAATTTTACTCTTTTTTTTTTTTTGCGGTACGCGGGCCTCCCTCTGTTGTGGCCTCTCCCGTTGCGGAGCACAGGCTCCGGACGCGCAGGCCCAGCGGCCATGGCTCACGGGCCCAGCCGCTCCGCGGCATGTGGGATCCTCCCAGACCGGGGCGCGAACCCGGTTCCCCTGCATCGGCAGGCGGACGCGCAACCACTGCGCCACCAGGGAAGCCCACATTGTTTGTTTTTATTTGAGTTGAATTCTTTGTCTATTTTGGATGTTAACCCCTTGTCAGATATATCATTTGCAAATATCTTCTTCCATTCAGTAGTCGGTTCCCCCGCATCGGCAGGCGGACGCGCAACCACTGCGCCACCAGGGAAGCCCAAAATTTTACTCTTAAACAATCACAAACTTACAGAAAAGTTGAACTACAGTACAGAGACCTTTACCTCTGAACCATTTTCTGGTGCCCCCATCACCCCTAAATACTCTTGTGTTTATTTCCTACAAACAAGAACACACTTCTATATAAACTACAATACAGCCTCACAATCAGACACTCAACTTTGATACATGAATAACGTCTAATCCTCTGACCCTCTTCCAGTGTCACTGGTCATGCCCCCTCCAATTAAAAGGATACGTCTCAAAGTCACAGGTTGCATTTAGTTGTCATGTCTCTTTAGTTTCCTTTAGTCTTGAATGATTCCTCAGACTTTGACCGTCACAACTTAACCTCCATGACTTTAGGAGACTAGTGGCCAGAGATTTTGGAGAATGTCTCTCTCTCTCTGGTTACACACATTTGACAAAAGCGTCACAGATGTGGTATTGCTCCCTGTTGAGCGGTGTGGAATTTTACTTTGTTCCATCATTGATGGTGTTCGATTGCATTGTTTGGTTAGGATGACCTCTGCCGGTATTTGCCACTGTAAAGCTACTCTGGTCCCCTTCGTAATTAGTAACTATTTTTGTAGCCCCACCCTCTAGGAACTCTTGGTTTCAGACTTCTCATAGCTCAGATCTCAGCCTAGATGTCCTCAGCTGAGAAAGGCCCTCCCAGACCAGCCAGGGCACCCTCCAGCTCACCACCTGTTGTTTTGTCTTCATGTCACTCTGCAGTTATCTTGTTTATTTATAGTTTGTACCACTATCACCCCAACCTCCCCATCCACTGGAACATAAGCTCCAGAGGACAGCAGGAACTTGGCTTGTGTCATATACTCTACTCACTCCAAAACCTACAAGAGTGCTTGGCATGGGTGGGTATTCAATGAATGTTTCTGAATGAATGAACAAATGTGTATTTTTAAAAATATAGTAGACTTTATTTATGGGAAAATAGAGCATATAGTACAGAGATTTCCCACAGGCCTCTTCTCCACCCCACAGTTTCCCCTATCTTTAACATCTTGGGCTAGTGTGGTACCTTTGTATCAATTGATGAGCCAATATTGATACATTAATATTAACCAAATGCTGTAATAGTTTGTAGAATAGAATTCATTGTTTGTGTTATACACTTCTATGGGTTTTGATGAATGCATGATGTCATGTATCACCTAGTCTGATAATTCCAGATTCTCTGTCACATCTTAGTCTTGTTCTCAAGCTTACTCTGTCTCTTCAGATTGTGTTTTTCCTGCTTTTTTTTTTCCTTATACTTTTTGTAGAAAGTTGGACATGATGTATCAGATAACAGGAGCTGAGATAAATAATCTTTTACTGTGAAGTGTCATGTTTATCTGGTTAAGAGTCAGTCTGTGTTTAATGCTTGCTGCCCCTGTAGGTGTCAGAGGCTTTGATTTCTTCCAGTATCTTCATTTATTGTCTTCCCTGTTGTCTCTGGGTTTCCCTAGAAACTCTCTCTTAAATAGAGTTGTAATCCACTGGATTCTTATGAGTGTGGTGGAAGGTTTTGTGGAGGGGAAACATTCAATAACCTTAAATTAAATTTCAGGGTTTGTTTTTACTTTTTAATGAGCCTGAACCTCTGGACTGTGACCCTCAGAGGAGTTTCTTAGCCTCTGTCCCTCTGTTTTTCCTCCCCTTATGACAGGAAGGTTTGAGGGGGCAGAGTTGTCTAATTGCCTTTGAGCTGGGTCACAGTAGACTTGGCTAAAATAATCCCCCTGAAAGCAGGCTTTTTTTTTTTTTTTTTTTTAAATAGAACACTCTCAGTGTATTTCAGATGGTTACTTTTCACCTCCCTCTGGCTAAACAGGAAGGAAGCTTTCCCTTCTTTCTGGTGGGACACCTGTGAAAACAGCTCAAGAAAGTAGGAGGACCCGGCTAAGACTGGGTCCCCAGGAGTTTTGGGGGTTTTTTTTGTTTTGATTTGTTTTGTTGAAATTTAGAGAAAAAATTTATTGAAGATCTGAAAAACAATTTCTAAAAGATTGACTTTTCCAGAAAACGGTAGCTACACAATGCATTACTTCTATCATGTTAAAATGTGCATTAGACACAAATACAAAAACCATGAAACAAGCCACCATTCTCTGACAATCTGAGCAAAGATAAAATGCCTAAGGAACAACATAGATGACTTGCAAAGGATGGGGTCTTTACTGTAAGCACCATAAAAAAAAGGGGGAGCACAAATGGATGAGTGTGTTCAGTTATACACACTGAACTGAACCTTAGGCACTATAGGAATCAGAGCATTTTGTCATATAGTATTAACACATATTATAAAAGTGTGTAGTGTCAGAGGAACAAAACCACCATTCAAAAGCAGCTTTGTCAACTAAGCAATAAAACACTCTACAGTACGTCTCTCTGTTGTCCATCATTGAATACACTGGTAGCAACTCTGATATGAAAAAAAAAAAAAAAGAAAAGAAAAGAAAAAAGAAGCTGTAACCCCCTTTTATTTGCTGTTTAAAATCACACAGAAAACAAACATCACTTCTGTTATACACTAACATTTCCAAAGTACATCATTTGTACAAGAGAAGCACTAAGAAACAAAAATGTGTTTACAGAGATCCAGACATGCGTCAATATAAACACCTCACACAGCTTTCCAATGGTACTCAGGAGAAGCCACTTCATAATCACTGGCACTAAACAAAGTTGCAGAGTTCTTTGCCAGGTATTTTAGGAAATCATGAAGATAATTCAGTAATAAAGCAAGGCTCTTCTCATCCAGAGGTGTAGAGGCCAACATTGCTCCAATACGTACAAATAATCTCAGTAGATGTGGCGCTCCGTACACCAGGGACATAGGCATATCAGGGTGATCTGCGAGGATTTCGGCATACTGGGGTCTCTCAAATTTGTAGAGTAGCTGGGTGCCCAACATTGCATTGAAGTATTCCTTTATCCCTACCACAGTTTCATTAACAGCATACTCATTATCTGTGTTTCCTCGAGATTTCTCACAATTTGCAAAATCCTCTAGAATGGAATCCACAATCTTCCCGGCAGGAAGACACAAGAGCTGATTTTGCCGGGTAATTAAGTCCCAGTCGTCAACGAGCCTCGGTTTTAGTTCTTCGGGAATCTTTAACTTCAACTCTGTTCATGAATGTTTCCTCATTTCCAACAGTCGGATCTCCTCGGGCCCTTTTCTTGTAGGAGGCTGAGGTGTCTCACTGGTGCTGCCACCATCTCCATTTCCAGGTGTTTTCTGTTTGTTCTTTTTTGTTTTCACTTCAACATTTTTCTGTTGCAGACCAGAAGTCTTCTTTCCAGGGCAAGCCCCTCTCATCTCCCCCTCTGCATACTGCTCCCGACTGGCTTTTTGAAGTTCTTGTTGTTTCTGCAAATTGGTGTCCGCGTATTTGAGTACTCTGCTTTCTGGAACCCATTCATCCCAATTTTTATTCCAACCACTGTAATGTATAAAGTATTTCACCTGTTTATCCGTTATGGCCACCTTTACACACTTTGCTTCATAAAGAAGAGGTCCATGGAAGCACAGCACTCTCTCACCCTCCTGGAATTTAGGCTTCCGGTCCTGCTTCGGCACCAATTTTAAGTGATTGGCCGCCCCCTCCTCCTTCTCCCACCACCCCGACTACTGCCCCCTACTCTCTACCCCGCCCAGCTCCGCGTCAGACCCGCCTTCAGGCAGCGCCAGCTCTCTACATCCAGGCCGATTTTTCCCCAGGAGTTTTTAACTCTCAAGCTAGTCCATGCTCAGCCTCCAGCAGTAAGTCAAGCACGGTTTGTCTTCCTGTTTTCTGAGGCTTCTGCCCTTTGTCCACTGATTCTCTGCATTTGCCCGTCTCTCCAGTTTTGGGGACTGCAGTTTGCCCTGTGACCTCGATTCACTAATGGATCTAAGAAGAGTTGATTTTTCCATTGGTTCAGCTTTTCTCTTGTGAAGAGTGGAGTGACAAATTCTAAACTCTTTACCTCTTGGTGTGGACAGCATTTGTTTTTTGTTTTTTGTTTTTTTTTAATTTTTGGCTGTGTTGGGTCTTTGTTGCTGCACGCGGGCTTTCTCTAGTTGCAGAGAGCGGGGGCTACTCTGTTGAGGTCCGCGGGCTTCTCACTGCAGTGGCTTCTCTTACTGCGGAGCATGGGCTCTAGGCGCGCAGGCTTCAGTAGTTGTGGCACACAGGCTCTAGAGCGCAGGCTCAGTAGTTGTGGCGCACGGGCTTAGATGCTCCACGGCATGTGGGATCTTCCCGGACCAGGGCTCGAACCCGTGTCCCCTGCATTGGCAGGTGGATTCTTAACCTCTGCGCCACCAGGGAAGTCCAGCATTTGTTTTTAAACAAATCTTTTCCCTGATCGTATAAGTAAAGATTTTTACCTAGAAAATTTAGAAAGTAAAACGAAAAAAATAATCATATATAATCACCCAATCTTCAATTAGTCATAGTTAACATTTTGATATATTTTTAGTTGTAATATATGCATATGTCTTTATAAAAAGGTACATGCAATTTTGTATTGGCTTTCCTCCACTTTCAGAGACTATTTCTGCATCTTCTCTTAAACTGCTGCTGAAAATATTTTCAATGTTGAATGTCTTTTGTGAGGACCAAGGCCCCATGATGATTTCCCTTCAGGTTTTATGGGTCTGGTGGGAATTCTGCTCTTCTTGAAGACTAAGGGTAACATGTGAAGCAGTTTGACATCCTCTTAGGATCATCTCTGTGCCTTTTGTACAGAGGGGCAACAGCAAATGTTAGTTAATTTGATGGATGAAAATGTTCTTTTTTAACATCTACAAAAAGTGTGAAACATCCTACTCCTCCCTTGTCAGAAAACTGAAAGCGAAACTGAATTCTCAATTAGAATTATCTAGGTGGTTAGTTGTTTTTTTTCTTCTCCTCCTTCAAAAGGATCTTAACATGTACATTTCAGTAGCTTTAATGTTTAAAACATACATACATTTGGGACTTCCCTGGTGGTCCAGTGGTTAAGAATCCGCCCTTCCATTTCTGGGGGCACGGTTCCAACCATGGGTGGGGAACTAGCATCTTGCATCTGGCATGCCCCTGGGCACGGTCAAAAAATAAATAAAATAAATTTATTTTAATTTACATACATTTTACTGAAAGCTACCTCATGTTCTATTTTGGAAATTGATGGGATATAAATGATAGGTAAACAAAATAATGAGGGACTGTCTTTCCTCTCTGCCTACCCCCAAAGATGTTCATCAGTGGAGGACTGGGCAACCAGGAGCACAGAGGAAAGACCCACAGAGAAGGGGGAGGGAGCCAATATTTACCATATTTACAAAGTTCTGCTTGAGCCTGGAACTATACCAAGCCTTTACAACTCAATGATAGTAATTTTTATCCCTGTTTTATTGATTGGAGAATTATGATCTGAGCAGTCTGTGGAACTAGTAAAGGGGCGGGGGTGCAGGAGAGAGCCCGTTCGGTCTTTCGTTCATTCATTCATTCAACACATTTTTTTGGGTGGATTAAATGTGCTAGGCATTGTTCTAAGTGACAGGCACTGTTCCAACCCCCGAGGATACTGCTGTAAACACAACAGCCAAAATCCTTTCTCTCTTCCCCAGTGGAGCTTACATGGAGGAGGGGGGGCGGCGGAAGGCGCAGTCTTAATAAATGTGGGTAAATTACGAGATCTGGTGTCCCCGCCCCGCCCGGGCGCGAGCTTTCCGCTGGGGGCCGGCGCTCGGCGCGCGCACCCGCGCTAAAGACTTGCTCCACCTCTCGGGGAGGAGACCCCGAGGACCGATCCGCGGCACCCTCGGAGCGGAGGGTGAGGGCCACCACCCCGCCACTTTTCTCGCCTTTGCCCCACGACGGCCGTCACTGCCGAAGGGGCCGCCAGCCGCGCGCATCTTGGTCGCGAGCGCCGACCAGGGGTGCGGAGGGGTGGCGGCGGAGCCCGGCTGCGGAGGGTGCGCCCGAGGCTGGTACCCCGAGGACAACGGCGAGGCCAGATGGCCGAGGTAACGCGTGACTACTGGGGTGGCGGGGACAGGGGGCGGGGGCCGGGCGAACGCCGCCTCCCCCCAGCCGCTTCCCGGAATCCCTCTCCAGGCTCGCGTCTCTCCCCCCCACCGCGGACTCCACGGGCTCCGCCGGCGCTCCGGGCCGGGGGTGGGGTTTGCCTCCGCCCTTCTCCCGGGGGCCGCCCCGCGGCCGCGCTGCCCTCGGCCCTGGCCGGCCGGCCGGCCCGCGCTCGTCGCCCCTCCTGGGAGCAGTCTTGACGCTCCCAGCCCTGCGGCTCCACCACCTGCCATACCGAGGCGCGGGCCGCCGCGAGCTGAGAGCCACTGTCAAGTTCAAAAGTCAGACTCCTCACGATACACAACGCCTTGCACAACCGGGTTACGGGCTCGGGGCTCGGGGCTCGGGTCCGGGGTTTTCCGCCCGCTCTCCACGAGAGCAAACTGAGTTTAGCCATCCCCTGTTCCCGGGCGGGGGAGGGTCACGGAGGAGCAACCGGAGCTGAGTGTCCTGTGTCCTTTCAGACCCATCGCTTGGAAGCTGGAGGGAGGACGGGGCGATAGGACAGCGTCGCGGGGACAGGAGTGGCCCGCCCTCCAGGGTCGGGAAGGAATGAGGAGCCGGGTGCGAGTCGACGCTCGCGTTTCAACCCTGACCAAAGAAACCAGTTAAACCCAGTTAATTGGATCCACCAACCCACTTGTGGGGCTAGCGATGGCTTTGAGAAACTCTAGATGTCCCTTCTGTCTGTCTGTCTCTCTCTTTTAATGTTTGTTTGATTTCCTTGCTTTTGTTTGGCAAGAAGTCTTAGAAACTGAGCGGAACGAGGTGGGAGGTGCAGAGGCCTGGAGCCCCGCCTCGCCCAGGTGGCGGCTGAGACCAACAGGCCGTCCGTCACTTGTCTGGCATCTTGGACGGGTTTCAAAGTAGCCTCCCCCCTACGGTTCTGCCTTGCAGACAAAAGGGGTGGAAGCGAGGCCATAGCAAAATTTGCTCTAAAGAAAACATTTCCTAGTAACGTGCGCATCAGTCTTAAGGTTTGACCTGTTTGTCGCAGGAAATGACTTGATTCCCAATCACTTGCACCACCAAGGGAGTCCTAGTTTTCATCTTTGAAAGCATGGATCAGTAAACAGGGTCGAACAGTTAGAATGCTGTGAACAGATCATATTCCAACTTCCTAATGTCTTTTGTAATTTTCTTTAACTTTAGAGGGATATTTTAGGGAGCTCTTCTTTCTTACGGAAGTAATTTAAATGTCAACAATTTCTTCAGCCTTTGCTTCAGTTTTTTTCCAAGTAAAATTAAATTTAGACAGAAACATCTGTGTGAGTGTGTGTGTGTGTGTGTTGTGTGTGTCTATGCATAGAAAGATCTCTGGGATTCTGTTCACCTAATGTTAATGATGGAAATATCAGGATGCTGGGATTTTACTTTTATACATTATTTGAAATTTTTTAGTGAGCACATATAAGTATTTTTACCAAGACATAAACTAGAAACAAATGTGCCAAGATGTAAACAATGGTTGGTGCTTGGTGGTAAAAATAAAGATGGTTGTTACTTTCTTCTTTGTGCTTTTTTTTGTATATATTTTTTTAATTTCCAGGAGAAAAAGTATGTAGTTTTATTTGTAGAGTCTTTCTGAATCCGTTCATTCATTGATTAGCAAAGATGCGCCAGGTGTCAGGCTGTGCCGGGTAGGAGAAAAGACAGCATTCTGCTCTCTACCAGGAGAATAGGGGGCAGCAAGTTCCGTGAGGGTTGTCTGTCTGTTTGTCTGTCTGTCTGTTTAGGAGGAGTTGAAATTCAGAGAAGAATCACTTTGCCCAGGTTGCATCTCTTGGAGCTGGGCCTTAAAAATGGGTAGTTTTTTGTTTGGGTAGCAATGGCAAGGATTGCTGGGTGGGGAGTTGGGGAGGGGGCAGGGTGGGTGGTGATGGGAGTGTCAGAGCAGGATGTGATGTGTTGCCCAGAGCTCCGCACTTGTGTGGGACAGTAGCCTTGAATTCAACCTAAGGCTTTGGTTTCTTGTCAGGCAGCAGTGAGCTACTGGCTGGGCTGGTGGCAGAATTTGCAAGGCCCAGAGCAAAATTAAAATGCAGGGCCCCATTGGATTAAAAAGTAGGAAAAAGTACCACCAAAGGTACTAAAATATAAAGCTTTTATTTTTCTTCCATGGTGTCTCTCAACTTGCCCCCCCTTTTTTTTTCTATTGAAGGTCATTCTAAGTAAAAATATATAAATTTAATTACTAGCATGAATTTTACCATTCTCCTTTATATTGTGCAAAAGCCAGATCTAAATGCGAATATAAGAGCATTTAATCCAAATGAAGAATCACCGAATTACAGTTGGCATTTCACAGCACACAAAATAGCAGACTTGAATTCAAGCTAAAAACACATTAAAAAGTCCTCTTGACTATCACGGTATCAGGTCTCACCCAGGGTTTTCTAGAGAAATCCAAAAGACTCCAAGTCAAAATTGCCACCTACCACCCATGAGCTATCCAGGCACCTCAACTTATCCCATAATATTGTATCCATTCAGAACGTCCACAGAGATATCTTTATGAGATGTGATGTCATCTCCCATCATTACTCCTCAGCAGAGGGCCTGCACGGATGTGGACGTTCCCTAGGTGCTGGGCGCACCAGGGTTGTAGAATGCCACTTTGGGTGTGACTCCCTTGTTACCTGGTCATCTGTCCTGTGGCCTCTGGTCCCTCTGTTTTGTTCTGATGGTAGCACATCTTTGCCTTTGTTCCGCATCTGCAAAACCTTCCCTGTCTTCAGCCGCTGAGAAGTACACACACACCACTACACAATTAGAAGTCTCGCTCTCCTGCGCTGGGCCAGGGGACGCTCCTCCCCCTCTTTGTTCCTGGTGACTCATAACCCACTTCCAGTTAGCTTTCTGGTACCCTCATTGTTTTGGGGGACTGAAGAATACCCAGTTGCTTGGATGGAGGGAGACAAAAGCTCCGAGGGAGAGAAGGAATGAGACCGACTGAGGGTTCCTTAAAATGTTTGAAGAATTCCTTTCTCACTTTGGAGGGAGGAAGACATTCTAACTGTAACTCAAAATGCAGGTGCTAAGAAAGAAAATACCTTTAAAACTGAAAGCACAGGGCTTCCCTGGTGGCGCAGTGGTTGGGAGTCGGCCTGCCGATGCGGGGGACGCGGGTTCGTGCCCCGGTCCGGGAGGATCCCACGTGCCGCGGAGCAGCTGGGCCCGTGAGCCATGGCCGCTGAGCCTGCGCGTCTGGAGCCTGCGCTCCGCAACGGGAGAGGCCACAGCAGTGAGAAGCCCGCGTACTGCAAAAAAAAAAAAAAAAAAAAAAAAAAACTGAAAGCATAGAACCCAGAAGTTTCTGCATGGTTTAAACAACACAAATAGCACAGGCACATCAAAGGACAAGTGACAGAGAAAAGTGACAACGGCAGAGAAAAATAAAAAAAGACGTGATTCATATCACAAAGGGCCAGTCTCCCTCATACTTAAAAAGCTCCTTCAAACCAATAAGAAAAAAAAGCAACAACTCAATAGAAAAATGGACAAAGATACAGACAGTTAACAAGAAAGGAAAATAGCTCTTCCATATATGAAAACTTGCTCAATCTTAACCCAGAATAAGAGAAATACAGAATGAATATTAGTCCGAAGACAACTTTGCATTTACGAATTTGATTTTTAGAAATCCAAGCGCTTGATGGTTATCATGATCATAATCGTTATCCATCCCCACAAGCTCTTCCTTTGTGGGGAAGCAGAAATTCTCACGCGTCGCAGGCAGTTGTGTACATTGGTACAGCCACAAGTGGCGAGAGTGTGACTGTTTCTATCAAAATTACAAATGCGGGGACTTCCCCAGTGGTCCAGTGGTTAGGACTCCGCGCTTTCATTGCAGAGGGCACGGGTTCGATTCCTGGTCGGGGAACTAAGATCCCACAAGCCACGCACCGTGCGGCCAAAAAAGAACAAGAAAAATTACAAATGGCCCCTTTGTGCCAGGTCTCTTCTGTCTGCCCCTGCAAACCCAGCCTCCACCTTCCCCGCCCTTTACTGTGCCCTGGGATCCCGTCTTGTATGGGTACAGCTGCCCGCAGCCTTGTCCTGTGACTTCTGATTGGGTTCAGCCAATGGGGAGCCCCGAGTGAGAGAAGACAGTGAGGAATGTTTATCCCTCAGCCCCCTCGCTGCAGCCACCTAGGGTCGGCTCACATCCTAGCTCCTTACACAGGATTCCCTCCTTCCAAATTCCAGTGTTGACATCTTCCTTCTGCACCTCAAGCCCAGGATGATGAGAACCCCTGCTGTTGTTAGTTTCAGATACTACACTCTTCCTTATGGTTGGCCTGCATCTGGCTCATACATTTGTAAATAGTCCCTTGATTAAAATCTTCCTCAAATTATCCTAACTCGAATGTGCTGTTTCCCGCTGACACCCTGACTGATACACCCTTTGGCCTAGCAATCCTACTTCTGGGAAGCTTTCTCACACTTAGACTTGATATGTGCAGAATAAGGCATCTCCAGGATTATCCGTTGCAGAAAGAGTTGGGAGCCACTCAGATGTTCGTCGTGGGGACTGATTATATAAATCATGGTATGTCCATAGAGTAGAGTCTGCAACTATTTAAAAAAACAAGGAAATTCTCTTTGGTGCTGATGTAGAAAGAGCTCCCAAATATGTTTTTAAGTAGAAAAAGCAGGAATTGGACAGGGAATGTATATGCTATCTCTGTGTAAAGAAAAAGGGGTGGGGGGGATAAGAGTACATGTTTGTTTTTGCTTATGCATGAAGGACTCACCAGAAAAACAAATAAAAATAGTTTTCTGAGGGAAGCAGGACTTTTCACTATTTACTTTTTTTGTATGTTTAAAATTTTGGAACCAAATGACTGTGTTATCTGTTCAAAAGTTAAATTTAAAATTTCGACCTGCCTAGGTAGGGAATTGGTCCCAGAAGCTGCGGTGAAGCTGCTCGTGTAAATGGGGTAAATGGTCCAGCTCCCAGAAGGGCAGAGGAAGCCTGGAATCAGGAATTTCCTGCTGATCTTTCATTGTCTTGTCTTTGCCCGTTATCTTTGCAGTTTAATTAGACACTTCAGAATTTTGATCCCCTAATATTGCTTTTCAGATGTGAAAGTAAAGAAGGACATATAAAATAACAAAGATGCTTTTGAGCCAGAATGTCTCAGCGGTTGGACCCCTTAATTTGTATCCCATGGGTAAGTGTTACTTTTCTCATAGCTCCGTTGCCAGGGACCCTGTTAGGGAGTAGCCAATTGATTTCCCTGCCTTGAGGATCCAGTATCAGCTGCCCAATGTCAAGAGCCGATGGGAACGTAGATAGGAAACAAACGTTAATGGTTTGATTCACAATGGGTTTCTGCCCTACTGTTGTTTTAGGAAAACAAGCAAATAACAATTGACTTAAGGGCTTCCCTGGTGGCGCAGTGGTTGCGCATCCGCCTGCCGATGCAGGGGAACCGGGTTCGCGCCCCGGTCTGGGAGGATCCCACATGCCGCGGAGCGGCTGGGCCCGTGAGCCGTCGTGAGCCGTGGCCGCCGGGCCTGCGCGTCCGGAGCCTGTGCTCCGCAACGGGAGAGGCCGCAGCAGAGGGAGGCCCGCATACCACAACAACAACAAAAAAAATAATTGACTTAAGGCTCAATAATGAACCGGGGTCAGCCTCACTGTAACTTGAAGAGTAATTTCCCTTAATACCCTCATTCTAATCCAGGGTGGAGTTTATCACTCTACTCCTACATTTGGAAAGAGGCCAGACGCCTTATCTCCCTCCTCATCACAAAACCAAAAAGTCACCCCTGAACTTTGGTTTCCATACTTCATTTATTATTGATTTCTTTTTCCATAGCCCTATTCATTTGTGCCTTTTCTTTACCATTCTTCTGATTCTATTTCAGTATCACTGTGTCATCTGTTCCATAGTTTATCAGTAAGGTATCCATGAGTGGGACACTTCTCCCCAGACAAGTGCCATGCATTGGAGAGTATATGACAGCCTTGGTCCCCCATCTACTAAAAATGCCCCTAACCCGCCCCCCGACTCGCCAAGTCGTGGTGACATCCAGGAAACAAATGAGAATCCCCACTTCCCATCACCAAGACCCTTCTTCTTCCACCAACCCTGGTAAATATCTTTACCTTGGAAGTTTTTTAATTCGCAACGTGCTTATTCATATTCTGAGAATTGTTCCAGACAGATGACTGCTTCTCAGGACAGGCCCTCAACCAGCCAACCCTGATGACTAGTGTCAGCTCCCAAACATCTTATTTTGGATCCAGTCAGGACGAAACATCCTTAGACAATGAGCTGCTGATACCAAAGTCAGCTCTCTAAGAACCATTTACTTGAGCTTTTTTCTTTAGCGCAAGAAAAGTCTCAGTCCAATATAAATACATCTGTGAGGAAGAATCCCAGACTCAGAGCAGCAATCTCGTAAATTGATCCTGGTGAAAGTGCTGTTGCTTGTCTAACATGTTTTTCTTCTTCCCAGTGCACATCAGCCTCATGTTTGGTATTTCGTATGTTTTGCCTGGTAAGAGATTTTTCTTGGCTTGACAAAATTTTGCGTAAGAGTCAGAGTGTTGGAGTGACCATTTAGAAGTCAAAAGTGTGGGAAATTTGATTCCTGATCCCAGATCTGTTGCCATTTTGTGTGAATCTTTTTTCCTGAAATACTTTCCCTGTTAAAGGAGAATTTAGCCAATACTGGTTTTCACATTTGTCTCATAAAACTATTATAAGAAATTAACACTAGGGCTTCCCTGGTGGCGCAGTGGTTGAGAGTCCGCCTGCCGATGCAGGGGACGCGGGTTCGTGCCCCGGTCCGGGAGGATCCCACGTGCCGCGGGGCGGCTGGGCCCGTGAGCCATGGCCGCTGGGCCTGCGCGTCCGGAGCCTGTGCCCCGCAACGGGAGAGGCCGCAACGGTGAGAGGCCCGCGTACCGCAAAAAAAAAAAAAAAAAAAAAATAGTGTTAGAAATTAACGCTAGAGTTAATCTTTAAACCCCTTAAAAGAATATTCACCTCTTAATATTCTCACTAATAGAAGAATGAGGAGACACAGACTGTGCCAAACCAAAACTCATCCAGAAATAATTTCCCATTAATTTGCATTCTTCCACCTGGTACCTGGTACCAGGTAAGGGAAAACACATTTTTTTAAACTAAATTTCTTACCTACATATAAACCCGTCCACAAAACATCACTATGCGTTAAATATGTATCCAGCCTTGTGATGAGCACTGGGGGATGAAGATTTGGCAACCAAAAAGCCAAGGCCCAGGTCCTAACCATAGGAAACTTAGATGCTTTTTGAAACTTTAACCATATAAGGCAGGGATTGACAAATGTAGCTGTGACGTCTCCTTTGCTGCTGCCACTTCCCAGCTACCTAACATTACATAACTCAACTTCTCAATTTCACAGTCTGTAAAATGGGTTTGTTAATAGCACCTATCTATACTTCAGCATAGGCTTGGGGATGAAATGGAAGATTCAATCTGGACACACATTCTCCCTCTCCTCTCTGTGATAGGGAATAAGCACAGTGGGGAAAGCAGAGGAGGGAAAGCTTGCCGTGGGCCAATCTACTTAGGGGGACTGGAGGAGGGGTCGAGGGTTGACTTGAGAGGATGGGGTGGCCCAGGATGACACAGATTGTTTTGATCCAAACAGCCGCTGAGAGTCAGTGATAATTGGGTGAGCCTAAATTCTGTTTACACAGTGCTGAGTTCCTGTTTCCTAAGCTTGTCCACCCTGACAATGTGTTGCTCATCTATTAATTGTATTAGCTCATTTCTCGTGTCCAGCAAAACCAGTTCCTTCTGTGTTTCCAAGATCCCAGGGCTCTTGGGAGGGCTTCTCTGCTGGAAGTGTCGGGCTCCAGATCCCAAGGGACAGTTTGAACAGGGGCCAAGATACAACGCTGGGCTCCCGATTTCAATCTTTCTTTCTTTCTTTTTTTTTTTTTTCTCTTGTTCCCTTTAGATTTTTCAGATGAATCTTGCACTTTAAAGATGACATTACGAAATTTGCAGTCAATCTTATCATGGGAATTAAAAAACCATTCAATTGTACCAACTCACTATACGTTATGGTACACCATCATGAGGTTGGTTTGACATTTCATTTTTCTCTTGCTAAATATATTATCTTTCTATAATGTGGGGAGTGGGGAAGAGGTGATCTTACGTGTGATAGAGCTTTTCTCTCTCTCCCCCTCTCTCGCCCCTTCTCAATTTCGGTTTTTGAATCGGAGCTTTAAAAGTCTAAAGACAAAAGACCCATCCATTTTTAATTCCACTGCATACTTTAACAACCCAAAGTTATTTTGGACAAAGCTTGCATTTAGAACCAAAGCTAATTCCTACAGGTCAAAGCCTCAGAAGCAAAATAGTTATTGTGTCTGTTCTTCACAATTATTTCTCTAATTCAGTAAGTCTGGGTGTTGAAAAGTGCTGCATTTTCTGAGGACAGAAGTCCAAAGATCTGGTGACCATATTGATGGGTTGTGTTTACTTTCCTTTACTCAGGGAGGCATGTAGCACATCAGAAAGCTGCCTGGCCCAGACTAAGACAGGCCCAGGTCCAAAGTCTGGCTTGGTCACTAACCAACGCCGAGTGCAGCCTCTCTGTGCTAATCTTCCTACTCAGGGGTTGCTGAGGGACTCATGACCTAATGGACGGAGCCCTCTTTGGCTCTCTTCTTCCCACGTCTAAGAATCACCCTCCTAAGCCATTACTTTGATCCAGTAGCCCTTCGGGGTGTCCTTTTGTTGGCTGTCTATTTGGCTTCTAGCTCTTGCTGACTGACCCACTGGAGGGCCTCTTACGGGTTTCTCTTTGGTACCTGCTAAAGTCGTTGAGTTTCTCCCTGCTTTAGGCAGTCACATGTATCACCCACCTACCTTTGTGAGGCTTAAGAGAGCAGATGTCTGTGTTGTCCCCCTATAGCACAGGCTGACTTAGGACTGGACCATGTGGTCCTCAGCCAGAGAGAGAGGGTGTCTCAGCATGAGAGGCATTCATGATTGTCCTGTAGGGGCAGGGAGATCTGGGGCCTCCGCCACGAACGCCCAACATTTGCTCCTTCATTCATACAGCAGATATTTACTGAGCACCTACTACATGCCAGGGGTCAAACCATGAACCAAAATCCCTGCTCTCTTGGAGCAGACATTCTGAAAGTAGGCAGAGATATCAGTAAACAAAGATATAATGGGGCAGGCGGTGGCAAATGGTATGAAGAAAAATAGAAACAGGAAGGAGGGATCAAGAGAGAGGAGTGGGGGGCACAGGGTAAGGTGTGCCATTTGAAATAAGGTGGTGAGGGCAGATGACAACACAGGGACATTTGGGCAGAGCTAGACAAGAATGTGGAAGTGGGGCTTGCAGTTAATGGATTCTCGTCACATAAATGCTAAAGTTTTCTTTTACCTTCTCTTTGCCTTTCAAAGTAAACAAGAAGATATGAAGCTCGTTGTGGACTGTACAAATATCACAAGGTCATTCTGTGACCTGACAGATGTGTGGGTAAATATGACAGAGATGTACATCCCCAAAGTGGTTGGATACAGAGGGAATGCAGCTCTGGTCAGTTGTATGGGCTCTTTCTTCCTGACAACGGACAGTGAGTCGATCTTGTTTATTATCTTCATCATCATCACCAAAATCATCGTTATGTGCTTTGCCGTGAAGTAGGCAGTTCTCCAAAGGCGTTTTAGATGCAGGGCTAAGGTTCACCTGCTGGCCCTGCTACTTCCAACTCTGTAACCGTGGAGTGGTGACTTTTCTTCTCTGAGCCTCCGTTTTCTTCTCCAAAAAGTGGAATGCTAACCTGTCCTTTGCATCCATGCATGTATGAGGCAGGCATTCAGGCAGTAGTAGCTGCTGTCTTTCTTTTGAATTTATTTTTTATTGAAGTATAGTTGATTTACAATGTTGTGTTCGTTTCTGGTGTATAGAAGCTGCTACTTTTTGCTTTGTTTCACAAACCGACAGGAAGTGGGGAACGGAGTTCAGATGGCCTGTAAGAGCTGTCACATCTCCTTGGGCCAATGTTTTCCTAATACTTCAGCCCCTGCCCCAGATCAGAGCCCAGTAGCTCTTGCACGTGTGAACTCCCACGTGTGTGCGCACGCGGGGCCCAGACTCAGAGAACACTGGATCCCAAGAGCAGGTCTGCCCTCTCTTTCTTTCCCTACAACTGGAGTCAGCTCCCTTTGACACTTGTGTTAAGAGCCACAGAGCAGCTGGCAGTGGCTCTCAGCCGGACTCCATCACTTCTTCAATGCCCTGATCTGCAGCCTGTTTCCAAGAGAAAGATTCGGCTTCAGGACCCTGGTAAAGGCTGTGTAGGTGTATACTCGCACATATGTGCTTAGCAAAGCACGTATTCAGATGACAACTGAATCCTGCTGTAGCAAACTTAGATACTTATGAGATTCTCTGGAATTGTGGAATTGCCTGTTTGTGTATGTGTCCACAGAGAAAAGAAATAGCCCAACTTATAGAACATGGTACTCAGACCATTAAAGAATGTATATTAAAATAGTAATGAGATATCATTTTTCAAGACTCAAAATGGTAACTATTAAAAATATGTAAATACCCAGATTTAGAGGAAATGCAGGGAAGGTGCTTTGACACAGCCTTTCTGAAGGTATTTGGCAGTATATATTGAAAAGCTTAACATGTGCCTGCTCTAATCCAGAATTCCTCCAATAATTTGCCCTAAAGAAATGATTACAGCCAAATGCAAAGATTGAGCTCTAAGAATACTCATTGATGTATAGATTCTATTCAGAAAACTTAGAGCCAATCTAAATGTTCAAAAGAGTGAATCAGTTAAATCATGGGACAGCCGCTTAGTGGAATAGAATTAGCTGTGAAAAATTATGAGGAAGAATCAGGGTCAGCGACTTTCTATAAAGGGCCAGAGAAGAAACACTTTGGACTTTTTGGGCCATGTATGGTCTCTGACACATATCCTTCATTTGTTCACAACCCTTTCAAAAATAACAACCATTCCAAACTTGCAGGCTGTGCAAAATCTAACCCACGGGCCATAGTTTGCCAGGTAATGATGTAGATAAACATGCATTAGTATGTTTATGAAATAAATTAAGTGAAAACATATACCATGCAAAACAGTGTAAGAATGACTTAATTTTAGTTTAGATGTGTGTGTGTGTACACTAGTTCAGTTTTTATATGTGTAGATATATTTACACACATACAGCATGGACAAAAGAGGATTAACCACATTCAGGGACAATCCTATCTGTATTTTCTGATATTTCTGCAATGTTTATGTATTATTATTATTATTATTATTATTATTATTATATGAGAAGAAGTCATTTTCACTCTTGTGTTTAGAATACAACCTGAACATTGGGGAAATACTGACTTTCATCCTAAAATCTGTCTTCCATTTCTTGTGGTAATAGTAAACAAATCACTTCACTTTTATTGTTCTCAGTTTTTCACCAATTAAAAAAATATATAACCCACACCTCAACGAGGGCCACGGGGAATTAAAAGACAGTTGTAAAGAGGTATGGTTGTATCATGACAATGGTATCACTACGGTTATGCTATTTATTGACTGACCTTGGGATTTGTTTTGTTTTCTAAGCACTGCCTTTGGACCCACCAGAGTTTGAGATTGTTGGTTTTACAGACCACATCAGTGTGAATGTGAAATTTCAGTCTGTCGCTCCCAAGATACTAAATGAGGAAGAATTACAGTTTTACTTAGCATTAATTGAAGAACAGTCAGGGGGGACCGTTAAGAAGGTAAGTGGTCAAAACTGTACTGAGTTGGCAATGAATACATTGCCAAAAACAAAAAAAATCTGTAATGATTTGAACAATTAAAACTGAAGGGTCTAGGCTTCAGTGTGGTCTGACTTCAGGAAAGAGGTCTCCGTAGTTTCTCTACAAAGGGAAGGAGAGAGATGCTGTGGTAGCTGGAGGGAAAAGTGAGGTCGAGGGAGGGACTTTTTAAGATGGAAGAAATGATAGCATGTTCGTGTGCAGAAGGAATGTTCCGGGGGGTGCAGGGCAGGGAGCAGTGTCTGGGAGAGGAGATGAGAGTCGACGGAATCTCATGAGCATGAGACGGGGTTGGCCTTGGCTCGGAGCAGGGACTACGCATACGAGTCACAGTGGGAGGGCGCTTCCGGCGAAACTGGCACTCTTAAGATCACACGATGACCACAATACTATGCCAGGTATGCAACCCAGATGTTGACTCTCCACTGTCGGTTTGCAGTTTCCCTTCGAGGGCAGCCCTCTCACCCCTCTTGTGGTTTCTGTCCCTTTTCTTCCTCACTGCTTGTTTTCCAGGCATGAGCTTTTAGCTTGCTACGGGGGCGGGGTGTTAAAAAATAATTCCTCCTCCTTTCAAATATAAACTTGCAGAAAAATATTATTATAGAAGGCTGTATTTGAGCTGGTGGAAATCCTCATTTATAAAACTACTGGTAAGGATGTACTTTCAAAACTATAAAACATTATACAAAAGTTATTCTTCAGGAAAGAACCTTCAGATCATCTCTTTAATTCCAAAATGGAACAGAAGTAGCTGGGGAAGAAGAGGCAAAGTGTTTTTAAGGAGAAGACAAGGAAACTAGACATCAGCCTCAGTTCTGCCACAGATAAGCTGTGTGGCCTTGAGGAGGTTACTTAACCACTCTGAGCTACAGTTTCCTCACCTGGAGAATGGGAATAATGCCTGCTTTGCAGACTCTTTTGATAATCAAATGAGTTAATATGTATAAAAGCAGTTTCTGAAGTATAGACACATATCATTAAAGAAATAGGATAATCTTATTTTCTTATTTTTGCAAGATTATCTTACTGCAAACATGACATCATGGAGACCTTTATTCCTCATTGGGACTTTTTCCTCCTCATTTGTAAAAGGAAGTTGCTAGACTAGATTTCACGGTTTAAAAATGTGTGTGTGCGTGTGCATGTATGTGTGTGTATACACGTACATGTAGTTTTTTTTTTTTTTTTTTTTTGTGCGGTACGCGGGCCTCTCACCGCCGTGGCCTCTCCCGTAGCGGAGCACAGGCTCCGGACGCGCAGGCTCAGCGGCCACGGCTCACGGGCCCAGCCGCTCCGCGGCACGTGGGATCCTCCCGGACCGGGGCGCGAACCCGGTTCCCCTGCATCGGCAGGCGGACGCGCAACCGCTGCGCCACCAGGGAAGCCCCGTACATGTAGTTTTAAGGCTTGCCTCTAAATGAAATTCCCACTTAAAGTCTTACTGATTTCTTTGTTTATTTTTACAGCATAAACCCCAAATAAATGGAAACATCACTGAAAATTTCAGTTATGTCATCGACAAGTTAATTCCAAAAACGAACTACTGTGTATCTGTTTATTTTGAGCCTAAAGATCCAAGAAAAATAAATAGATCTCCCTTAAAATGTACCGTCTTTCAACCTGGATGGGAATCAGGTATGACAGTTTTTGAAAATTCATGTTTTGCTTTTACTCTGAGGGAAAACGTGTTTTCAAGAAAAGAAACTGAAAGTCGTGGAGCCCTAAAGGCATTTCTTCCAACAAAGGCACATCACAGGGATGTTTTCTGTCAGTCAGTCTCTACCATGTGCTGGAGTCACTTTTATGTTGCCATACCATGGGGACAATCAGGTATCTTCCTTTTTAACATCAGAAATCCTCCTGAAGTGGAAATGCTTTTATTTCAGGGAGTCACGATCAAGTTCAGGTCTGTGTGCCCTTAGCCCGGCCATTATTCAAGCCAAGGGCTGGAGGAGGCTGGGTTGCGGAAGCAACTGCCTACAGAGGTATCAAAGGGTAGAATGATGGATAAGTAAGGTAAGGTCCATATATGTGGCCTGGCCGTCAGGAAGGTTGGCTGTAGCTCATAGATGAAAGAGAAACTTGCCAGTGTGGATGAGATCGTCACTGCTGAATGCTGAAAGCCCTTCTGTGGCCAAGGCATCAGAACAGTAAACGGCATGCTCCCCGAACCTTCCTTCGAATGGAGGAATTTGCAGGGGGAACAATCCTTCAGCCTTAGGAACATCCACTGCTGGTTATTCTCTTGGGAAGCCACTAGGTCTCCCAACTGTTTTGCCAAAAGTGAAAATCTGTGAAAATCTCCCCCTCAAAGGAGCCTTTCTGAATTTCCCAACCCCAGTGCGAGTTTCTTTAATGCGCTGATCTACCAGAGCAAAAATAAAGTAAGATGAGATTTATGGGGAAGTGGCTGCAAGTGCTATGGCTTATCTGCGTCTGAAGTGAGGTTCACTAAACCAGCGCCTGGCACATCAAGGTGCCTGGTGTTTGCTGTAACTCCAGGCAGTGTGATTTTGTTCTCCAGTATTCCTCAGAATCAAATGATAAACAGGCCAATTTTAAAGGAATGATACACAGGCCAATTTTATCTCATGACTGTAGCTTAAATGATTTATATAATGTCAGTTAAATATGGGCAAACCTAAAACTGCATATAGATTCTTCATGCCTGCAAAAATGTAAACCCCACACAAATTAACATATCTGTGTTCTAACACCAATTCTCAACATCAACCAAGTGTCCGGAGGTTCATTTCTGATACTACAGGGAGTTAGCACATACCCCACAGGTTAAGGGGCTCAATCCCACAAGACTGCCTTCACTACAGATGCCAGCAAGTCCTACAAGTCCTACAACTTGCCATACACGTCCTAGGTCCTCAGGCTACCCACGCTTCTGTCCAAGCTGGCTGCAAATTCAGAGGTTCCCAGATTTAATAATTCGCTAGAATGACTCGTAGAACTCAGGAAAACACCATGCTTACTCTTACCATTTTATTATAGAAAATAAAAATGAGCAGCCAGATGAAGAGGTACATAGTCTGGAAGGTTGCAAGTGCAGGAGCTTCTGTTCTGGCAGAGTCAGGCTACACCACCCTCCCTATACTTTGATATGTTCACCAACCAGAATTTCCCCAAGCCTCACTGTCCAGAGTTTTTACTGGGTTCATTACGTAGGCATGGTTAATTAAATCATCGGCCATTTGTGATTAACTCAATCTCCAGCCCCTCTCCCCTCCCTAGAGGTCAGGGGTGGGACCAGAATTTCCAGAAGTTCAGCTCATTAACATAAACTCAGATATGGTCCCCAAAAGCCACTCCTATCACTGAGGAAATTCCAAGGGTTTTTGAAATTCTGTGCCAAGAACCAGGGACAAAGGCCAGATATTATTATTATGATTATTATTATTACTATACCATGATCTTATAAACAAACAACTGTGAAACCGGTTGAATGAAGAAATTATTTCTCCTCTGCTCAACAGAATACTTCTGTACTACAAATCTGTGGGGGGCTTTTTCCCACACCAAACACTTCTTCCACATCAGCTCATCGTCATACAATTTAACTCAATTCTAACACCATCTGCTTGGAGAAAGCGTCAGATCCCACAAGTTAAGGGCTCAGTCCCACAAGACTGGCCCCCCCGCCACACTTAAACGCCAGTCGCAGGTTCACGTTGTCACGTGGACTGACCAACAAGCTATAAATCAGAGATTCCCAGAATCCTCTCCTTGGCTTTGATAATTTGCTAGAATGGCTCACAGAACTCAGGAAAACAGTTTACTTACTAGATTCCTGTTTATTATAAAAGGTTGCAACTCAGGAATAGCCAGAAGGAAGAGATGCATAGGGCAAGGTTTGGAAGTTCTCCAAACGCCATCATTTAGGGTTTTTAAGGAGGCTTATGTAGACATGACAGATTAAATCCTTGGCCATTGGCAATTACTTCAACCTCCCACTTCTCCCCTCCCCGGAGGTCAAGGGGTGGGGCTGAAAGTTCCAACTCTCTAAATCACAGGGTTGGTTCCCCTGGCAACCAGCGCCCATCCTCTGGGGCTTTCCGAAAATCACCTCCTTAATGTAAACCAAGTGAGGTTGAGAGGGGCTTGTTATGAATAACAAAAAATGCTCCTTTCACTTTCTTTCCTCTAATCACTTAGGAAATTCTAAGGGTTTCAGAACTGGGGACAAAGACCAAATATGTACTTCTTATTATAAATCACAATATCACAGCAATAAAAAACCCAGTAATATGACATGACAGACAGGGTTTGCTGAAACTCAGTCTGCATTTAGGTGAATCCAAGCCTGACTGAAGGCACTGCTTCTTTGGAAGTTGATATCCTTGTTCTGTGACGGTTCAGTTTCTCCCCTGACTTTTCTCTGTTTCACCCACTAAGAAATGGTCATGCAGCAGCATGCTGTCCCATCACTTCATGTTTCCTTGGTGTGAACACATCATCTTGCATATTGTCAACCTCCATTATTTTTATCATTACATGAGACAGTTAAAGTACAGGTATGCCTCACTATCCAAATATTTCATGTCCCAATTCTTGTCTGAAACTTCAGGAACCAAGTAGGTTCATATAACGTGGCCCCTCTCACTATCCAAACTGGCCGTGTGAGCCACCCTCAACTAGCCAAACTCAGGGACCAGGTGGGGAATTCTTGAAGGATGACCTGGGACCAGAATTAACTTACTGGGACTCAGTGGTGAACACTGGTATCTTAAGGCAGTATTGATATGGGGGAATTTAGTCCAGAGAGCTGGAGAAATGTCTCCCCTTTGTCAAACATTAAACTAATTGGTTGGCTTTTTTCAGTAAGGTCCTGAGGGAAAGCTGTGCTTATCCGTTTGACAAAAAAAAATTTTTTTTGGCTGTGCCACATGCATGCCCAGCTTGCGGGATCTCTGTTCCCTGACCAGAGATAGAACCCGTGCCCCCTGCAGTAGAAGCGTGGAGTTCCAACCACTGGACCACCAGGAATTCCCCATTTGGCAAATATTTATCAGGGGTCTACTATGTGCCAGATTCTTTTCTAGATACTGGGGATACAGCAGTGAACAAAACAGATAAAAATTCCTGAGCTTATATTGGGAGACAGAGAAACAAGGTTAAAAAATAAAATGTATAGTGTGTTAAGTGATGGTAAGTACTATAGAGAAAAATTATGCAGAAAGGGTGCAGGGAGGGGGGCAATTTCAGGTAGAGGGTGGTAGGTCTCTTTTAAATAGGGTGGTGTCTTGTTTACATTCCCTAGAAGCAGGGCCAAAACCAAAATTCTAGTTCAAGTGACTCACTGGGGCAGGAGGTGGGGTGGACACATGGGTCAGAATTTCATATCATTGCTTCTCCAAAGAAATCACTTTGGTTCACAGAATCCTCTTCAGGAATGTAAGCTCTGTACGTGTAAGAATTTTGTATTATAAAGATGTGCCTTTATGGCTAGATCTGATTCTAGAACTGCCATTGATATGACATGCCTTCATTCATTCTTCTTTTTTTTATTGGAATATAGTTGATTTACAATGTTGTGTTAGTTTCAGGTGTACAGCAAGGTGAATCAGTTATACATATCCACATACCCACCCTTTTTTAGATTCTTTTCCAATATAGGTCATTACAGAGTATTGACCTATAGTACTGTGCTATACAGTAGGTCCTCATTAGTTAACTGTTTTATATACAGTAGTGTGTATATGTCAATCCCAATCTCCCAGTTTATTCCCTTCCCCTTTCCTCCAGTAACCATGAGTTTCTTTCTTACATCTGTGACTCTGTTTCTGTTTTGTCAATAAGTTCATTTGTACCATTTTTTTAGATTCTACATATAAGCATATGGTATTTGTCTTTCTCTCCCGGACTTACTTCACTCAGTATGACAATCTCTAGATCCATCCATGTTGCTGCAAATGGCATTATTTTGTTCTTTTTTTTGGTTGAGTAATATCCCATTGTATATATGTACCACATCTTCTTTATCCATTCTGTTGATGGACTGTTGATGGGCATTTAGGTTACTTCCATGTCCTGGCTATTGTAAATAGTGCTGCAATGGACATTGGGTGCATGTGTCTTTTCCAATCATGCTTTTCTCTGGATATTTGCCCAGGAGTGGGATTGCTGTATCATATGGTAACTCTATTTTTAGTTTTGTAAGGAACCACCATAGTGTTCTCCATAATGGTCTTACCAATTTACATTCCCATCAACAGTAAATGAGGGTTCCCTTTTCTCCACACCGTCTCCAGCATGTATTGTTGGTAGATTTTTTGAAGATGACCCATTCATTCTTGATGGGAATGAAAGGGGTTTGTGAATCTTCTGCCATCTGAGGGAGCAGACCTTCACTGTGTTTCTTTCTGTTCATTCTTTAACCTTTTGAAAGACTTTAAAAATATATGAGCCATCTTTACTTCTTCCTCTCCTGTATTTGTTTTGCCTGAGACTGTGGCTATAGGATTAATATTAAGAAAAGTCTTTCTGGAAATTTAAGAGAGCCTTAGTTATGTAACTATTGATTTCTTCTCAGTCCAGTTGGGCTTATGGAAGAAAGCTATTTTCATTCAGAAAACTGAAATTTTCCAAAAGTAATTTTGACAAGAAACTAAAGGAGAACTCATAACAGGACAAAGCAAGCTCTTGGCTCCTGGTGTGGCCAAAGACCAGCTTCAGGGTGACACGTTGTTTTCTTCAGACACACGTTGTTTTCTTCAGACATACTCCCCTTTTCCACTCCTCCCTGCCTGCCCTTCATGCTGACTGTGCCTATTGAGCATTGGAGACCTGACTAGCGTGACTCAGAAAGTTTTTCTTTTTTTAATTTTGATAATTTACACTTAAATGGTCACATGTGGCTAGTGGCTACCATATTGGACAGTGCAGTTATAGAGCATAATTATCAACTGGAAGAAATTTTACTTTTAAAAACTGAATTTTTATCAATTTTTTTAAATCTATACTTGGATTACTTTCCATTCTTTGGTATTTAACAATAGTTTTTCCAACTTTTGCCCCCTTGATAAACCCCTCCACCGCCAGATCAATGTACATTTATTCCCAACCGCAGTTGTTCATTGGATTTATTTTGAAATAAAGCCATTTAATTTTTCATCAACAGAGTCATCAGAATCTGCCACAATAGGAGGAATAATTACTCTGTTTTTAATAGCTGCTGTCATCATAAGCACTGTAATGATGCTGAAACGGATCGGTTACATATGCTTAAGAAATGATTTCCCCAAAGTTTTGGTAGGTATTTTTTTTTAAATTCCTATCATTATTTTTCATTTTAACTTAAGAATTTTTATTATACGCTTAAATATTTACACAGAAGAAAACCCCATTGTCTCAAAACATCAAGGTGTTTTATCACTCTGGATTCTTTTCCATCCCTATAAACCTCTATTTGGAATTTTCTGCTTTCTTTTTATACTTTGTCCACATACGATTTTCAACAATCAACATAGTTTTCCATTGTTATTAATGTCTCCTTTTCCCCTTAATCATTTCTCAGCTGTAGGGCATTTGGATTGATTTCTTTTCCTTTCATGTCTGTCTTTGGCCATTATGAATAATGCAATGAACATTTTTATACAGGTTGTCTTTTTAGTTTGGATTACTTCCATGGAATAGATACACAAAGTGAATTTATCTTATAAAAAAATGTAAAGAATTAATTTATAATGCTAGTGTCAACATAGAGATGGACACCTTTCTCCAAAGCTCTGCTGGCGTTAATTAATCATTTTTTCTACTTTTGTTCATTTATCGCAGTATAACTGTCCCCCAGAGTTGCTCTTATTTGTGTTCATTGTTAGTGATACCAGCCATTTTGTCTTCATATTTTCTCTCTGCTTCCTGAGGCATATTCTTCCTGCTCAGAGCCTTGAGCACTCAGCCAAGTCTGGGTATTGATCTTACATATTTCTAAAGCCTCCTCATGTGTTTTGACTCAAGCACTTTGCCCATCATTTTTCATTTTCCCTATCGTGTCACTTTCCTTCTACATTAGAAAATTATCAGAAATATCTTTTCTATGTTTGAACTCATTCACCTTCTTCTTCTTCTAATTTTTTTAACAGCCACAAATAAATATCCCTCCACAGGTGATAAAAGTGTAGTCTTTTTATTTTTTAATTCTTTTGTTTCTTTAAAATTTTTTTAATTGAAGTATAGTTTATTTACAATGTTGTGTTAGTTTCAAGTGTACAGAAAGTGATTCAAGTGTACAGGAAGAATATATATATATTCTTTTTCAGATTCTTTTCCATTATAGGTTATTACAAGATATTGAATATAGTTCCCTGTGCTATACAGTAGGTCCTTGTTGTTTACCTACTTTATACATAGTAGTATGTTTATGTTAATCCCATATTCCTAATTTATCTCTTCCCACCCCTGTCCCTTTTCCCTTTTGGTAAACATAAGTTTGTTTTCTATGTCTATGAATCTATTTCTGTTTTGTAAACAAGTTCATTTGTATCATTTTTTTTAGATTCCACAAATAAGTGATAGCATATGATATTTGTCTTTCTCTCTGACTTTCTTCACTTAATATGATAAGCTCTAGGTCCATTCAAGTTTTTGCAAATGGCATTATTTCATTCTTTGTTATGGATGATGTACTCTTCTTTTTCTTGTTCTTATTTGTTCAGATTGGGTTGGGGGAGGGATTGTTTGGGGGGAGGGGTGCTTTTGGAGTTTTTAGTTACAATTAGTATTTGAACCTGGATGGCATTTGGTTGTAGCTTATGAGAAGTAAATTGCTCTGTGTTGGATTTCATCCACACTATGATCCCTGTATTGCAAGAATGGTTGGTTCTTATCTATCAGTGTAACTTTTATCTTTGTATCTTTAACAATGTATATTTTGAATCTTTTATGTTAGTGTTCAGTAGCAAGTTTACTCTCAGCCTTTACTCCAACTCTTCTGTTGGCCATGTACTGCTTTGGCCTTGAGGTCTTAGGTAAATCCCACTCCAATTCATATTTCTCATGCAGCCTTGAGATATAAAGGCCCCTAGCACCACACCCATCACCTCCTAGGTAATCTTCTGCCTGAATTACCTAAACTCATTACTAACCCTCCTCCCACGTCTCCCTGGGACTCTTCCCATCCTTAAAATGCACCCAAATTATATGCCAATTATATTTATACCTGTTATTGTGTTAACCCCAAGTAATGACAGGAGGTATTGTTATCTTGTGTCTGCCTGGTATTTCTCCATTAAAAATTGTTACTCTGTGTTTAAGTAAAAACTCTAGGAATAGTAAAACAGAACACCCTAGGTCTAGTATGTTTGTGTATGTATGTTTAATCAAGAACAGATATTAAAAATTTTAAACGTTGTCTTTTCTCTCTCTCCCATCCCCCTCCCCTCCCCCTCCTTCTCCTCTTTTGCATTTAACAAATATGTGTTGTGTATTTACTGTGTGTCCACATGTTATAGGTGCTGGGGATCTAGATGTGAATAAAGCAAACAAAACATGTGCCCTTATGGAGCTTAAAGTCTGAAAAATGGGGGAAGAGACAATGATAATTTGTAGATGATATGACTGGCTAAGTAAGAAATTCAGAATCTAGAGACAAATTATCAGGACTAATAAGTTTAACAATGTGTTACACACAAAATAATCAATATAAAAATGCTTGCATTTTTATACACGAGCAACAATCACTTAGAAAACAAATATATTTTTATATAAGTTGCTTTTCAACATCCAAGAAATTAAGTACACAAATCATAGCAAAAAGCTCTGTGAAGTTTCACAAACTCAGTGTACCCACATAACTCACACCCAGATCAAGAAAGAAAACATGACCAGCCTCCCCAGAAGTCTCTCCTACCTATTAGTCACTGCCCATATCCAGGATTACCACTTTCCTGATTACTAACAGCATAGGTTAGTTTTACCTGGTTTTGAACTTGGAATCATACAGTTAAATGGAATAATGCGATTTAAATGAAAACATACCGTTTTTATAATACCATTACAATGGTAATAAAAATACTTTAAAAACAAGGAAGATATCTAACAGAAGATGTCAGAAGCCCATTGTGGAGAAAATTATCTAACCTTATTGAAAAACATTAACAAAGATCTAGTCAAATGGAGATCCCAGAGACAGACCCACATATGTGGAAACATGACTAATGACAAGTAGGAATTGCAGTGGGGAAAGGATTGACAGGTCAATAAATGTTATCTATATGGGGGGAAATGAAATTGGATCCCTACCTCACACCATACACAACCATCAATTTCAGGCTTATTAAAGACTGTAATGTGAAAGGCAAAACTGTTAAAAGTTTTAGAAGGCAATAAAGGAGATTCTTACTTTGGGGCAAGGAAGATTCAGCAGAAACCATGAAGAAAGAAAAGTGATACATCTTCTTACATTAAAATTGAGAACTTCTTTCCATCAAATGTTATCATAAAGAGAGTAAAATGTTAAACCAGAGACGGGGGGAAATTACATGTAGCAAAAATAATCAACAAATAATTGGCATCTAGATTATAGATTATATATAGAGCCCCTATAAATCAATAAGAAAAATGATGAACAACCCAATGGAACAATTCATCCCAAGGCTAGGTCTGGATAGAGTCAGGAAAGAGTAGGCTTGTCAAATTGGGCAGCCTGAGCAAGAGAGGAGGAGGATGTCAATGATGTTTCCAGGTCTGTGAAAGGAATCTCGTGACCCCCTCCTCAGCATGACCCCATTGTAGCCAGTCTCCTTAGCCCACCTCACCTTCTGTGTCCTGGAGGTGCTGGATCAGAGCAAGCTGCAGTCTCCCTGCTCTTCTCATCTCTGACCCTTTAGGGGTCACCTGCCTCTTTAAGGTCCTCCAGTCCAGAGGGCTTTGACCCCGGTGGAATCGGCTCCCTAGAATCTCTCCTTACTCACAGTTCCTTGATACCCTTAAGAATGTCAGCAATCCAGGGCTGAAATCTATCCAGACTCAATGGATAGATTGCCCTGACAAGCAAGAAGCAGCGAGGAAACAGCAGGAGGAAGGAGTGGGCTAGTCTCTGCTGCAGGCAGCCTCCTAGTTTGAAACCCAGCCTCCACCACTTAGTATTCCTGAAACTTGTGAAACTTGGGCAAGTTTCTTAACCTCTCTGCCTCATTTTCTCACCTGTAAAGCGGGGATAAGAATAGTAAGCCTGCTTCATAGAGCGGTTGTGAGGGTAAAATGAATTATAACGTATAGATTACTAAAAGCAGTGCCCTGCAAATAGTAAACACTCTGTAACCATTAGCCATTATTATTGTTGCCATCGTCCTCATTACCACCTTCCCCATCACTGTGTAGTTAACCTCATTAAGTTTTATGATGTCAAAAAGTAAAGAACAAACACTCAGAATTGATACCCTCTGTTTTTGTTTTTTTTTTTTAAGAATTTTTATAAATTGTCAGTCTTGGTATTTCCCGAGCTGCCTCGGTTGGAGGAAGTGGCTACCGTGGAGGTCATTCACATCAACAGAAAGAAGAAAGTGTGGAATTATAATTATGATGATGAAAGTGACAGCGATAATGAAGCAGCCCCCCGAATAAGCGCAGGTGGTTACACCACACACGGACTAACAGGCAGGCTGTGTCCCGCCTCCGTGTCCTCGGCCACCTTGGAGGACTGCAGTGACCCGGCTGCTGAGGAGGGTGACCTGCCCGAGCCCGAGGCTGATGCTGAGGCCCTGACGGCACCAGGGCCCAGGCCCTGGCAGTCGGAATGCACAAGCAGGGGCTACCAGGGGAGAGGGAACCTGCTGCAGGACCCCTTTTCCGAGGAGGACAGCAGCTCCACGGAGGGGTCTGGGGACAGAATTGTCTTCAATGTGGATTTGAACTCTGTGTGCGTGAGGGCCCTTGAGGACAACGACGACTCAGAAGTCACCCCAATGTTACCGTCTCGTCCAGAAGAGACAGTCGTGCTAGAGGACCCTGACGAGACAGAATCGAACCTTCTGGTGGCCAGTGGAGAAGGGACACAGCTGCCCTTCCCCGGCCCCTCTGCAGAGTGCCCGTGGCCTGAAGATGCTCCTTCTGATAAAAGTGACACTTCTGAGTCGGATGTTGACATGAGGGATGGTTATGTAATGAGATGAATGAATCAAGAAATATTAACTCGGGGGGCTTCCCTGGTGGCGCAGTGGTTGCGCGTCCGCCTGCCGATGCAGGGGAACCGGGTTCGCGCCCCGGTCCGGGAAGATCCCACATGCCGCAGAGCGGCTGGGCCCATGAGCCATGGACGCTGAGCCTGCGCGTCCGGAGCCTGTGCTCTGCAACGGGAGAGGCCACAACAGAGGGAGGCCCGTATACCACCCCCCAAAAAAAAAAAAAAAAAAAAAGAAATATTAACTCGGACGCCTGCTACCTCCGGTGCTGTTCCTCCCAGCACCCGCACTTGCTCCTTTGGAGTCTCCAAGTGTTCTCTGAGGGAAGGATTAGGAGACTGGTGACATCATCTGTGCAAATTCCCAGTCTGGGGGAAGGGGAGGTGGGAAACAGAGTATTCTGGTATCATTCAGTGCGTTGTTTACCAGTTCAAAGTGATTTGCTTTGAGGGGAAAAGGCCCTGCCCATTCCCTTTATTCTCATGGATGTCTAATGTTTCTGCATCATGTTTCCCAGAGTAAAGAGCGGGGTTTATAGCAGGAGCAGTCAGCATTGTTTTCCACAGGCTCCAGGAAAGAGCAGGAAATCAGCAGAAAAAGAGGAGGGAGGCTGGGCTGTGGGAGAGAAAGGAGGGGCACACACCAGGAAACAGAAGCACATGCTTCGGGTTGGGTTAGAAGTAGGGAAGGTCCAGCCAAGTCTTGGGCACCTGCCAGATGATATTCTGTCGCCTACACTCTTGAAAATTCAACTCTCAGCCCCTTGCACAACCCTCAATCTGAGTGAAGAAGACAGACACACCGTAAATAACTCTAAGGCGGGGCGGGTGACTAATACAGAAACATTTGCATAAGGGGGAGGGATAGAATCTCTGTGTCATATTTTAAGATTTAATTTTGTACAATGGTTGGAGGTTGGTAAAAAAGAAAACATGCTTTTTAATATAAACTTGGGAATGTCTTCAGAGTTGTTTCTTATTAGACAGGATATATATGCAGCGGATGTGTGGTTCTGCTGGCATCTCTAGGCTGCACAAAACTCCCTCCAACTCTGTGCAGTGGCCTATGGGGGCCAAAGGCACATTCTCCCTCTCTGCGTTCAAGTTCATGTGAGGTGTTTTAGCGACAGACGCCAGGCAGTGTCTTACACACCCTGGTACTTACCCTGCTCTGGGTTTTCCAACCTCACCACTGCAAAACTGAAAAAGGAAATTAGGCCTTTCTCAGCAGTGTTGTGAGAGAACCGATTATTGCCAAAGAAATGACTTGGCTTTGTGTTGTTGCTTATCCCTGGGGGGAGGGGGGAGTTACGGTAAAGAAGCCCCTGTCAAACTGGATTTGCTAAAGGAGTGCTTTAAAATCAGTTTATTTGCGGGGAGAGGGGATTATAGAGGCCGTGCCTGTTCTCTGGAGAAAACCTGGGGAATACTGCATGGTGTAAACCACCACCATCCAGATATCACCTCTGGGATGGCGTTGGAGTGTATTTAACTTGCGGCTCCTTTCAAAGCATGCATTTAATGTAATGGGGACACAGCACGTACAGTTTTGCAATCTGTTTTACAATCTGTTTTCCACTCACCCGTAGGAGGAAAGTGCCCTTCCACCTCTGCACCTGGCCCTGCCAATCGGGTGAAAGCGGCCTCTCGAGACTGGCGCGCGGGGGTGGGGTCCGAGGCAGTCGCCCCGCCCCGCCGGTTCCCGGAAGCAGCCTCGGGGCGGGGCGGCCGGA